>NC_051274.1:24426239-24749017 GCF_015220745.1 Sebastes umbrosus
TGAATAAAATAAATAATCATTATCATAATTGGCATTATCGCTGCTGGGAAAGCATTTTGACCAATCCAAACAACCATTTGCACAAGCAGCAAATTCAATCAGATGATGATTGCAGGCTACCTGTGTGATGCTCTTATCATCATCCTGTGAACACTGCAGATGTTTTTTTTTATTTTTGATCAGCTGCTGACGTGTGCACGAGCGGGTGAGTCAAACCTGCGTCAGACTTCGTCGTGACTTGCCATGGTAATTTCTCCAGTATACTATGGGGAGCTCATTTATCCCCACAACACACAGCACATCAATCAGCACGTGGAAACCAGAGGTGTGGGCATGCACAGAGCTGCTGCAGAGCAGAGCACACCATCCTTAAAAGGAACCAAAACAGCTGCATTACGCCTTTTTATATACCTGCACAAGTTAATGTCATTTACAGTATAAAGCAAACTTGTTTGCAGTGTGGTGTTGAGCTCCCTGCGTCACACTTTACGCACCATGCGCTCCGTGTGACTGGAAGCTGGTTTCGCATCTCTTTGCGCGCAGAGAGAGAGAGAGAGAGAGAGATGTTGTACACGGAGACAACAGAGGCTGAATGAAAACACCGTTTCACTTTGGATCCACACTGGCAGCCTGACTCGGACGTCAAAATCTGCACATTATTACGCACACGGTAAGATCAACGCTCTTTTAACCATTTTTCACTATTTGATCCATTTAGAGATGCGTCTGTTTCTCTGTGTAGAATAAACCGTGCTGTCGTGCATCGCTCGAATAATCAACGATAATAATATAATAAAAAAAAGCCTTTTAAAATGACTTGATAGACACGAAGGTCTCTTCCACCTCTACACCTGACAGATGGTGATTTCACCGCAACATTGACGCTCATTAATCCTCCATGTTGGACGACATGGGTGTCCATTTGGCTCCAATATGATCAATTCTGCAGGGGGCTGCTGATCACATGCTGACTCTCATTGGGGCTGTTTGCATCTCTGGGTTGCTATAATTATGAGATTCATTTGACCTTGACAAGGCATCAGAGGTTATATGCATGGACAGAGTCAGTCCTCGAGCTGTGTGGAGCTGAGGGATGCCTGAACATGCAGCCATGCAGGTGCCTGTTTTTTACCTGTCAAAATCGCTGTGTTGTTCAGGATGGTAAATGGTAAATGGACTTGCATTTATATTAATAATTCATAAAGTTGTTTGAATTGAATTGAATTGAGTCCTCTAGCTGTGTGTGTGTGTGTGTGGGCCTGAGGGATGCCTGAACATGCAGCCATGCAGGTGCTGTTTTGTACCTGTCAGAATCACTGTGTTCAGGTTCAGGTTCAGGTGACTTTATTTGTACCCATAGGTAGATTTGTTTTGCAGTAAAAATAGAAGAGGGCATCCGTATTGACAATAAGGAAGAGCACAGACAAGAGACAGACATACCAAAAACATGACAAAGAGTACTCAAAAGGCTTACTGGGATCAGGACCCAGCAAAAAGAAGAAGGCCACAAGATCAATATAAAAAAACACTGAAATATAAGGACAAAAAAGACACATTAAAGTGAAAAAAGGGATAAACTTTCCATAAATATATGCAAAAGCTGCTAGGACTTATTTAAATGAACAATTGAAGCTGGAACAAAGCTGTTCCTGTAGCGCTTTGTTCTACACCTTGGGACCATAAACCTCCGACCAGATGGGAGAAGCTTGAACTCACCAGACAGAGGATGAGAGTCATCACCACTCCTGAGTGGCTTTGCACACCCCCTTGTATATTTTACAATGGCACACTTTTCTCTCTGTGATTGCTATACCTCTATGATTGACCCCTGCAATAGTTCCCATCAACCTCCAGCTTTGCCGCCACATCTATCCATCCTCTGTCCGTCCTCAGTCCTGCCACAGCGGCTCCATGCTATTTGCAGCCAATCCTCGGGGGGATATCATGTCTGTCCGATTGAGATGGTGAGAGGAGAGATAGGCGGCCACTGATGCTGCGGGGATGGCATTTCAATTTTGCAGCAGGAAGAGCCATTGCTTAGCAACCAGACGAGATAAAAGTGGAGTGGATCTTTGCAGGAGAAACAGAGAAGAACCTGTGCTGTTACATCATCAGCACCAAACTGTCTACATGGAGAATTAGGATATATAGTTACAGGAACATCTGCCTCCCTGGAGGCTTCTTTGGTCACATGGGGACCATGCAGGACCACCACTCCCATTTCTTTGAAAAGTAAATACTTCAGTCTCTGCAGCATATTTCCCTTTACATTAAAGCAGAAGTAGTTAGAATTGGGGCAAATGTGATTATGATTGTCACTATATCCTGACAGTACTGCACGAGACAGGTCATCTGAACAAAATCATGTGCCTCTGTGTACTCCGGTGCTCCTAATGGCATCTGCAAGATTTCAAAGCCGAGCTGGAGCCTTACTGCCTATGAGCAGCTGTCAATCACTCACCAACTACGATCAAACGGTCAAACTAGGCAGCGCTGATCAAATATGAATCAATATTATGTTACATTTATGCCTATTTCTCACCTCAAATGTTTTCAGAAACATCTTGTAGTGTACGGTTTAGCTGTAAAATGAGAAAGTTTGTTGAGATCAGTTGAGGAAACACCAAGCACCGCCGACCAGGTGGAGCAAACTTTCTCATTTTACAGCTAAACAGTACACTACAAGATGTTTCTGAAAACATTTTATGCGAGAAATAGGCATTACAGTGACAGAATATTGATTCATATTTGATCAGCGCTGCCTAGTTTGACCGTTTGATTGGAGTTTGCGAGTGATTGATAGCCGCCTCCTTTGAATGAACAGCCAATAAGAACGCTCTCTCTCTTTCTCTCTGAAATGACCTGTGATTAGATTTTGTAAAGCCTGAAAACAGAGCCATGAGGAGGTGCAGAAGTCTAGTTATCTCTCAGGACACTTGAATTACAATATGCTGAAAGGTTATTATGGATTTTTTATTTAAAAATATACTGCCTACTGACACTTTAATGTTCTCTTCTTTCCTCAACACCTAATTTCATGCATTTTATTCTCCACCACTTCTCGCCACTCACCATGTTTCCCTCTGATTGAGTCATAATCTGTAACACCATCTTGCCCTGTACATGAAGTCCTGCCGTCTCTGTAATGTGCCATCTGTGTCAGCACATACTGTGAAGCTCTGAAAGTTGCTCAAATCAACATCGAAAACTTTCACTGCACTTGATTAGAAAGTCAGAGAGAGAATCCTGTCAGCCAGTTGTGTGCAACAGGCCGCCACCATCCTAACCCATATGTAAGTGGGGCAGTTTGTTACTAACTATAGCAGTATTTCCATTCATAAGAAAAGTAGGGCAAACAGTCTGTCAGAGCTCCACTCCACTCTGCACACCTTAAAACTCTGCAGCTTGGCCCAAAAAACGTTGTTTGCAAACATGCACGTCACTGGTTCACACCTCCGTGGGAGAGCGTTCGATGGTGACTCAGTATTGTGTTGTAGACTGCTGTGGGAAAGGTCACTACTGTTCTTGGATCTATGTCGAGCTTCTCAGCCTCGGAGCTGCTGCGTGTCGTGACTGCAGGGGCTCAGCGCCACCGTTGAGGAATGTGATGTGCGTGCTGCTGGTGCGGCCTCCGGGTGGGCTTAGAGTCCGGCCGACTGGCAACCGTTTTTGAGAAGTCACTTTGAATAAAAGTCCGGCTCTGGTGATTTCAGTCGGCTGCATCTGTTTTCAGATTAAAGGTCTCCAGATCAAACACCTCTGGTTTCTGTTCGCTGCTCTTGAGCTGCCAGAGTGAAAAGTCAGACAGCTGAAATCTGTCTTCAAAGTCTGGTTTCTGTCAGCTCCTGTACAGCTGCTTTTTTTTTCAGTATTCATCAAAGACTGGCCACTGTTAAGATGACCTTTAGTTAAAGTTAATGTGCAATTCTAACTGTCTCACAGTCTTTGAGGGTCAACGGTCTTCTTGTCATTTTGAGTGTTTAGTGCTTGCAGCTAATGTAAAAGGATTAGCTCTACCAGTGTTTACAGGGTTTCCCGCAGTGAACAAGGCCATCTCCTCTAACATCATAAAAGAGCAGAGGTGCTATTTTACTCAGGAACCACCATCTAGTTAAAGGGAACAGATTTTACACTTCACTAGTGTATATGTGAAAAAAAAAAGTTGTATGAAGACTTTTGTGGCTCCAGAAGGAGCTGCGATGAGAGTGAGAGGAGAGTGATGTCACAAAAATGTGTTGGGGTGGAGTTAAAAAGAGGTGAGTTCCGCTTGAGGCTAGGTTACGGTGACCAGACGATTGTCACGGTTTCAAGCTGGTTGTCCCGAGTCCTGACAAATATGTGTAAAACACGAAAATGTCCCGGTTTTAAACAGTCACTACCAAATTGAACCGGTTTTCACCACAATTAAAATAATAATAATAATGCATGTTTTCAGGGGTTGTATAGACATTTATCATGTTCTGTCACATATGTGGTGCGTGCATAAGTGCATACGCATGTGCATGAACATGCAGTACACTTAAATGTGCAGTAGGCAGAATGTTTTTGTCATCGTTGGGAGAAAAATCCATAATAACCTTTCAGCATATTGTAATTCAAGTGTTCTGAGAGAAAACTAGACTCCTGCACCTCCTCATTGCTCTGTTTTCAGGCTTTCAAAAATCTCAACTGATCTCAACATGGCTGCTGGGTCACAAACTTTCTCATTTTACAGCTAAACAGTACACTACAAGATGTTTCTGAAAACATTTGAGGTGAGAAATAGGCATTACAGTAACAGAATATTGATTCATATTTGATCAGCGCTGCCTAGTTTGACCGTTTGATCGGAGTTCGAAAGTGACTGACAGCTGCTCAGAGATGGCAGGCTCCAGATCAGCTCTGATTGGTGGTTTTCCTCCCGTCTGTGAAATCTTGCAGATGCCATGAGGAGCACCGGAGGACACAGGGGCACATGATTTTTATTTCAGATTATCTGTCTCAAGCACTACTGTCAGGATATAGTGAACTTTTATAAAAATACTTTTTTTAAATCATATTTGCTCCGTTACTACCCACTGCTGCTTTAAGGGTCCCGGTTTGGGGGTTTTAAAATATGGTCAACCTAGACTACATTAGCCGCTGCTAGCGTAACCCACCTCATTGCGGGTAATGTAGGATACTTTTTTAAAAACTGTCTAAAGTGACTAAAGTCCTGTAGTTTTAGCCGTAACTGGCTGCTAATTGTTGTTTAGACATGTGCTCCGAACAAACTATATTCTATGTTCCACAACTTTATAACATGGCGTTTATTTACCCTACCTTACCTTCATCATGTCTGTCTGTGTCCGTCACTTCTAATAAGTTTTAATTTCTCAGTTGAGACATAAACCCACGATGTCCTCAGCACAGTCCAAAACTGTTTGCTCATTCTCAATCTGTCCATCGTGAGTCTGACAGTGTTATAAGAGTGCCATGCTAAATCTGTGGAGAGCTCTTTTAATCAGTATGTCTATTGTTTAGCCCTTTTTCTACAGTGATCACAAGACAGGACATGTCAGGATCTGGGTGGCTTACTTCCTCTGTTAAAACAATAACAGTAAAATCCTCATTTATGCTGGAGAATCTGACACAGTAGCTCTTATACATTATAACATACACCAGTTTCCCTCGGCGGAGGCACAACACACAGGATTGTAGGATTATTAGTGGATTGGGCCTCTGAAAACGTGACACATACCAGAGAACTTGGAGAGACGATAACTTTCCAGACGGGTTTCTCTTTTCAGGAGCACTGGACTCTTGGACTCTTTCATCACGGCCTTTGAAATGCTGTGTGATGAGAAAAAAATACAGAGGTTAATGATAACCGATGAAACTTGTGCTTAGAGGCTTTAGTTTTATTACATTATTACGTTCTCCTGAGAGCAGCAGTCACACTGACAGACTGCTTGTTGCTGTTCATGCTGTTCACATGACTCAACTTTTAGTATAATGGGCTCTGCTGTGAAATGGATTGTAATTCAATATTTGTGTCTCATTCACCATAATGAAGGGGATTACTGAAATACCTCGCTTATGGCTCTAAAGTGCTGCAGTTTAAGTACCATTTTAAAATACTCTATATACTATTTAGCAAACAGGAAAATCAGTGAACATGATACTGAACCAAAATGGTTAAAGTTGCTGATCACAACTGTGTAGAGGGCTGCAACTAATGATTATTTTCATTATCGATTATTATGATTATTTTCTCGATTAATCGCTAGGTCAGTAAAGTCAGAAAAAAGTGAAAACTAGAATTACTGCCTCACAGTTGTACGCCTCCGCCAACCAGTCAAGTTGCAGTTTACATCCATGTCTGTGATTGTTTCATCATTATATCCTGTTAGACATTTGTGTGAAATTGTCATAATTACCATGTGAATTCTTGAGTTATGGCCAAAAATGTGTTTTGTGAGGTCACAGTGATATTTTATCACCAAATTCTAATCAGTTCATCCCTGTTCATATACTTAAAAACATCACCTATGTAGTGCAACAACGATTAATCGATTAGTTGTCAACTATTAAATTCAATTAATCGCCAACTTTTTTGATAATAAATTAATTGGTTTGAGTAATTTTTTAAGAAAGAAATATCAAACTTCCAGCTTCTTAAATGAGAATATTTTCTGGTTTCTTTACTCCTCTAACTGAATATCTTTGAGTTGTTGACAAAACAAGACATTAGAGGACGTCATCTTGGGCTTTCGGAAACACTGATCAACATTTTTCACCATTTTCTGACATTTTATAGACCAAACAACTAATAAATTAAAATAATCAACAATGAAAATAATTGTTAGTTGCAGCCCTACACCTGTGACTCATGTGTGACTGCTGTGATAACATTTTATGGTTTAGGCAGAAAAAGTTACATTACATTTCCTGTCTCTCTCCAACTATTTCTCTTCACAGATTGAAGAAAAAAAGCACAACTTTATTTCCCTCCTCACCTGCGTCCAGTCAGTCACCTCCACCACCTTCAAACTGAAGGAGCCTCGGTGTTGCAGCCATGCCGAAGAACACCAAGGTGACCCAGCGGGAGCACAGCAATGAGCCGGTCACTGAGTCGGTGGCGGACCTGCTGTCCCTGGAGCACCCCATGGACTATAAGAGCAGTCAGATGAGTATGGGTCTGAGCCCCGGCTCCACCGCTCCAGTGAAGGCCCTGATCCCCTCCCCTGACCCCGACGCCGAGGACGGCCGACCAGCCTGGAACAACAAGCTGGAGTACATCCTGGCCCAGGTGGGCTTCTCTGTGGGCCTGGGTAACGTCTGGAGGTTCCCCTACCTGTGCCAGAAGAACGGAGGAGGTAGGTGGATGCATTTTAACACTTCAGTGTCTGAATCACAGAAAGTTTTGTGTAGCCCGATGTGCAAAGTGTAGAAACACTTCATGGGTTTGGAAGTCGGTTCCTAATTGGGCCACCCATGGGGAACATGTGTCCCCTCAGGGTGCCGAGTGATTGTTAACAAAGAAATGTTGTGTTGAGTCAGTGCTGTTATTTTTTTATTAGTGGCCAGATGGGAGTAGTTAACGTAATAGCATGTAACAATTTTATCCTTTTGTTTGAGATTTGCATTTTCACATCCACAGTCTTGATGTCCAGGATACTTGGTGCCTTCAAATGAAACTCGTGTTCACAATATGTTTGGCGTTCATGGGGTTAAGTCGTGAGAACACCGCTGCTAAGCAACATCAATATTAACGTTACTGTCGGCGACTAGAAGCCACAGAGGCTGACAATTTAGCAAGCGGGTAACAAAATGCAGGAAATGCAAACACATAATGACAGAGGAGAAAGATGAGGCCGTTGGGAATGTCAACATGTTTCTCAGACATATAAAAATTACGAAGAATTACAATAAAGGACTCAAATTACAATATATTAACTTAAAAATTAACTTCCATTGCTTCCGCCATTTCTGACAACATCAACAAACACGTCACAACTCGTGAACTCTGAGCTTTCAGAAACTTTACACTTGTGAATACCACAAGAGGGGGGCGTTCATATGAACATGGTAAACATGACCCCATTTGAGGGCACCAACTGTTCTCTGCCTGGCAACTATATTTGCTGAGTCATGATTTGATTGAGAAAGCCCACTGGTCTCTGGCGGAAAATTTAATGCTGACTTCTCATAAAACCTTCATTTGCATCGAATTACAGAAATAATTTAAAACTAATTCAGCTCTTATTCCCTCCAACAGATTGAGTCAATAAGTACCGTTCTGTTGTTGTATCTGACTCACAAACACAAACAGCACTAACCCAATTACTCTAACCAGCATGTAAACATTTCATCCGAGGACAAACGGTGACAGTTTCAACCATTTAAAACGTTGCACTTGTCTAAACTGCCACAACATCTCAGCACAGTGCGTTCAACATTATTCTGAACCATTAACCAGCTGCTTCTCAGGCAGACAAGAGGAGTAAGACAGTGCTTACACACTGCAAAGTGTCTTTTCTAAAGTAATCCAGGATGTGATAAAGGAAGTGTCTATTTGCACCCGGCTGAGAATAGTCACATTACCAGCTTTTCAGTTATTTACACAAGTTGAATTTGCTACTTAAATTAACAGTAGTTAGCTCGACGAAGGGTTTTCTGCCAGAACCAGAGAGCCCTGTCTAGCAGTAATAGTCTAGTAGTAAGATAAAGAGTGACAAAGTGTGTACAGGGAGCAGGTTGTGGTGGATGAACGGGTCGTGTTCAGGACTTTCTCTCAGGAGGCCAAAGTTAGAGTCTAATTTTACACTTAAACTACCTAATATAGTTTTTTTGATTTTTATTTTCAGTTTGGTTAGGTTTAGGCGACAAAATTACATGGTTAGATTTGAGAAAAATATACATAAGGTACATATAAACAGTATCTAATGTGTGCCCGGGTCGGGTGCAAATAGTACTGGGTGCCAAAAAATCCCTACCTGAAGAAAATCTCACATAAAGTTTCTTTTTATGTTTTACCGTATCATGTAAATACTTCATCATCGGTGGGTTTTGCTAGACCAGAATTTGATTGATAACATTTGCGTAGCTACACATAGCATCTATTCTCTGCCTCCATCTTCCTTCATTTTGATTAAAGGAATAGTTTGACATTTTAGAAAATGCACTTATTCACCTTTTTGCCGAGAACAGCATGTGGGAGAGTGGTATTAATCTTCTCATCTAACTCTCGGATAGAAAGATAGAAAGTAAGATTATTTATTAAGACTGAGGAATGATTTGACTTTTGGTGGAACCATATGGTGATGCTGCACCTCTCTGCTCAGTTTGTTGACGGGCCGCAGCCTCCTCCTCTCTGATAAATTGCGTCCTGTCAACCAATTACCCAACTAATCGTCCGAGTCAGAGAGGAAGCCTCTTCAGCGTTTCTCAGACTTCTGCCGTCAGCAGCTACAAGATGAGATCATTTCTCCCCCAGCAAGACGAGGTAACACGGAGGGGTCTGCTATAACGCTGTGAGAGCCTTCTGTTTGGTCTTTATTTGCTGTTCTAGCAGCCTTATCTCTTCGGTATTACTGGTTTAATGGTGAGATGAGAGGGTGGTGATGACTAAAATGGAGGAAGTGGAAGAGTAAATACTGATTTCCTGAGCTTTCAGACATTGTTGGTTCTACCCTGTGTGGGAGGTGTGTGTAAAGAGGGTATTTGAAATGCATGATATAACAAAGCTGAATCATGTGTGCATAATGAGTGTGTGTGTGTGTGTGTGTGTGTGTGTGTGTGTGTGTGTGTGTGTGTGTGTGTCTGCGTGTGTGTCTGTGTGTGTGTGTGTGTGTATCACCCGCTGGATTTGGATTCAGTGGGAGGTGCTGCATTGTCTTGTCTGGGCTTGTTCCAGAGATGAGGACAAACTGTCTCTTGTCCATCTTTGTCCATTATACGTCCTCTTTTTCTGCCTCTCATTGTTTTTACTTAAGTGAAGGTTTAAATTATTGTATTTCATCACAAAGATCATCCTAAAGAACAACTAACAACAATCAATCACAAGACAAAATAATGTTTTATAGTCCACAACAAGATGAAATGTTGACAGGTTTACTCACCTCCTCTATCAAGTCTTCCTCAGTGAAGCAGTGAAGACATTTATCCTGCCCTAGAAATAAATAATTTAAATAATTAATTTGTACTATTTTGCTTATGTCTCCTGGCAACCCTGTCTCCCATACAACTAAACTTCATTCTCAATTACATTTCGAAGGAACGTATTTCCTCCCCGATTACGGTTGCAGTTGTTAAACAGTTTTAAACACATGGTTAACGTTGTAAATTGAAACAAAACACACGCAACAGTGGAGGTTTAGTAAAAGTGTAGAAGACTTGCACTAAAATTTAAAGCTGCAGTAGGCGAGATTGGAGAGAATATGAAAACGGTCGCTATATCGTGACAGTAGTACATGAAACAGGTAACCTGAAAAAAATCATGTGCCTCTGTGTACTCCAGTGCTCCTAACGGCATCTGCAAGATTTCACAGACCAGAGGAAAACAAGCAGTCAGAGCTGAACTGAAGTCTGCTGTCCAGCTGCCGTCTATGAGAGCCGGCTGTCAATCACTCACAAACTCCGACCAAACGGTCAAACTAGGCAGCGCTGATCAAATATGAATCAATATTATGTTACATTAATGCCTATTTCTCTCCTCAAATTTTTTCAGAATCATCTTGTAGTGCACGGTTTAGCTGTAAAATGAGAAAGTCACAGCCAATAGGAACGATCTCTCAATGAAATGGCTTGTGATTGGTCAAAGTCTACCGTCACGGGCTAGATTTTTTTAAAGCCTGAAAACAGAGCCATGATGAGGAGCAGAAATCTAGTTTTCTCTCAGAACACTTGAATTACAATATGCTGAAAGGTTATTATGGAATTTTTTTCCCAATGATGCCAAACATATACTGCCTACTGCCACTTTAATGTATTCTAAATTGATGTCTCCATGAAGTAAAGGTCAAAGTGTAGGCCTATAGTTAAAATGAACAGAATCATCCTGTGGGTAACCATGTATATACTGAGCTAGATCTCCTCACCAACATGTTTTGATGTCCTCTGTTCTGTGTCTGCTGCTCAGAATAGACATCAAAGACCAGTGAAAGTAGGCAGCAGCACAGAAGTCACTTCTAATGACAGATAATAATACCACAATGCAACACACCACTGTGTACCTGTCTTTGTTTCCTTTGTCTGCTGTGAGCTCTAATAGCCACTCACGACGTGATCAGTATTTTTGATCGAGTCATTTGATTTTAGTCTGGAGACAAGCTGCTCCTCCCAGCTGTCCGTCACTATGAACCCGTCCTCTCTGGCTGCGGATGGTTTGGTCTCCATGGCGCCCCTTCATGTCCTGACGTCAGCAGGACGGACTGGACGTCACTTGTTGTCTCCGAGTGCCTTCTGCTCTTTCCTGCACAAAAAAGACGGTTATATATCTGAAAAAGTGGTGACAATGAAGACGAAGAGGGGGAGGAAGAGAAGGATGGATAATAAAGAGACTCCAAAAATAGAACCTGACAGAGAATTTAACAATGCTGTTGCCTGCTGTTTTACAATGAGCGTTTGTCCTACATGGATTTCAAACATTCAGATAACCAAAGCAGTTGTTAACTCTGCAGTAATGCCTCTTTCCTCTGTCCCTCCACTGTCTCAGGAGCGTACCTGGTGCCCTACTTCATCCTCCTCATCCTCATCGGCATCCCGCTGTTCTTCCTGGAGCTGGCGGTGGGTCAGAGGATCAGGCGTGGCAGCATCGGCGTGTGGAATTACGTCTACCCTGAGCTGGGAGGCATCGGGGTTTCCAGTCTGATGGTAAAGCACAAACATAAACCCATTAACCAATTAACTCATCATACTGATCGCACTCTACAACGTGGCATAAGGTGGGAGTGAGTGGTTGTTATGGAACAGTTTTTCACTATTTATTCCCATTAAATATTAATATAATATTATATAAATTGTTTTTTTTCAACAATGTCCCCAGTGTTGCTTAAAGGTCCAGTGTGTAACAATTAGGGGGATCTATTTGCAGAAATGGAATATAATATTCATAACTATGTTTTCATCATTGTATAATCACCTGAAACTAAGAATCGTTGTGTTTTCGTTAGCTTAGAAAGAGCCGTTCATATCTACATAGGGAGCAGGTCCTCTTCACGGAGTCCGCCATGTTTCTACAGTAGCCCAGAACGGACAAACCAGACGTTGCCTGAAGGCCACCGTAGTTCTCTGACACGCTTGTAACTGTGGTAACGTGAGCCAAAGAGTGCAAAACCGTGGTATCGCCAGCAACTGTCTGACTTCCATTGCTCCTAAAGTAGTGTTATCAAGGTATGGATGGCCTCTGAGCGAAAGGCGTTACCACAGTTCTGGAAAGGGAGGAGTGAGCGGAGGGGTACTCAATTGGTTGCAATCTGCAACCACACCACTAGATGCCGCCAAATCCTACACATTGTACCTTTAAACATAAGTATAATATAAATGTTTTCTTTTAACAATGTCCCCAATGTGCCTTAACATAGAATAGTATGCTAGATGAAAAGCTAAGGGATTGCCAATGTCATTGCAATTTATACTCTGGGGGAACATGTTTGTCTGTATACAAAATTTCATGGAAGTCCATCTGGTAGTTAAAGGTACAGTGTGTAGGATTTGGCGGCAACTAGTGGTGTGGTTGCAGATTGCAACCAACTGAGTACCCCTCCACGCTCACTCCTGCCTTTCCAAAACTGTGGTAACATGAGCCACCGAGTGCAAAACCGTGGTAACGCTGTTCGCCTCGCTCAGAGGCCATCCTTACTATAATAACACTACTTTAGGAGCAACGGAAGTCAGACGGCGGCTGGCGCTACCACAGTTTTACACTCTGTGGCTCATGTTACCTCAGTTTCACAAGCGTGTCGGAGAACTACGGTGGCCTTCAGGTAACGTAAAACGTTAAAGTCTCTCTCTAGAGCCAGTGTTTGGTTTTTCCATTCTGGGCTACCTTAGAAACATGGTGGAGCAACATGGCGGACTCCATGAAGAGGACCTGCTCCCTATGTAGTTATGAAGGGCTCATTCTAAGCTAACGAAAACACAACCATTCTTAGTTTCAGTTTATTTTACACTAATGAAAACATAGTTATGAATATTATGTTCCATTTCTGTTAATAGATCCCCCAAATCCACCCAACCCAAAAAAAGTCAGGACCTACTGTAAGTGGTGGGCCAACCGACTAACATTGCCATCTATAGAAATTCCTAAATATTATTTATTAATGGTGCACAGGTCAGCAATAAGATGTTATACTTCATAATTAAAACATTTCCGTGGCCAGATTGTGACCCCAGATGTACTGCACACACCCAAAATCCATTGGTGAAACATCACTAATAACATTAAAACCTCTGTAGGCTTAAACGATGGCTGTAAAATTGTGGTTTCATTCACAAGATCAGCATGAAATCATGTCAATTACAATGTAATCCAGTGGTTTTCACCGTGGAAAATGTCCAGTAGGGAGGTGGACTTCGCTGGAGGAGAGGTTTGAGAAGTTTCTATCGACATTTTGATGCTTTTTCCCTCCATGAAAACTTCCCATTGGAATATACTGCAGGTGAAGTTGACCACAGCCGCTCTCTCTCCATCGCCTGTCTCTTTAAAGGATCCTGTCCTATTGAACTGTTTGAGTGCCTACCTGATTTATTAATGACCTACTGATATTTGAGGTCTTATTATTAGTGGAAAAACTCATGACATATTGTTTTCCAGTCAGCCATTGAGACTGTAAAACAATAAACAGAGCTACAATTTCAGAGGATGCGCAGCAACCTAAGAGACCTTTTGTGGACTCACAAACTGATAAACGTTTTTTAATTATCTTTTAATGGCTTATCACTGATCTGTTAAGCATTATTAAATTATTGATTATAAACCTAAATTGGTGATCATTTATGATCCCTTTTATTTAATGCCTTAAACAGTAACGTTGTACCATAATTATTGTACACGTGATTTGAAGAAATGCCTTTTGGATTGGTGTTGTATCTAAGATTTTCTCACTTTCACTTCTCCACTCGAGAGTTGGACATGTTATGTGCAGAGACAACAAACGTGCTGCAGAGTTCAGTCTACTGGACTCCCCCTCTGCCTGCTCGTATTACTTCCTCTTGGTATTTTACAACGAGTGACGTGCAAAAAGACCAGCGTAGCTTACTGTCATAATCTGTCCCCATCATCTGCAGGAGTAGTGACCCAGTATGCACCCATCCCATCAGCATAAAACAGTCAGTCAGGGATCGAATGCGACTGTTTGTCAGTCCGTCTGATCGTGATTTCATCAATCTAGTGCAGAAGAGGTGGTGGGGGGAGGCCTGGCCTGGGGCAGTGAGGCATGTGGCAGCCCGGATGTTGCAGAGGGAGATTCAGCAGCTATAAATACCTCGTCATAGAGGACCCCGGCCTCGGCTGGTGAGAGCAAACAGCTCAATAATTCATCCACACTCCATCTTAAGCTGTGTGCCCAGCGTCTGCGCCCTGACTCAAGAGGAGGCGTTCACCTCAACAAACTGCGTGCTGTTTGTCCCCTGTGTGTGCTGCTTGTGTAGTTTAGTGATTGTATTTTAGGAATGATAAGTATTGCGGTTTTCTCTCGTTTCCCCCCTAGGTTTGCGGTTTCGTCGGCCTCTACTATAATGTGATTATCGGATGGAGCATCTTCTATTTCTTCCAGTCTTTCCAGTATCCACTGCCTTGGGCCGAATGCCCCATCGTGAGAAATGGAACACAAGCCAGTGAGTGTAAAACACGCAATGCACCGCTCAACGCAGCTGCAGCTACTGTATAACAGAGATGAGCAGCAAAAGACAAGTGCCCATACAATAGAGCCCTCGACACCACATAGAGGAAAAATGAATGCCTGCAGAGTCCTGCAAGACTATTCCATATTCAGCAGAGTATCTCAGCATGCATACACACACACACACAGGCTACGCAGGGCGGTGCTTAAAGCTGCAGAACGTGTCTTTGCATTGAAACAGCTTGCCGCCTCGCTGTGGATCTGCAGTCACGCAGCAGCAGCAGCGCCTCTGCAGGCTAACAGAAAAGGGTTCGTGCTGCTCTCCATAGTCGGGATGGCCGTGTACATCATCCCACAGAGCAGCTCTGTTGGCGAGGCCGGTCAGATGGTACGACCCAGCCAGCAGTGTCAGGACCTCGAAGGGCTGGCGGCTTGTAGCCTGTGGTGGAGGCACTTGCTGGTTCTGGCGGAGTAAAGGGCATCAGCTGAACATTAGAGGGCAGGATGTCAACTGTGCTTATGATTGCGGAGGCAGCGAGGATGCTGTGGATTATCTAGGATTCAGTTAAGCTATGTGCAGAGATAGAAGTACAGTAACTAAGTACATTTATATTTGTTCTACTTTGTACTGCTGTACTTTCTACTCCACTACATTTATCTGACAGGTAGAGGCACTTTGCAGGTTAAAGGTACCCCGTGGAGTTCGATGTTTTAATACGTGGGTCCCAGTTTGTGTGTCTCGTGCACGCACACAGAGGTGCACATGCACACGCACTTGGGTGACACGATACATATATACACACAAGAGGTGGTGGTAACGCACCAAGAAACACAGCAATTAATCAGCAAAGGCAGGCAAGAATTAGATCACAAGCTGGTGATGATGGATGTAAACAAGGCTGCGTTCCAATTCACATATTTTTCTTTTTACTTTTAGTACGTACTGCAGCTGCTCTTACAAAGTACGTACTGTTGCATAAAGTATGTATGAAATTGGGACATACTACTTCATCATAACATTGCACCTTGAACTTTGACCCTCTTGCTCATATAGCTGCTGGGCAGAGGATTGTGGGTCAGAATAGCCAGAAAAGCATACTGGCTTGCATACTGGTAAATGCGACCAGATGTAGTAGGGCATCCTTGTATTTCTGGCATACTGCATTTGACATATTATGTATTGGGACATACTAAATCGTTTTCTGGCATACTAGATAGTATGGTAGTATGGGTATTGGAGTGCACAGCAAGTGTTAAAAAAATCTGCTTTGCAAATGTTTTATGAGAAAAGAAATGCAACTCCATCTTTACGATTTTACATTCAAAACATACACTGAAAAATCTCCATATTAGCAAGTCATGTCTGTCAATTATTTAGTCTCAAAAATCTGATAATTTCAACTCTTCTCTAATACGAATGAACTTATTTAAAGAGTCTTCTAGAAATGAGTGTCAGTATCTTGAAATAAGAGAGAATAATGCTGCATTGAATCAAGAAATATTACACTTGGTTTTAAAATAAATAAAGTAAGGCTTTTCTGACTTTTTTTTGCAGTGTAAGATAGATTTAAAAATATGAGTCATTGTTATAATTCAGGCTGTTATCACACACAGTTTGTAGCTAAACTTACGAAAAGTTCATATATTTTAACATGTATCCAGTGAAATCAATTCGTATGTAATTCACATAATTGTGAACCAGAAAGTAAAAAGAGCGACGAACACTGTGGAGGGAGGAGGTCGGGAACACCAGCCTTTTGCTCAGGAGACTGGTGTTCGTACTCCGTGTGAGTCACGGAACTTAGGCACTTAAGTAATGCCACTTCCACAATCCTAAACCTAACTAAATAGTTATGTTGCCTAAACCTGAGGAAGTTGTTTCCTGTGAAGACGGAAGTTTATTTTGAAAAGACTAAATGCATGTAATGAGCGGAAATTGACAAGTGTTGCTGGACATTTATAGGAAAACACGAAAATTGAGGAATAACTTTTCGTAAGATTTCATATGAACCGTTCGTCATATGATGTTACGTAGTATAATTTAAGCACACAGCAGCAGTGCACATAGTTTAATTAGCTAAAAGTCAACATTAAGATAATGCTTAAACATGAACGCTCCAGTAATAATAAATCAATGAATTCAACATTTTAAAAGGGGCCTTTCTGCATGATGTGTACCTTACTTTTAATACTTTCACGTATGTTTTTCTGCTCACACTTTTGTATTTTTAGTCATATTTTGAAACCTGGACGTTGTGGTTTTTGCTCATTTTTCTTCAGCAAAATATACTGCTTCAGTACATTATTTGACAGATAAGATTAAAGAAATACTTAAAGTTTCCTTTAAAACTTCTAACCAAAATGTATGTCCATAATTTATTATGTATATCTCCACTGTGGCAGTACTGTTTATGCCATTTGCCCTCCTTTTCCTCGTTGTAGTCGTGGAGCCGGAGTGTGAGAAGAGCTCGGCAACCACTTACTTCTGGTACCGCCAGACTCTCAACATCACCAGCAGCATCGACGACACGGGCGGCCTGAACTGGAAGATGACTCTGTCCCTGCTGGTGGCGTGGATCCTGGTCTGCCTGGCTGTCATCAAGGGCATCCAGTCCTCTGGGAAGGTACGGGGTCTCCATGGCTTCGCAGCAGGGGCCGAGCCTGACAAATACAGAGAGATTACCACACCAGACTCTACATAAAGATGCATCATTTCAACAAAAGCTTTACAAATCTAGCTTTATATCATATCAGTGAGTGAGTGTTTTATTCACTCTGCTAATGCTTTTGAGTCAAAGGTGAGACGCTAAAGCCTCTCATCAGCACTAGTCTATTTTTGGATCTCATCTATATTATGGAAGGGAGACACATGCAACATTAATAAGCTTGAACTGAACCAAGCAAAGACCGGTTCAGGATGCAGATGGAAAATGCTTCATTTGGCAACAACTGCAACAACATCCTGTAATCTCCTTCCAGAGAGTGAGTCATGCACCGCAGCGCAACATCCAGCCCACATTTTCAATAGGAAAATACACCGATTGCCAAGGTCTGACACGGTTTTATAAACATTAAACGTAGTAATCCAATTATCATCGTCAGTACTGCAATGATTCCCCGAAATGCTGTAGGAAGGATTTTTGACTCATCTCTCCAAACCTCAAGGAGTCCTCTCTCCACATTTGGTAAGATTTCACAGATTCAGTGCCAAGCGAACACAAAGCAGTTTGGGGATTGATTCATTGATTGTGTGGGTGTGTGTGTGTGTGTGTGTGTGTGTGTGTGTGTGTGTGTGTGTGTGCGCGTGGTTGCAGTTTGGTCCTCCTCCATGTGTGAGGCCTCAGAGAGAAGCGTGTCCATGGCAACACTGTAATGGACTATCTCTCTCTCTCTCTCTCTCTCTTAGGTGATGTACTTCAGCTCTCTCTTCCCGTATGTGGTGCTTTTCTGTTTCCTGGTGCGAGGTTTGATGCTGAAGGGAGCGGTGGACGGCATCGCTCACATGTTCACCCCTAAGGTGAGAGTAAAAACTAAAAAGAGGCAACTCTTACACAGGGTCGTCTCAGCAGGATTTGGATTTTCACAATTGTTATGTCCCCAGTGTAGGGGAACCTAGACATAACAAATACTAATACAATATGCAGTATTTAGCTGAGGTTCTCCACAATGTAATTGTGGTGTGCTGGAGGTGAAAGTATAGTCTTAATCTCATGGGGGGTTGTAAGGCCTTCTTGATTTTTTAAGGGGTGTAAGACAATTATACAGTTTACTAGGGCTGTCAAAGTTAACGCGATAATAATGCATTAACGCAAATTAGTTGTAACACCACTAATTTCTTAACGCAACTTGCAATATTTTAGGTTGTAGCAGGCTCAGTTTTAAAGCTAGAGTGAACATACTGGCATCATATGAAACTAGAAAAAAATAAAGAATCTATTGGTACCCACCATGTCATACTAGGTTGTCACGAAGGAGGTTAAATAACGCTACAAACAAATGAGGAAAAACTGTCATGGCCATTTTCAAAGGGGTCCCTTGACCTCTGACCTCAAGATATGTGAATGAAAATGAGTTCTATGGGTACCCAGAAGTCTCCCTTTTACAGACATGCCCACTTTATGATAATCACATGCAGTTTGGGGCAAGTCATAATCAAGTCAGCACACTGACACACTGACAGCTGTTGTTGCCTGTTGGGCTGCAGTTTGCCATGTTATGATTTGAGGGTTTCTGGACAATATTCGTCATTGTTTTGTGTTGTTAAATTGGTCCACTCCCATGTTGATAAGAGTATTGAATACGTGAAAAATCCTTCTTCGAGGTACATTTTGAATAGATAAAAATACATACATAAGATATGTACAGTTGGCCTATATCTGAGCATTTCATTCATTTCTGTGAAGAAAACTAAATTAAATTGTTATTTTTAAAGCTTGACACTGAACTAAGTAGCCTCTGTATGATTGTTACAAAATTAAAAAATATATATATACATAATATAGACAAATAATTGTATTAAAAGTTCCTAAAAATATCTCATATCTGATGCAATATTCACAGGAAATAATCTGCTCAAAATTCATCCAAATTGCTCGTTTTACACAAACTTCCTGCAGTTATTGTGTCACTATTTGGGTTAATTGTACAGTTTATCAGTTGTTCTGTACTTTTATTGTTATGCATTGAATATAATATGAAATATCCATAAAACTATGTCTCTTAGTAAGGGGTCGTCAGTTTACTCAATGATAGAACACGGGTCCCTTGAGGAAAAAGGATGGGAAACAAACAGATATGTAACATAAGTGACACTTTGTCTGTGCGAGCTGCTCAGCCGTGAGTGGTTGATGGTCAGATCCACTCACACATAACTGTCATTAATATCCACATGGTGTCTCGTGTTGGGTTGATGTCCCCCTCTAGTGGTGAATATGTAGAATCACACGGAAAATTTTAACCTGTACTGTGTTGTTTACTCTATATGATCATACAATGTGAATTTAGTAGTTGGGCTATCTGCTGCAACAGGAGTAAACACGTGGATTTCTCTGTTACTCTTGCATTATTAATTATTCAAACTAAAAAATATTATATTAGAGATAAAACCAGATATGGTTTTTCTTCTTTCTCAGATTTTTCAATTTGTTATATTGGTGGTGTATTTCTCACAGTAGCTTCAGTCAAGTGTTGAATGTCATTAAGCTATTTGAGGGGATAACATCAACATTAAAGTTTTTTTTGAGAGGATAAATGACAATAAAATACAAAAATTTTCCCCATTCTCCTCTGTAGCTGGAGAAGATGTTGGAGCCGCAGGTGTGGAGAGAAGCAGCCACGCAGGTTTTCTTTGCTCTCGGTCTGGGCTTCGGAGGCGTCATCGCTTTCTCCAGCTACAACAAGCGAGACAACAACTGCCACTTTGATGCCGCGCTGGTCTCCACCATCAACTTCGTCACCTCCATCCTCGCCACTTTAGTCGTGTTTGCTGTCCTGGGGTTCAAGGCCAATGTCATGAACGAGAAGTGTGTCGTCGAGTGAGTGCGTCGTACTGTAACCGATGCTGACCTGACCAATCTCTTTTTGGCCACCGTTGTTACCATCACACCACCTTTACTCACTAACACGTCCTTCTTCTCCACATCTCCTATCTTCCATGTGCAGTAATGCAGAGAAGATTCTGGGCTTCCTGAACACGGGTGTGTTGAGCAAAGAGCTCATCCCTCCTCACATCAACTTCTCCCACCTGTCCAGCCAGGACTACACAGAGATGTACGGCGTCATTAAGACGGTGAAGGAGGACGGCTTCGGCGAGCTGGGCCTGGACGCCTGCTTGCTGGAGGACGAACTCAACAAGGTCAGAGCGGGAGAAATCACACACTGAAATGAGATTGTGATGTGTTTAGATATCAAGATGTAGTTCGTGTTTAAGTGATGATATACGACAAGTTGTCCTAATATATAAGATAACCATCATCAGCCACCTTTGACCTCCACCTCCTTCTCCTTCCTCCAGTCGGTTCAGGGTACTGGTCTGGCGTTCATCGCCTTCACAGAGGCCATGACACATTTCCCTGCCAGTCCCTTCTGGTCCGTCATGTTCTTCTTCATGCTGATCAACTTGGGTTTGGGGAGCATGATCGGCACCATGACCGGCATCACCACACCCATACTGGACGCCTTCAAGATCCGCAAAGAGATCCTGTGTGGTGAGTCTCTTCATTCTGGTTATCAAACACAAATGTCTTGTACTTGATGAAATTAAAAGTGTTTGTGATTCTCACTGGATGTTTCTTCTTCTTCCTCTTCTTCTCTTTCTCAGTGGTTTGCTGTGTCATAGCCTTCTTTTTGGGCCTGCTGTTTGTGCAGCGTTCAGGGAACTACTTTGTCACCATGTTTGACGACTACTCGGCTGGTTTGCCTCTCACTGTGGTGGTGATCCTGGAGAACATCTCTGTGGCCTGGATCTACGGCACTAAGAGGTAACTCAACTGGATATGTAGACTGATTGGGATTGAATCCATTTTAAGGCAGCATGTAGACATTTGCAGTGTCTGGTCAATTGACCCTTCGCTAAGTCCCGCCCCTCCGAAAGCAGACGTGCAAATCATAGCGTAGCATTGGCCAGCTTCGACCAGGGTCCGAGAACTATAGAGTGGTGCAGCGATGACGTATTTCTGTAGGCCAACGAGGAAGTTAGCCTCGATGGTTCCCTCGATAAAAAGCCAATGGGATTTTTCCATTGGGTTTTGGATTATTGCAGAAAATAAACTCTGTGGTAAACAAACATTTATGATACTTACAAGTTTTGTTCAGCAAGATAATCTTCACAAATGAACACCACTTTTATGATTTTTGAAGCGTGAATGCGATTGCCAGAAGTTAAAAGCTAACGTTAGGCTATAAACAAACTACACAACGGTTGCATGAGCGCGAGTATAAACGCAATGAGGCTGTAAAGACGGACGAGTCGGCGTGATGGCGTTTAGTGGTTTAATTTAGCTACTTGTTAGCAACCGCCTTTTTAAGACACGTAATTAAAGCTTTAAAATTCACGAGTGGGATATTTACTGACGTGTTTTATGTCGTAGAACAAAATGTTAAAATCTCTTCAGCTTGTGTTAACCACAGACCTTATTTCAGACATCTAACTAAAAACCCATTCAAAAACCCCATTGGCTTCCAGATGAGGGGAACGGAAGAATGCTAACTCATTTCCAGGTTTTAGGACTCATTCATGCAGCACTCCTTTATTCAAAGGGGAAAGTTCACCAACATCTAGACGCTAACTAATTGTAACCATGCTAGCAGCTCAAGGGATGAGAACATGCAAAACTAATGTCACTCCCATCAGCCTCAGCTGTAGGCTACTTTGTGTTTAGTGCTATAATTAGCAAATGTTTGCATGCTAACACGCTAAACTAAGATGGTGAACAGAGTAAACATTTCCTGCTAAAACGTCATTGTGAGCATGTTAGCATTCTGACATTAGCGTTAAGCTCAAAGCAGCTGTGCCCAAGTACAACCTCACAGAGCCACTAGTATGGCTGTAGGATTCTGTGTCCAACATCACTCCCTATTTAATATCTAACGCACAACATTTACTATCCATTGAGTGTTCAAATCAAATTTGTGTGCAAATTTATACACTATATATTGCCCTCAAACAAATAAGTATTGTCTATGTGCACTACTTTCTACTAACAATCCCACAATACAATGCTTCACATGTGACACTCACCTGTGAGTGTTGATGCAAAATGATGATGCTTCATGAGTGTCCAAAATCTGAATTTACTACTCACAATAGAGTGTCCATTATATAAAAAGTAGTAGGGGAAGTAATTCCAGACACAGCCAGGACAGATATCAACCAACAATGGAGCTTTTTCACAGCAGACATTTTGACCTACTAGGAAAAAGCACAGGTGTGATTAGTAGCTGTGATGACGGGTGCAGTTCATTTAAGGACTCTGGTGTTGTGCATGTTTGCTCATTGGTAACGGGGATACTTAGATGGATTTCTCTCTCCTTCTTTCACTTATTCGCAGGTTCATGCAGGATCTGGAGGACATGCTTGGTTTCAGGCCGTACTCCTTTTATTACTACATGTGGAGGTACGTGTCGCCGGCTATCCTGGTGGTGCTCATCGGCGCCACTGTCATCGAGATGGCTGTCAGTCCAGCAGGATACAACGCCTGGGTGGAGGCTGAGGTCAGTTGCTCTTGTTTATGTGTGTTTCCACAAAGAAAGAAAATCTTTTTCCTCATCCTCTTCTTTTTGCTCTCTTTGTTTGCCAGGGCGCAGAGAGTTTCCACAGCTACCCTCCCTGGGCTTTAGCCATGGCCTACTCCCTCATCGTAGTGGCCATGCTGCCTTTACCCCTCGTCTACATCGTCCGCCACTTCAACCTGATCTCCGACGGCTCCAACAAGCTGTCCGTCTCCTACCGCAAGGGCATGATGAAGGACATCTCCAACCTTGAAGAGCAGGACGAGCAGCGCTTCATCCTCAGTAAGAACCCCAGCGAGGCTCCGTCCCCGATGCCCGCCCACCGCGCTTACCTGGGCCCCGGAGGCACCCAGGAGATGACCAACACCAACTACGGCACCAGCACCAAGACGGGCTACCAGAACATCGGCTCGCCCGAGTCTGAGCTATGATCCAGTGAGCTCATAGATCCTCCCGTCCGTTAAACGACCCCAGCCCTGCTTGGAGAGAGGGAGACAGAGGAATAAAGGGAGGAAGGAGAGAAAATCCAATGCCGGTTGTTGCAGCGTTCATCACACCTTAACTACCAGAGCTGAGTCCCTCTATCCCCCCTTTTCTGCCCCAACGCTCCTTGTCTGTGATTCCCTTCTTCCCCGCCGTAGGATCCATGCTGCCGTCAATCCCAACCATAATGAAGGGATGATGAGAATGTGAGTCCCACCAGATATGACAACCTTTATCCATCTGTCAACGTATTACAGGGGCAGAGAGAGAGGGACAGATGCAGGAATGAAGCTCAGAAAGGTCCACCGAGGGCTCAGATACAGGCTGTTTTGTAATTAGCCGAGGTTAAGGTGTGTGCAGCGCTAACATGCTTTACGTTGTACTGAACCGCGGGTTCACCAGTTTAGAGGAGGTTATTTTTGAGACAGTTGGATGTTCCTAGATCTATAGGAGATCATCATCTTATTCTGGTTGAGTTGGAGAAGATTGTTATTTGTGGGGTTAGGATGGAAGGAGACTCAGAAAAAAATTATATTTTCATGATCTGTATCGCCGTACGAGAACGTTTCTCATCTAGAAAACAAAATGATGCACCCATAACAGTATGTATAAGTGATTCTGGTAGTGTTAACAGTGTTACAAGCACATTACATCTTTATCGTGCCTATCATGCATCAGCAATAATAACCAGTCAAAGTAAAACTGTGGATCTCCTTCTATCCCCGCTTTCCCCACCGATGTAGAATACTGTACATATGTGTTGTGCAATTGTCCGAGATGTCACCGTAAACCGTGTATATACACCACAGTAGTGCGAAACGAGGGGAAACTTTTTTCCCCTTTTCATTTTCTTCTCCACCCGAAGCACAAACGCCCGCTATCGTTTTAGAGCATCTCTGAGCCTTAACAGAGCAGCACTTATATTTTAATCAACCTCGACCAACAGAGGGGCTGGAGCTGTCGCCAAACAGCACCGCACTACGTCGTCTTTGTGCTGCTCCGGTCGCAGCCGGTCTAGACAAAGCTTTTCCATTTGAATCAATCATTTTAATCAAGCGTTTCCATTTGAATCGATGCCTCAGAAGGGCAGAGGTGGCAGTGCAGGAGCAGAGATAAGCAGCAGACCGAGGAGGAATTGGAAAATGTGTGTTGCCGAATGAGAGCTCCCGGTGACCCTGCCTCTTTAAAAATAGAGCTGCGTTACCTAGGGGGAGCCGTGGCAACGCACCATAGATACAGATCCTCTTTTGATGTGGAGGAGGAGGAGAGCGGACACCTTGCTTTGTCTGCTCCACCTGCACGGCTGTTTGTTCTGCAGTACACAGATGAGACATTTTACAAGAATATATATCTCTAATGTTCAAGAGGTTCACTGCCTGTGGATTTATCATACGTCAGCCCTAAGAGGAAGATGTTTGGGTTTATACATTCCTCAAATTGTGACCATCATTTCATAAGCACTACAATTTACACTTTGATGTCTTTTTGTGAACTGAGGTGTGAAAACTTAAAGCCTTTTTTTGTAACGTATAATCTTGTATGACGATGTATGTTTAGGGGTTATAATGTGGAAAATGTGCAGTGATATAAATGTTTGGAATAAGTGGTAATACACAGATTTGACCACTGGGTGTCTCTGCTGGCCAACAGAGGAGCCGATGACTCTGTGTTTTGTGGCCCCTCCCTGAGACAACACCAGTACTTGAGACTGAACAGATGTAGTGTGTGAAGCACAGTCAGTCACATTGTATGGTGCCTGAACAGGATCTCTGTTGTCTGTTTGCCTTATGCTTTTGTCAGTTTGTTTTCTCGGTCATGTAGTGCGTTTGCGTAGAGTTTGGACCAACGTCTCGTCTCGTTCACTTGAGCACTTTAATTAGGTAGAGACCCTGGAGTTGTTTGTTAATAAGTAGCCTACGGTTTTGACAAAAGCTTTGTCATTAATCACATGAATGCTGTCACAGGTTAGCAATATTTATATAGAGAGAGAGAGATAGGGGGCTGAAGGCACAATACACAAATGCATCGCAAGCTACTTCACAAAAACATCTTGTTTCCTGTGTATAACTACGGCAGATCTTTGACATTTTTAGCATTTTAACAAGTTATAATGTTTTATTTTGCCCCGTTATCACACCGGTGTTGATTGATACTTCCATGCCATTGGCTGGCAATGCTAGGTCCTCCCTATTTTACGTAATGCAAGTCTTGACCAATGCCTACGCTGTTATGGTCATGTGACCGCTTACATCTGCTCAGGTTTCAGCCTACAGTACTTAGTAGCGCCTACAGTAGCTGTGATATATTGCTTGGTATATAGTTTTGTATACTGAAGTGATGAATCGTATAATACCTTACTGATCTTCCACAAACACCTTTACATAATCATCTCTTTTCCCTCCTGTCTTTCTTAGATTTGCATGTTCTTTAAGTAGAGAAAGTCTGCATTACAGGGAGAGAAGGGTAGTAATACATTGCAAACTAAACAATAGAAAAAACGAAGGAATCTTTCCACACTAGTCTCCCACTAAATCACAGGAAAAGCAGTTGCTCTCCATCCTGAATGCGTAAGGATGTTACAAATGAACATGTAAACACGCCACAGACAGATTATAACCTGTTCAGTCGCTAAATATGCAGAACTACCGTGATAACATGCACAAGAAACTAGATGTTTTTGGTCATATTGGCTTGTTACATAAATGGCACATAACCTCAGGTGAAGGTACTCACCTGTACTCAACTTGCAGCTTTGGGGTTAAAGAGTTAAAGCACATTTATGGAAGAAGCACAGGAAAGTGAGCACAAAGGAGATTCATCAAAGCACCAGTCAATGAGTTAAAAATAGAGTCAGTGTGGGTGAACTAGATGAGGAGACTTGTGGATTATCGTTATGATCTGATTCATGCATCCTCCAAGGGGGTCGCTGGAGGATACTACGTCTGCACACTGAAATGCACCGCCGTCTTCACTTCTGTAGCTACAGACTGATCTGCACAATGAACACATGAGACAAAACTGAGCTTATAGTACTTGTGTGGAGGAGAGAGCACAATCAAAACACACAAGTTTATATAGTCTTTTGGAAACAGCATCCACATGTTTAAACCCCTGGCTTGCTGCAACTGATTCGACTGTTATCAGGCTGTTAAATGGGCGTTATCGGTCATTATAAGCACCATATGTGTGGGTCAGTAGGGGCCTACTACGTTGTAACAGTGAAGCGAAACTTAAAAGCAACACGTTCTAACATTTTGTAAAACTGAAACGTTACGAACACAAACAAAAAGGCTTCTTTAGATTTAGGCAACTAAAACACTTAGTTAAGTTTAGGGAAAAACATCATAATTTGGCCATAGACTGTATATAAGAAGTGGACGTAGTCATCGCGACGTCACTCATTGGTCACCCAATGTTTGTGGGCTGCTGTTTTAAAGCCTCGAGTATGGCATTTTGGCCGTTGCCATCTTGGTTATTTGCAACCAGTAGTGACACGAGAGGGTGGAGCTAAATACAACCGAACACTGAATAACACATTTTATAAAATGGTTATAATTAACTTTCATGAGCTGAAAACACTGTGAAAGGGTTAAAGTTGTAAGACGTTAACACGGACAACTCCCAGGCAACAGGACAACGCCTTGGTAGCAACCTGTCATTCAAAAGGTAGCCACGTCCACTAAAGCGCACCCTGCTTTATGGTCTATTTGACTCTAAATGGGACCATAAATAATTTACTAAATGAACATCATGCTGTATTGAAGAAGACTTAAAACCAGCGATTGAAACCATAAATAATAAATCAAGTGAGAAGTAGGCTCATTTTCTCATAGACTTCTATACAATCAGACTTCTTTTTGCAACCAGATGAGTCGCCCCCTGCTGGCTATTAGAAAGAATGCAAGTTTAAGGCACTTTAGCATTGGCTTCACTTTTCAGACCCCGAGTTTCCCACTGCTTCTGTTTCTGCTCCGGTCATAACAACTACGGTCTGTAGAGGTCGCTGTTCTCGTCTTTTATACCTTCCTTCGGTGATCTAGCATGTGAATAGATGATAAAACCTACTATTAGGTGTAGCAGGGCCCTACTGACCCACATCTATGGTGCTTATAACCACCGATAGCGCCTATTTAATGGCCTGATAACAGTCTAATCTTATTTTAATACATGATTCACAGTTTGCCACATTTCGCCAAGGAGCTCCCACTTCTCCAGGCACAGCAGGTCTTTGCCTCTTTCATTAAAACACACTGTTGAAATATGTCATCGGTTCAAATGTGCTCAGTAATAAGATATTGGCATTTAGTATGTTTGTTGTTTATTATTGAAAACAAAGACTCCAGGGTCTCGTCGTCTTGTCCATGTGTCGGCCGTGTTGCATTATGTACTTCAAAGCAACTTCTAGAGTTTAACTCAGTTGATTTACTGTGATTAACTCAACAAAAATAGAGTAATAGTGTATTTATTTAACTGTGCAAATAGTCTTTATGTGACCAAACCCATAGTTATATTTATAGTATTTAAGAGGATGTATTTAATCTGTACATATTGATGTACATTCTGATAAATTCACACTGAGTATCTATAGTAAGAGTGACAGGAGCTGTAAATAATAATTGTATATTTTGAGATATTTTTTGATTTTTGTACTGTAGGTAATGTTACTTTGGTGTCTGTTGGTTTCTGGTGTTAGTGTGTGGTTGTTCTCAATCAAAATAGCTGAGCGACTGTGTGTGTGTGTGAGTGTGTGTGTGTGTGTGTGTAAAGTAAGAGTATATGTAGGTGTTTAAATGTGTGTTTTTTTTCTCCTCTCTCAGTGTTGTGTGCTGCTGATCTAATCCAGTAGATAAAATCCTGTTGTTACAGTGAACTGGGACCACTAATGTAAGCAATCTCTCCTCTGTGTTTCTCACTGGAACTGGCGGCGGCTTCCAGCGCAAAACTGACAACACAATCAGAAGGAAATGTCTGATGATAACGATGAGTCAGAAACTGTTTTTAGGTTGAAGAGAGTGACGAACTGTATAAAACATGATGGAGCGAACAGGAAATTAAAATAACCACTTTTTTGAAACAGACCATGTTGTTTGTCTCATTTATATGAAAGTTCAAATGCAAGAGGACAAAGTTTAGTTTATACTGACATGACTTTACATATACATTTGAGGAAAAGGTGCCTATCTGAATGTTAGTTTGATCTGTTTATTATCCCACTCTTAATGATAAAGTGATCAATTGCTGTATTGGCATTCAATAACCAAAGAAGACATTTCGTTAATTGCTCCCCCTCTGGAGTATTTAACTCACGCGGCTTCTTTTTTAACATCTTCCCACGACTAAATTGCCTAAATTGCTCGTCTCATGCCTCGCTCTGTGGCAGACGGAAGTGGACGCAGCAATTTGATCTGGTAGCCCACAGTGGTTTGCACTGTGTCCAGTTCAGAATAACAAACCGCCATAAACTGCAGCGTGTGCACAGCGGTGCAGCACAGATACAGGCTCTAATAGCACTGACACATGTCAGGCCCCCTGCCAGAGTAAAGCCTGCACACGCTTGTACATCCATTGCAACGCAGATATTATGGACTGTTGACAGCGACACATCATCATCCCTTTGAGCTGTGAGGTCCATCCCCTGATGGCTCTACACAGCTGCTCACAGTGGCTCATAGTTCATATACAAGTGCAGTCAGATGGTCCAGATTTACATCAGGGTCACGCAAGAGACACATTTGCTGAACATCAGTGGTCACAATAATGGGAAAATACAGCTGTGGATGCACGAAAATGCATCTGAATACAGGAATTGAGGCAAAAGCGTGCAATAAGAACGCCATTTTTGCTTTTGGCGTTTCATGTAACTGCAATATAAATGCATCTGCGTAAATATGCTACGCTCAGAGCTAGTGACGTAGAATAAAAAGTGAGAAAGACTGGTTATGGCGGGTGGGAGGAGAGGTGGACAGATCCAACAAACACAGGAGTTTCAACCAGGAGACCAGTGTTTTGTTTTGTAATTTATGTTAGTGACGTTTGTGACGTGTTTTATAGATTTTGATGTGTTTTTGTACTTATGTTACGTTGTTTCAGCACATATTGTAGTCTACTTAATTTACGTACTTATTTCAAGCCCAACCAAGATGTTTTTCCTAAACCTAACTAAGTGGTTTTGAAAAAAAACACTGCAATACTTTGCAGCGGACCTGCAGATGCTATATTTGGCAAACCAGTCTCAACAAAGGGGCAAAAGAGAACAACACAGGGAAAGTTTAAAAGCTTATTTGATCTATTATAAACACTAAAAAAATAAAATCAAGGGGAAATCACTTGTCTCGTGGCAGTACTAATTATCCTTGATTGCTAAGGAAGGAAGGGAAAGCAGTCAGTGACCTACTGAGGCGAAGAACAGTCAAAGGTCAAGGGTCAGCTGCGCCGCAGGTTGGTTGCTTTCTCAGCCCACTCACTTCCAAACATCACATGAAGCAGTCTTCTGAGACATACCAGGGGCTAGGCTGACAACACACTACAGCCTCAAGGAAACCCAACTCGGCCTTCAGACCACGGCGCTTGGAGCTGACCCTCTACACAGAGAACACAAGGAAAATGAGAGAGCAATATCTGCTGCATGTGCCTTAAACCTGCAGTAGACAGAAAGTTTTTGGCATCATTGGGCAACAATTCAATAATAACCTTTGAGCATATTGTAATTCAAGTGTTCTAAGAGAAAACTAGACTTCTGCACCTCCTCATGGCTCTGTTTTCAGGCTTTAAAAAATCTAGCTCGTGACGGAAGACTTTGGCCAATCACAGGTCATTTCAGAGAGAGCGCGTTCCTATTGGCTGTTCATTCAACGGAGGCAGCTGTCAATCACTCACAAACTCCGATCAAACTGTCAAACTAGGCAGCGTTGATCGAATATGAATCAATATTCTGTTACTGTAATGCCTATTTCTCTCCTCAAATGTTTTCAGAAACATCTTGTAGTGTCTGTTTAGCTGTAAAATGAGAAAATTTGCTCCGGCTGGTGGGCGGTGCTTGGTATTTCCTCAACTGACCTCAACATGGCTGCCGGGTCACAACCTCTCAGTGAGGCAAAACGAGACAATGACACTCTGGTTGACAGGCAGGTTTATTACACACTTTGGCGTGATATCTGGTTGGAAAATATCCTGTTTCTACACACGTGGCTCCTGTTGTCCTCATGTGCTTGAACTTGAAAAACGACCAAGATCAGTTTTCCATGCAGTCTAATCGTAGCTTCACTTCTTCAGCTAAGTAGTAGATTTAATAAAATGCTTCCCCACTCCCACATGTCATCTTGGAGTGATGTTACTTTAATTGCTATTAGACAGCAAGCACTCAAGAGTTCCCATAAAGCAGAGACTGATGCTGCTGTGTTGGTTTGGGCTTCACAGATTGTTGTGCGTAAATGTCGAGCTATTTGTCTCCCAGGCTGCGTCACACTTCCTCTCTTGATTTGGCTGTCCGGTGCACTTTGAAGAACATCTCACTATTCTGTATCCTGTAAACAAATCATTTCCCACCACAGTGTAACACGTGAGATACACAAAAAGGCTGAGGTGACTTGATAATACACAACACTGAGTGTACGGTATATGCACACGCAATAATGGGAATCCCACCTGCAGGATCCCTCACAGATGTTTATCTAAAAACAGCACACGCAGCCAAGAGGCCGCTTCCCATTTTCCCACTGCCGCGTCACCTGATCCAGGAAAAGACTGTGTCGCAGGACATTTTTCACACTCTGAGCGGCATTTTCCTGGCAGATAGGGATTGCGTGGGCTGAGATCCATCAGTCATATTCTCACATGGCTCTTTCGGCTGCTGTCAGCCTCCCCAGCAGAGGCCAGATGGTCCTCTGTGAGGCTGCTCAGAGGACTGACCCGACAGCCACGACAGCTCATTACTGTTTGACCAGCTAGTCTCACTGCAAACAACACTGAGCTTTCACAGTGAAGGAGGCCACATGTTGCTCGGTAGAAAGACAGACAGCGACTTCATGATTTGGAGATGGATTTTTTTTCTCACTTACTTTTGATCCATATAAAATTGGATCTCTAAAAAACAGAGTTTGTTTTTAACATCACAAAGCAGCAGGTTGGACAGATGTGCACAAAAAAGTTAGTTTGAATTCTTGGACTGTCTGCAAAGGCTCCAAAATGTGAATGTGTAACCATGTGAATGTAAAGAATCCCAATTAAAGGAGCAGGATCTGACAGTAGGCGAGGTTGCAGATTGCAACCAACTGAAACCTCTCCCGTGTGCCAAGCGTGTAGAAAAACTACGGTGGCTGACGCAAAAACGCAAATGGCCTCTCTAGAGCCAGTTCTTGTAAGAGTAATGTAGGTCATCTGGAGCAGAGCCAGTGCGTAGAGTGGGTCTGTACGTGGGAAGTGAGTGGTGAAGCAAGAGAGAGAGAGCGGTGGCGACGGGAGTAAGTATCGTTATCGACTCCGGCCCAAACGGGAAAAGTTAACAGAGTTTGGTTTGTCGGTTGTGGGCTACTGTAGAAACATGGCAGAGCAACATGGAGGACTCTGTGGACAGGATCCACTCCCTATGTAGATATAAACGGCGCATTCTAAGGTAACGAAAACAACGATTCTTATTATCAGGGGATAATCAAATTTTATTCTTTATTATTTATTTATTGTCGAAAAATTGATCTGCACCGCAAAAAAATTGGACTGATTCATCAATAATGAAAATAAGTTTCTCATATTTCTTTTATTGTTTTAGCTACTTGCTTTTCATTCTTCAATCTGGGACATGATGTGTTCACGCTGTATCTTCTATCTCTTGTCTATCAGCAGGATATCTTTAAACTTGTAAATGCTATTCCATCACATTTAGCTGACAGGTACAGCAGGTTTTTTGGCCAAGGAAACACTGAGCACATTTGGAAATTTCTCAAATGGAGATGTTGTTGTGTAGACCTACACTTGCACGGCCAGAAAATCAATTTCAGTGGTTAGAGAATTGTTGAACCTGACCAGCTATTTTATAACACTATTATATAGAATTGTGAGCAGGTGAAGTGGTGAGGGATATACAGTACTGTATATAGCAGTCAAGACTATTCAGACACAGATTAACAGGTAGAGCAGGTCACGAGAGGCAGCTGTTTCCGCTCTGTTTGTTTTTTCCTGTTGGATGAGCAACAAGTTGTGTGCAGGGCTACATGTACTGCTGCGAGAGCTGGAGAGGTCAATTATCTGACGCAGAGTGAAGGGAAGCAGGAAGCAATGAGACGATTCAAAGAAACACCCAAGTTTATCTTGGAGCATTTTTTTTTAAATGTGATTAGACATATGTAAGAATATAGTAGTAGCAGTGATCTTTACATTAGAACAGTGGTTCCCAACCTGGGGTCCAGGCTCCCCTAAGGGGTCGCCAAAGATCACAGGGGGTGCGCCAGGATTTGTCTGCTCTGAGGTTGTCAAAATTAGATTTGCTCATGTATAACCAAATCATAATAACACACTTACTGGATAATTTATACAAAAGTCTGGATATAAAACTATTTAAAAAGACTTTTTTTGCTACTAAGTAGCAAAATCGAATTAAATATTCTGCGTCAATCCATATGTGTTGGCGTTTAGCCTTTCAGAAACAACATGTTGATCCTAGTTTTCCCCAGACGCTGGTCACATTCCTGTTTATAACTGTGATATAACTGTTTTTTTGTGCTTCCATGGAGTTTATGTTGGAGTCTAACCAAACGTTAGCTATCGTTGTACACTGCTAAACCTGAAGAGAGTAAAGGCACTCACGAGTACGTATGACGGATTTTCCAGGGGAAAAAAACGCCTGCATTCTTCTCATTAAAAGCAGTCTGCTCTGAGGTTGTCAAAATTAAAAAGATATATTTTTTTACTAAGTAGCAAAATCTAACTAAATATTATTCTTCAGTCAATATTTGTTGGCATTTAGCCTTTCAAAAACAAAATTTTCACTGCGGTCAGAAACCTATTTGCTCTTCCGCTTGATGCACACATAGGAAGGCCTGCACCTGTATTAACGGGCGGTCTGGCAGCAATCTAGCAACACCATAAATTACATTTATTCAACCACAATATTAAAAAAAAAAACTATTATAGTAAATGAATTAAGTCATTACAAAAAAGATCATATTATGTCTCTGCATTTGCTTGGTGAATCAATCAAGACGTCCTCACTTTAGTTATGTTGACTTAACTGACGAGTTATATTCATTAAAGAAAGTTGATTTCACAAAAAAGACTAACTCTTAATACACTGAATCACTTTATTCAAATTGAGAATTTTGTTTGAGTATTTGTAAAAAATACAAGCACTGTAGCTTCAAGGAAAATTGTTTGGGAACCAGTGCATTACAATATAGCTACAGTAATATTAAATATAAAGATCTATAGCTGCACAGAAGAACATGGACAGCAGCAATTATCTCCACACTCAAGCCTGGCTAGACCACAATGCACCTTGTCTTCCTGGATCCCAATTAGATGGTTGAGGCGCGCTGCAGCCCCAGACACCCACTGACAACCGGCTACCTTTAATAACGGCTGTGAGCTGTGAAGTGGAGAACCTTTCATGTTTCACTTGCACTGGAGCTTGGGCTGCATTAAAGAAGAGCCAGAAATATCTCTGGACGGACAATAGAGACGGAGGATTGTGTTTTCAACAAGAGCAAAAGACTGATTGGCCTGTGAAAGCAGCTGTTGATGGATATAAAAACCTTCTTATCCTTCATGTGAACATAGGAAGTTAAAACAAAACAACACTCCATTACAGATACAATAATACGCAAGTGGTTCCATTCATCTTCACATAAAAGCTATCTGTATCTGTGATGTTGAAGGGTCACAGGTAAACAGGAAGACGTTCAAAATGCACCAGGAAGAGAGAGGGGGAGTGCAGAGGTCATGGGATGCATCAGGAATACAGTATAAACAAACAAGCCCAAACAACACTGCCTTCCGACTGCATAAATCATTTCTTGGTATTACGGAAGTCTATCTGGAAAACATTTGTGAAGCTGAAGCAATAAGACAGTTTAACCTGTTTTAGACGTACAGTAGATGTCATTTTCATTGAATATAAATGCAAGCTGTCCTGAGAGTAGCCTACACTAAAACAGATACTGTATCTGTCCATGAATGCTCTTCAAACTACTGTGTTTATTGATATGTGTATAATCCCATAACATCAAATATTCCCCTTTTATTTCCCTTTACTGTAAGTAGCTTTAAAAGGTCCCATATTGTAAAAAGTGAGCTTTTCATGTCTTTTATATTATAAAGCAGGTTTAAGTGCTATATAAATACTGTTAAACTATCAAAATGCTCAATATACGGAGAAATACACACAGCCCGTATTCAGAAACTGTGCGTTTGAAACAAGCCGTTAGGATTTCTGTCCATTTGTGATGTCACAAATATACAATATTTAGACCATGTGCCAGTATTTGGCTGCTATGAGGTTGTCAAAATCTGATTTGCTCATTTATAACTAAAATCATAATAACACACTCACTGGATAATTTATACAAAAGTCTGTATATAAAACTTTTTAAAACGACATTTATTTACTACTAAGTAGCAAAATCAAATTAAATATTCTGCGTCAATCCATATGTGTTGGCGTTTAGCCTTTCAAAACAACATGTTGATCCTAGTTTTCCCCAGACGCCGGTCCCATTCCTGTTTATAACTGTGATATAACTGTTTTTTATACTGTTTTAATTTAGCCAACATATTCAACATTATATTGGAAGCTTTGAGATCTCCACTAGAATCTAAAATAATGACCTGTAGGTTTGAGCACTGTTTTGGCTGCACGGCACAGATTTATGGCGTGAAATTTAACCTGTTTTCAGCAAAAACATGTATACAAATTCTGTGTCACTGTTAGAAACTCCCAAAAATTCTGAATAAAGGTTCGTAGGAGACAAAGTGAAAAAGGTTTAACCAAAAACAAACTCATCAAGAGCCAAGGCCAGACCCCATGAGCAGATGGAAATATCATCATGGCTTCCTGGGATGAGATCTGGCAGCAGGCGGCGAGATCTCTGGAAATATTTGGACTCAGTTCACTCTCTGAGATTCTTCAACGCTTGGCAGGAATCTTGTACGTCCATCTTTTGTGATATTGATCTCACTTAACTGAAAATACTACATACAATCACATGGTGTGACATTGATGGCTCACACCAATTTCAAAGGCAGACATACCGTATTTCACACCCGAGTGATCTTTACCTCTGATTTCCTGGAGGGCGCCTCTTCAAAATGTGAGAAATTGCATTTTACTGCAAGAAATGAGTTTGTGATTGTGCTGTAAAATACACACAGATGAGAAACGGCAGCTGAATGATGACTTCAGGTGAGTTAAACGTGAACCATCCATACAGAATTTATGTTTTTCCATTTCTGTGACAGATCACCAGAGCTGGACGACTATTGTCCCACAGTGGGAGGGGCTGTGAGTCTTCATTGAGGTTGAGGAGGCTGATTTGTTGCATTGATCACTGCATTGATTGAAGCTGCTCCTTCAGAGATCCTCATTGGTTGCTATGGTTTCAGGTCTGACGCTGAATCCATCTGTTGACGCTGCCTCGCAGACACCTCTGCTCACACCAGGCAGGTTGGTGTGAATGAACAAAAAGGAAATCACTAGCAATTAATAAATAACCCAGTTGATGATGACATGGTGTTGCAGGTAAACTTTGCATGTCTGGTCTTGTTAAAGGGACTCTGTAAGAATCCGAAATGCTTGTTAACAGCAACACCTGTGGCCGTTAAGTCAACGAAAGTCAGCGTCGGGCTGGCATTTGTGCTCACTCTAACGAGCATTGCTAAAACAGTGAGGCAACACACGTCAGCTAAAACCACAATATCACTCTATATTTCAGCTGCTTGGCAGTAATGTTAGCTGACCAGACGAAGGTCTCTCCATGAATCACTGCTGATCCTAGTGTTGGCTTTTCCTGCCTCAGCCTCACGACCGCGGCCGGAGGGAACAGGGGAGACACCGGCAGCCGGTTGGAGACGATAAAGTAACTCGCTGCAGATCCCCGTCACTTCACAAGACACAGAAAACCTCTGTTGGTCTGGAGGAGCTGCACCATTTATTTCTGCACAAACGTCCACTGTACATTCACTAGATATTCTCAGAGCTAAACTAACTCTCCTGCGGTGTGTAGTGTGCGCGCATGCACGTGAGAGTGGAGCGAAATAGCGAGAACGAGTGCGGCGTGTGAGTGAAGACAAGCAGGCAGAGGAGCAGAGGAGCAGAGTACAGCAGAGACTCCGGCCCTGGAGACCAAAGCTACGGTCTCCCCCGCGTCCTCCGACCGCGGCCAACACTGTTTAGCAAGACGGGCTTCAACTTTGCGGTTTTGGTTCTTCCGTGTAGTTTGTGTTGGAGTCTGAGTCTGAACAGTGTAGCCACACGCGAGCACACATGGGACACCGACCCGGATTGATTTATACGTGTAAGAAGTTACAAACAGTTCCTTTAAGGCGAAATTAGCAAAAATACCTGCCATGTGAGCATGTTAGCTTTTAGCTCAAAGCACTGCTACGCCTGAGTACAGACTCACAGAGCCACTAGCATTGCTAACAGTGTTACAGTCTCAGGAAATTTCAGAGTTGGACCCAAATACATACAGTATGTAGAGGAGAGAAGGTAGCAGGGAGAATTCAATGATTTCATGAAAAAAGTGGCTTACAGTTTGAGTCCAGGAGCAGGCAGGTAACAGAAGTTAATCCAACACAAAGTAGGAGGACTGATAACTGAAACCAAACACTATAGGAGCAAGACTGGACGGTGGAAGAAGCAACTAAGGCCGACGATCTGACACTGAAACAGGGAAACACACAAGGAGCTAATTAACTAATGAAACTCAGGTGTGGTGGAAAAACAGGCGGGAAAAATGACAAAGGCAGGAAGTAAAACACAACATGACACATGGGGAGAGTAACTTTCAAAATAAAACAGGAAACACACTGAAGTCCAAGTCCAATGCTGCGGTCGAGACTAAAAAAAAATCACATAATGTCTTTTCCGAACCACTTTTCCTTGAAACTCGATGGGAAACGTCACGAGGTCAAGGAAAGATGTGAAGGAGAATTCATAAAGACTCAGGAAAAGACAACCATGGTGTTGAGAGAATCTGACTGCACTTCCACTAGCCTCAGTAATTATGATGCGACGGCGGCGGCGGATAAAGGATTATTTTACGTTAACGGTGGACAACCGGTGAAAAATATTACTTCATTACCAAGGTGGGAATTGAAATAAAAAAGGAATATATGATAAATATTGAGTTCATTATTCGAGTTATAGAGAAGGTGTAGGACCATATACGTGTAGGCTGTACTTCTTCCTACTCCTTTTCAGACATGTAATATTTATTTATGTTTACTATTTATTTACTGACATCTTTATATGTTTACTGTTCATTTTATTTTTTACTTATTTGTTAAATGTTTGAAATGAATAAATATAAATAAAGTGAAACAAAATGGTGTTCCCTGCCCACTCACATTTATCAACATGAATCCCAATTAATAATATAATATGCAAGATAAGCATATTGGGTTTTTTTCACGAATGGCCGAATGGTATGTCGCTTTAAATGTTACAGCCGCAAGGAATTGTGGGGCAGCATTATCTCCTTCCTTTGGTAAAGGATGGTCCTGTGTATCCTTTGCTAAAGGAGATAACAAAGGAAGCACTGAAACACCTTTCCGTAGCATTTACAGAATTCGACCAGATCTTCTTATCATGGCTGCTACCAGATACTTCCGGGTCATTTCACTCCGTTAGGAACCTTCCTAAGCAAAAAAGACTTTTCGACCACAGCACAAGACAAACAGACCCTTTCTATACGTCCGACTGAAGACCAAGTCTAAAGCCTACAGCTCCTTTTTTTTTCACTTTGCAAAATCCTCCGGGAGCCTCAAGTCAGATGATTACATGCAATCAAAGGCTGCAATTAGTAAATAGACAGCGATATGAAATATTGAACAACTTGACATTGTGTACTGAGCAGCTGAAGGTATAGAACAATAATTACTTGATGAATCACGACGGCGCCTTAATGATTGCCCACCTACCTGGGGGACGGCCTCATCACTAATGCATTAGCCATTTAGCCCGGTGCGCCGGCCCAGTCAGAAGGGATGATTGCACCCATTCAACCGTTCTGCTGGAGTGCAGCTCTGAAATGACAGCTGAGAGCAGCGGGCACTGATTAGACCGCTGCTGAGAAAGAATGCATGTTCTTCTTCTCCTCATTGATTTCCGAATGATGTAAAGACTTTATTATGCATAAGTAATGACCTCCTGTAAGGTTTTCAATGTAGTGTTACTGTAAAGAGAAGATTGAGTCTGTTTTAAGCCTTTACTGCACGTGACAAAGTATGTTTGAGGGAAACCATAGGAACGTTAAATATTCATATTTTCACTTCCATTTTTTAATTATTCCCTTTCAAAGGGTCAGGAAGTGACTGCATGGGTATCTAAATGGACCCAGTGTCTCGGAGTGCAAATGCACATACTAATGGCTGTGTTATTTCCCGCCTGTCTTCAGACATAATGGCCAAGCTCTTACAGAAGACATCCCTCTCGTCTGAGAGGAATCTCATCCACCAGCAACTTGAATTTACTAAATGGTAGTAAAAGCTTTAAGAGAGGTCATCTAGAAAACACCGGACGTTTCTAAACTGTCCTGCTGATTCAAAACAAAGATACTCAGCCACCCAAACATTATCAGGTCCTTTGTCATTCTGACTGATGATATTGTTTGCAAGTTTGTTCAGGATACGTAAATGTTTCTTGGAAAAGCACCCCATGATTGTCGAACTGTTTACAGACACAATCCAACTGGGAGATATCTGCGTACGAGGGGTCGGCTTCTCAGAAGAAGCAGCAGTTTTTCTTTTCTTTTTTTTCACCAGCTGGCACAAATCCAACCAGCTGGGTCACTTGGTGAAGGTTGATTGTTGAGACTTCCAGAGCAGGAACACGACCAAAACGTTTGACAATCAGGAAACTTGAGAGGTGTTGGAAACACAAGGGTCAGATTTTATATAGCTCATGTGTTTCTGTTATCTAAAATACCAATGTTATTCTCATTTTATATGTAGATCATCTTTTCACAAATATGCAAAATGAAATGTGTAAAACCAACACAATCGCATCCCAACTCGTCACAAAGTGCTGCTTTGTCACATCCCTTGACTTAGTATCACTCCCCTTGACTTGACGTCACGCCCCTTGACTTTAGGTTTAGGTAACAAAACCACTGTAGTTAGGTTTAAGAAATAAATACATGGTTGGGCCTAAAACTACGACGTTTGTACAGTCAAAATGACACTGAACGTTGTGAACACGGGACACGAACAGCGGTCTCCTGGATGAAAGCCTTGTGTTGTTGGACCCATCCTCCACACCTTCCGCCCGCCTTATGTGTGTTTTTTCACTCTTTAAACTACGTCACCACACTCCTGTGTATGGCCGTGACAAAGCCTCGGTATTTGACGCCCTGGGAATGAGAACGGATCGGTAAAACATATAGTTGTAGTAGTAGTTTGTGTAAATATCAATGAGAAATGTTCGGCTGTTTCCAAGTCATATTGATTTTACAATATTATTATTCATTTTAGGTTATTTTTCATTATTTCAAAATATACAAAGAATTGTCATAATTCTTAATTGGTTTTACAGCATTTAAATTTTTTTTTAGGAATTACAAAATATAAAGGCTCAATAAACTAAATGACTTGTTAAAGAAACATTTTGGGAGAATATGTTTATTATCTTTCTTGCCAAGAGTGAGATAAGCCGATCAATACCACTCTCATGTCTGTACAGTAAATATGAAGCTACAGCCGGCAGCCAGTTAGCTTAGCTTAGCACAAAGACTGGAAACAGGGGGAAACAGCTAGCCTAACACCTACCAGCACCTCTAACACTCACTAATTAACACATTATATCTTATTTAATTCATTAACAAAAACTGAAGACAGGTTGTGGTTATCTGGGGGTTATCTGAGTCTGGACTATTTCTTGACCGGTCCAGTCCCTTCCTGGAGTCTCTGCTGGTTGCCTGGCAACCTAATGATGAGGACAAGACTCCAGCTAAGCTAACTGTCTGTTGACATGAGAGTGGTGTCAATCTTGTTATCTAACTCTCCCAAAATGTGAACTATCAATTCCTGATGCAACACATTCTTATCCCGTCTCGTCACATGCCGCCGCTTGGCGTCGCTTTAGGTTTCGTCAACAAAACCACCATAGTTAGGTTTAGGAAAGAACTCCATGGTTTGTTGGTTAAAACTACATGTGTACAGTGAAAATAACACTTGAACATTGTGAACACAGGACACCAACGAACAGCTGATTGTAACGTGAAAGTGAAACTTAATGCACGGGACACGAACAGCGGTCTCCTTGATGAAAGCCTTGTGTTTGTTGGTTGGTTGTCGGTTGTTCATACGGCCCTAAAGGGTGCCTTGTGTAGTGGTACCAAACACCAAGGGCCATGACAAAGCCTCTGTATTTGACACCCTGGGAATAAGAACAGGCTGTCTATTTCTCAATCTGGATATTTTTTGCGATCAAGTTTTGCACCATGAGGAAAGGATCCTTACAGAGGTGCTTTGGAAACACAGCTGTATGAAGCAGATTCTTCATCACTTACCCAGACACCACTTTCTCATATTTTCCTCCCTCGGTCGAGGCCAAATGAGCTTATTATAATGAATCGTCTCTGCTGCCTTCCTGGCCTTTCCACTGGCTTGCAAGCTGCACCTCGATCATTCATTAAGATGTGAGTCTTCTGGACAGCTGGTGGAAACAGAAGACAGCCTGAAAACAAAAACAACACATAAAATCATGCACTGGGCTTCATGCACATGTTTTATTATTTCCGCGTCTGTGTGGAAGCAGCAGCAGCGATAAACCCTCGCTGATCAAACCTATCTGGTATTATTTTAGTCACAAGCTGTTTGTAGCTGACTCAGCTGTTTCCCATATGTCCTGATGACTGTTCTCGGCCTCCTGTTGGCGCCGCATACAGTAAACTTCACCAGTACTTTTCAGTGTCAGTAGTGGCCAGTCATCACACATCTTCAGCTAAAGATAAATTGATCCTTAACCAGACTATAAAATCTACCAGACAGGATAAAAGATAGGTGGTGGTGTGATCGTTGTGGTTGAGGAAGAGAGCGGTGGCGATGGCAGATGAATAGTCCACCAGGGTCCATGCTGATGGAGCTACCACTTTTTACCCCTATCTCCTCATCTCCACACACACACTGGGACACAGGAGAGCCGGGAGTGTTGTCCATTAGCGGCCCTTGGAGACCGGCCTTGAGCTGAACACATAATGCTTCTGCAGCGAAGGGGAAACTCCCTTTAGGACAGTTGACTGAGAAATAATCCTCCCGCTCTTCACAGATCATTACGTCTCCGTCCACCCTCACAGCGCTGGATTGGCTTCACTTATTATTTGGGCTTTTTACGGTTATGGTCAGTGGGCTTTTCACTTTAGGACAGTCATGATCACGAAGCACTCGGGCAGAACGGCAGCTGTGGGAAATGGTGATATTTGGTGCCCTGATGACATTATAGTAGCAAACGGACATTTTAATTCTAGTTTATTAGAGCTTTGGCTCTCATTTTCATCACTTTGACCATTCACCATTCACATTTTAACTCTATTTGTATGTTTCTGTACACCTGTTGTTACTCCCAATAAATTATAATACTGTAAAAAGGGTTAAATTGCTCAGGATTCAGGCATGTTTGCATCATTGTGGCTAAATTCTGCTTCAAAAGATGATTTTTTATCTGTTATTGAAGAGAGAAGTCTTATCTCTGTTTGAAAATATCTTCTGCTTCATAATAGAAAAACAATAATGTGTTGTAGGCCTAAACAGATTAATGGACAGTCTTTTTTTCAATTATAAAGTGCACAAAGTGAGTTCAATAGATTGATCCCAATCTCTCTTTGCATGTATTGAGGATTTGCAGGCCACAGCAATGCAATAATGATACATAATTGATATATTACACGGAAGCTCCTTATCTCTTTATGTATAGTGGAAAGTCCACATTGTCTGTTACGGGCCGCCCTCTAAATTACATCCTCATATAAAGTAATATAAATAAGTGAAAGTTTGTTATTCCACCAGACGAGATAAGACGTCAAGATGGTCCCCTTTTCCACAGCGTCGCACCAATGAATGAACTAGAGCCTTTCTCCATGGAAACAATATTGTCATGACAACCTTCAACAGAGGAGGAAAAAAAAAACAAACAAGGAATGAGGGGAAACAATGAACGGGAGTAATCACGGATGACAGGACAAGCCATGACAGACTCTCTCTCTCTCTCTCTCTCTCTCTCTCTGTCGACTTCCAGCTCATCTTGTTTCATGAATCACATCCTCGCACATCTGTCAGTCATCTGTCCTCCGGGCCCCCTGTGTGGGAGATGCTGCTCCTCTAATGGAGTCATTCAGGTGTGGAAAACTATCAGCTACGAGCATGATGGCTGCTTTGTGTTGATAGAGTCATCAAAATACGGCATTCAACCAAATCAAAGGATCCAGCTGGCCAATTATCACCTCTGAACCACACAGAGACGTACACGAGTTTAAAGAGGACTGTTGAGGTGGTATTTCACTCGTGTTGTATGTGATCTACAGCGGTGTAGAGGTGATGTACGACCATGACATTCAAATAGCAATAAAGCAAAACATTAAAAGGCCGTTTGTCTACACGCTGAGCTGTATAACACTTTCATTCATTCACCAATCATCACCCGACATCCACTGTCTGGAAACATCTGTCTTACAGGTGTGTTTAAGGCTGCTGATTTATTTGAAATATAGAAATGGAAACCTGAAACACAAACACATCCTACAAGTGTCGTGGATTGTTGATCTGATGGCAGCATGAAATAGTGAGACGTTAATGTAGACTTTGTTGTGGAAAATCTTTCTGTAACACTTAGAACTCTTTGAATAAACACGCAAAACACTGATGTCAAAGACTATAACTGCAATTGTGAGACATAATACCATAACACAGGAAACCAGAAGCTAAAGGAGGATGCCTCTCTGAATGGAGATAACACAGGTTATATACTTTTTGCCCAGATAAAGAAAACCTCTACTATTGGTCATCTTTATTCTTAGTTACCATTTTTCTGACCAATTGGCAATGTGCCATTATTAAATTATGGATTTCGTGCCCAATGATGCCACAAATATTCTGCCTACTGCAGCTTTAATATCAGTGCAGCTAAATAGAGTAAGAGCATCTTCTTGTCGTCTCCATGCCTCTATCTGACCAATCAGTATATTTAGCTCTGTTGAAAGGCCCCGTCTGTCTTTGTATGAACACATGGTGTCTGCTTTCATATTCATGCAGCCTTGATGGCATCGACACACCCATGACATCTTGCCCCCTCCCACCCACCCCTCCCTTCATCGCCACAGAGCGCTGCACAATACATCCCCTGAACATCAAAACCTTCCTCATGGGCAACAACAGCGATGATGATCACGCTGAGCTGAGGTGAGGTATGAGAGAGAGAGAGAGAGAGAGAGAGAGTGTTGTTTCTCTGCGTGTGAAAGACAGAGGGAGGGGGGGGGAGACGGAGGCTGCCGAGCAGTAATTAGTGTTGCCTGTCATCGCAAATCTCCATGGTGATGTGTTCTGTATGCCATCTACACCTTCGCTACATAATCATGGAGGCACAGGAGAGCAGGAAGCACGGCTGTGACTGCCGGCATACCACTTTGAGCGAGATCAACCACCAGACTCCTCTTGTGTCACCACTATAAATAGCCGTACAGTAGGTGACACAACAGCAGCAGCAGCAGCAGCAGCAGACATACAGCAGCAAATTGTGCACTTAATGGAAACAAAATGCTGATTCCACAATGCAAGCTGAGAATGAAAATAAAAAAACATACAGAAATGACCAGATTTGTATCCTCAACACCAGGATGGGAATGGATTTTATTTCTATTTCTGCATAGAAACACATGCCTACATGACACACGCACGCACACACACGACATCTGACTGTTGGTTAAAATCCATCACGATCACCTATACAATCCATAATTGGGAGATATGAAAGTGATGTGCTGTGTGCTTCTCCGTCACATTCGAGTATATACACAACAGGGAAAACAGGAAATGAGGTGAATTATCAAAATAATAATGTTTCATACAGCTATTTCATGGTGCATATAAGCATGTCATATACAGAGGAGTTAAAAGATCCAGAATATTCTACTGTGCTACATACGTACATGTGCTTATACATAGTTACAGACCTCTGGAGTCTAATGAAGATGAGCTTTCCCTTTTGTTTATTAAACATAAGGCCACTATGGTAGACCATGAGGAATATATTATAAGTCACAAGTGAAAGAAACCGCACTTCTCTCTCTCTGGAAACAACGTTTCTACAGATCCGACACAACCAGAAGTGTTAATCTAATTACATTACTGCACACATTTAAGCTCCATCACTCAACATGAGCCACAAGTGGAACTGATGGCATTGCACTGTATTTTTTTTTTACTAATGATGGTACTAAGAATCTACCATGTAATCTAATCTACATTTGGTCCTGACTCAACCAGCAGTGATTGTATACGGCTAATGTGTTTAGACAGACAATACTGCTCCACTGATTTTCTTTTCTTTTGTTAAACTCTCTTATTGTACAAGGATTTACAAACAATGTGTTGCCTGAGCAGCATTCATACCGCGCCGCATGTTGTCCCTGTGGTCAGTGTTAAAAAGCAGTGGCACGACAGAAGGCAGAGACCGGATGACCAACGGAGAAGTCCGGGTCGAACAATGATTTCAAGTTCTCATCTAATCCTAGTTCACAGTAACAGTTTCGCTGTACAAACCCATATTCACAAGTGTTTGGGTGTTCTTACTCGACAGTTAACAACATTTATGGATTAAGGACTAATTAAACGGACTGTTTCTGTACTCCAAAAGGTGAAAAGTAAAGAAAATCACGCTAACAAATGCAATATCTCATTAGCAAAAAATGTCGCCATAAAAAAGATTCACTTCCAGAAAAGTCTTCATCTATAACATTAAATATTCATGACTAAGTAGAGTGCTGCTGTAATGAGTCCTAAAAACGGAAATGATTTAGCATTTTAGCACTTCCGGTTCCCTCGACTGGAAGTCAATGGGTTTATTGAATGGGTTTTAGTTAGATGACTGACATAAGATCTGTGGTTAATACAAGCTTAAAGGACCAGTGTGTAACAATTAGGGGGATCTATTAGCAGAAATGGAATAAAATATGAATAAGTATGTTTTAATTATTGTATCATCACCTTCACAGAGTCCACCATGTTGCACCGCCATGTTTCTACAGTAGCCCACAACGGACAAACCAAACACTTAACTTTTTCTGCTTGGGTCGGAGTCAATGATGTTATTCTCTCCCGTCGCCGCCACTCTCTCTCTCTCTCTTGCTTCACCACTCACTTTCCATGTTCACACACTCTCTCTACTCTTACAACAACTGTCTATTTGCGTTTTCGCGTCGGTTTCAGCTCAGAGTAGCAGGTGTCATATTTCGATCGGTAATAGGTTGTCACAAGTTTATTAACCGGTGGGAAATTTTTCTCACCGTCACATCCCTAGTGTGGTTTAGTTGGTTTATAGCCTAACGTTAGCTTTTTACTTCTGCCGATTGCATTCACACTTCAAAAATCATAAAAGTGGTGTTCATTTGTGAAGATTATCTTGCTGAACAAAACATCTAAGTATCATAAACGTTTGTTTGCCACGGAGCTTATTTTCGGCCATAATTCAAAACCCAATGGAAAAATCCCATTGGCTTTTTGTCGAGGGAACCAGGGTGATGCTAACTTCCTGGTTGGCCTACAAAAATAAGTCATCCCTGCAGCACTCTATAAGCAACAGTCAAAGTTGACCAATAACCAACAATAACTAACTAAAGTTAGTATTATTTATTAAGAGTTTACGACAAAAAAGTTGGCTAATCTGCTTCATCAGGACTGTGTGGGTGTTATTTGATCAGATTTGATTGACAGTGACCAAACAACCCACCAACTGTCATCAGATTCAAATGTTGCTAAATCCTGATTGGTATACGGACATGTATGACATCACTTTTTTCCAACAGAGGCACGCCCACTTCCAACCCGTAAAAAAGGCACAGAGACAAAAAAGAAATCTGTACTGTGGAATAACCAAAAACTATTCCAACGATGGCAGTAAATTGTGTGTTCATATAGGGCCCCGTCAGTCACATTAGAGAAGCGAAGCCCCGCCCCTTCCTGAGGACCACCATGGGACTTATTACTGAAAAAATATATACAGTGGTCAACGGCGAGAGACAAATCATTTTTTTATCCTGTTTGAATTGCACCATGAATCACACATATGATGTTTGTCAATTTAAAACATAATTTTGCAAGTCAAGAAAGTCGCAGTTTGTTGTAAAAAATCAGATTGTGAAAATACGTAATTAGAAAGATTACACACCAAAAGATACGATTATTGTGTGTTTCGTACTGGAATGAACTCACACCAGCAACGGGTCTCGCTCTTTCTTTTGCTTCCCGGCTGATAAAAAGACCAGGAGTCGCTGAATAAAACACATCAGGTAAGATAACGTGTCATTTGTGTGTGTGGTCATAGCTAAGTTAGCTATCTAGCTAGTGTAGGTGACGTTTATTGTGCGAGAAGAGAGATCAAAACTGAATGATACTACCACAAACCTACGACAAACTGCCACTTTCTTGACTTGCAAAATTATCTTTTAAATTGACAAACATCATATGTGTGATTCATGGCGCAATTCAAACGGGATCAAACAAATATGTGTCTCTCTCCGTCGACTACTGTACATATTTCTGTTGAAATAAGGTCCCACAGGGCTCACCAGAAGGGGAGGGACTTCGCCTCTTTATAAGAAGCTACTTGAGAAAATGTGTTTTTAATACAGGCTATGACATGTCCACTAAATGATAAGTATATTAATGGTAGCCAGTACATTATATCATGGTAGATCATGCAACACATGCAAATTGCTCTGTAACATGTAAATGAGTGTACATATGGTGAATCTCCTACGCAACTGATTTTCTACCTCAGGCTTTTGGATGTATGAGAGAGAAGAAAAAAATTAAATAAAAAAACTCTTGTCTTGAATCTGCTCTGCAGTTCACTCGGTACTGAAATGCACTGCATGTACTCCACCGAGAGTTCATGATCTTTCTCCTTTTCATGGCCAATCAGCATCAGGTCAGCGTGGTGACCTCCGGCTGAGCGTAGTTTCCAGTGGCAGCGAGGATGTCTTTACAGCCCTCTGTCAGGAAACACAAAGGATAGAATAACAATCAAACACACTGACTTATATATATATATGAGCATTAAAGGCCTATAAAATGGACTAAGTGTAAAAAGCAAATAATAGAACAGTTAGAACGGTCTGGTAAGTTCAGAAAAATATATCACTTTCACGTATTAAATAATTGTTTTATCTATAAAATGTCATAAAATAGTGAAAAATGCCTTCAAGTTTCTTGAGCCCAAGCTGACGTCTTCAAATAGCTTGTTTTGCCTGGCCAACAAATTTACAATTATGTAAAATGCTAAAATTTAAGAGGCAGAAACCAGTGAATGATAAATGACTAAAATGATAGATCGCTTATCAAAATTGTTGTTTATAATTTCCTGTTTGAGTAGTAAATATTTTACCTCTTCTCCACAGAGAGATAACTACAGATCTGAACTTCAGAGGCGGGCAGGAGGCTTTTGCTATGACCACCCATGTTGTTAATGGAAACCTATTAGCAGCAATCATTCAGAGGAGTCTGTGGGGAATATGGAGGCTCATCCGAGCTCAGGAGCTTTTTTCTCTACTTGTCTGTACATCCGCCTGCTGCTTCCTCTTAGCAGCACTTGAACGGTTTGCCACACCATTATGCACTCATCGTAAGGAGACGAGCTGGCGGTTGTCACGCCGCTGCTGAGGCGATGCGCTTTCCACCAGGACGGTGTTTGCATGTGCAAATTGTGACAGCGAGTGTTTCAACCCTGTCGCACGACGCTCCCCGCGACGGCCGTAATCACTTCAAATCCACCAGCATTTTGTTCCCACTGCAGGGCGGGCGACCATTTCCTGTCACTAATAACCATCTGAGCATCTTCAGACCTGCTGCATCCATCTGTCCTTCTCTCTGCTTCCTGCCATACTGCTCTGGTGAAATATGAGCCATACCTTATATCCTGTAACCCTGGAATTAACCTAACACCATCCCCTATGGGCACAGAGCCACTGTGTCATAATCTGTCTCCATCTAACCGCCTCAAGATGGCTGCAGCCTTCTGCACGTTGGACTGAAACAAGCAGTTTTTGATTTTGAACAATTTCCAACACTGTTAGGAAACAGTGAAAGTCCACTTAAGCCCTTTTTGCAGGTAATGTGCACTAAAATGTGTTGTGATATTCTCCTGTAATCGACTGGGATGTCATTATCCACATACTCACCAGACACAGGGCTCAGGATTAAATTACCTCCTCCTCTCTCTCTCTCTCAAAGATTCGTTTTGAGGTGTTCTGGCTTTGCTCAGCTTCCCGTTGGTTTTGTCTCTGCGATCAGAAGAAAGCTCGCTTGGAAATTTCATGAGCTGACCAGATAATTTAGCGTATTATTAGACACGTGAAAGCACGCCGGTGACGATTTGTGTGTTTCCCACCGTGACTGTTAGGCTGTACATTTTATATTAACTAATGAGTTCTTCCCCTGAGCATCACAACATGTCCACAAACATCTTCTTCTCATTCATCTGACTGATATAACTGAGGCTTTTTTTCTTTTTCACCTGCATGTGACAACACGCCATTAACCGCACCAATCTACAACACTCAACACATTCAGGGATTGACGAGGCTTTCAACAAACACGTTCAAATACATTTCCTTCTAATGGGCTGTCAACAAAAAAGGGGGAGTATATGGTCTCATAGGAGCAAAGCTACAGTAAGTGCCCCATTTATATGTTGTTTTTTCCCCTCCACAGTGATGTGCTAATGAGCTCCGGTAGTAAAATGCATCTCGGTAAAGTGCAGTTTTGCAGGAAAACACCTTCAGTGTCGTTGGGCTGTTTGCGGACGGGAGTCAGGATGTTGACTGGGTGGGATGTGTGCTCAGGATGTCAAGAATGAATCCATGGCTGCCAAATATAGAGCCTCTTCTCACAAGGGACTTTTGGGTACTTTGGAAAGCTCAGATGTGAGATCCAGCGGCCATTCAAGCAGAGAGATGGCAGGCTGTCAACGGAGGTCAATGGAGAGACTTAATGGAGCTTCTCCTTCTGCTTTGTACACGTTACCTGTTTCAGACGGCTCTTCCAGTAGTTAAAATTATAGAATATTGGTGTTGCGTGTTAAAAATTTGTAGATTAAAGGGGCTCAATACGAAATTATGAGCATATCTATTGCCTCCACGTAGCAGCTAATGGTGCTAACAACACAAACAGAGCAAATAACGGCAACAGTGCTGACAAAGCTAACAGTGTTAACCTGGAGGGGAACCGGAGGGTGGGCGCAATGCTTTCGCAACAACGCCGTGGGTTGGGACAACCGTACAACGACTACCGCTGATAATAACCGAGTACAGTGCAGAGCAGCGGACATTAGCTAACCAGTGGGGCACAACAGAGAGACTCATATGCACTAACTGCAAAGAAAAGCAAATAAGCTGATTTCCCAAAAACTCAAAGAACTCCCTCCAGGCAACGGAAGTCAGACGGCGGCTGGCGGTACCACGGTTTTGCACTCTGCTGCTCACGTTGCCGCAGTTTCACAAGCGTGTCGGAGAACTACAGTGGCCTTCAGGTAATGTAAAAACGTGAAAGGCTCTCTCTAGAGCCAGTGTTTGGTTGGTCCGTTCTGGGCTACTGTAGAAACACAGCAGACTCCATGAAGAGGACCCGCTCCCTATGTAGATATGAAGGGCTCATTGTAAGCTAACGAAAACACAACAATTCGTAGTTTCAGGTGATTATACACAAATGAAAACATAGTTATGAATATTATTATCAATTTCTGCTAATAGCTCCCCTGAAATGTTACACACTGTTCCTTTAAGTACATGTGATCTAGGTGCATATACTGTATATATATATATATGAATTAAACCTGGTTTTGACTAGCAGGATTTTCTTGAATGCACTTTCTTAAATACAATTTCCAGAAAGCACCAGTCGGGTTAACACAAAACACCTGACGACGTACCAACAGATCCAAATTAGAGAAGTGAAACCACGGAACAGATAAAAATCAGGCGGTACATGTACATGTGTACTGGTATGTATGTAACTTACCAGTGTGGACGTTGGGGTCTCCAGGGGTTAAGAGGAAGCAGGTGGCCTCCTTCTTGGTTTTGTCTCGCCCTCGGGAGCAGCGCAGCGACCACTTCTCACTGGGGGACAGCGGCTGGGTCAGGCTGCAGCCCTCCTCTTCTGAAAGGGCCACATTTGCATCCCCGTTCTGTTTGGAGTCTGACAGCAAGACAAAAAAACACGGCGACGTAAATGCCAAAGCTTTTACTGAGACGGCCCCGAGTGCCCAGACAAAGACAGAGGCATATTGCATAAAATCTGTATTTTTCTGTGATGAAATTCAATTTGTCTGAGATGGTATAAGGAGTAATTTGATCCCGGTGTGTTACTGTCTATATGACTGAGCGCGGTTCATCTGTCAGATGAAAAGCCTCAGGAACTATAAGACTAAATATGTTGAGTATGTATGAGTATTAGGCTGAAGACCACTCCAATATTTATCATCGTTTAAACAAAATAATATCAATTAAAAACCTAATGAATAAATTCAATAAACAGTGACATTAGCTTAAAGGGTCACTTTATCCAAATTACAAAGAAAGCATTTTCTAACTTTCCTCTAGTGGTATTTAGTCATGCAGATAGTTTTGGTTTTATTTGCTCCGGTTTCTTTGTCTGTGATGCTAACAACACAATATAAATTATAAATAATAATTTAAACGTTCGAACATCTCTTTCCAGCAACTATGTCCCCATTACTCCAGATCAGTTGTTCTCAATCTGGGGGTCGGAGCCCCCAACGGGGTCACAAGACAATTTCCGGGGGTTGTTAGTAGTTTTTACTAAGCTCTCTATCGATTTAAATACTAAATCCATCACGATTAATCGCAAATGAATCACATATTTTTTATCTGTTCAAAATGTCCCTTAAAGGAAGATTTGTCAAGTATTTAATACTCTCATCAACATGGGAGTGGGAAAATATGCTACTTTATGTAAATCTATGTATACATTTATTTTTGGAAATCAATCAACAACACAAAACAATGACATATATTATCCAGAAACCCTCACAGGTACTGCATTTAGCATAACAAATTATGCTCAAATCATAACATGGCAAACTCAAGCCCAACAGGCAACAACAGCTGTCAGTGTGTCAGTGTGCTGACTGGACTATGACTTGACCCAAACTGCATGTGATTATCATAAAGTGGGCATGTCTGTAAAGAGGAGACTCGTGGGTACCCATAGAACCCATTTTCATTCACATATCTTGAGGTCAGAGGTCAAGGGACCCCTCTGGAAATGGCCATGACAGTTTTTCCTCGCCAAAATTTAGTGTAAGTCGCAAACAAAACCTGATTATTCTGGGAGGTTGCAAATCGAAAAGGTTGAGAACTACTGCTCTACATAATCCACAAAAAACACAGATAACAATTTTAAAAGAAAATATTTACGTGTTAGAAATAAGTGTAATGAAAGCTGTTCATAGTGAGTCTGTGGATTATTCTGAGGACACTGTTTATAGAGGGAGACTTTACTGTTTCAACTAAAAGGGGATTTTTCAATGATGTGAGCACCACAAATATCATTTTCTTTGTATCGGATTGGTATCAGAAAACCTGAGAATTAAAACTTGAGCATATAAAACCAAAACTATCTGCATGGCTACAAACCACAAAAGGTAAGTGAAAATGTTTTTTTCTGTAATTTGGGTGAACTGACCCTTTAACGTTGCATTGCATCCTGACCTGAGCGGTTCCTGCTGACGCTCTCCTCCGCAGCCAGCGGACACGTGTCGCTCTGAGTGCTGTCTCTGTGCGAGTTTGTTCCCGACTTCACAAACGAGGCCGAGTCAGTCGGAGCGTCTGGGTTCGGGTTGTGCTTCTTCTTCTTTTTCGGCAGCTTCTGTTTGGCCATAGCCAGCGAGTAGTACATCCCAAAGTTATTGACAATGACGGGGACCGGCATGGCGATGGTCAACACCCCGGCCAGCGCGCACAACGCTCCCACCATCATGCCCAGCCACGTCTTAGGGTACATGTCTCCGTAGCCCAGCGTCGTCATGGTGACCACCGCCCACCAGAAGCTGATGGGGATGTTCTTGAAGTGTGTGTGATTGGAGCCTGTGGGGTCATCGGGCTGGGCTCCGATGCGCTCGGCATAGTATATCATGGTGGCGAAGATGAGTACACCCAGCGCCAAGAAGATGACGAGGAGAAGGAACTCATTGACACTGGCCCTCAGCGTGTGGGCCAGCACGCGCAGGCCTACAAAGTGCCGCGTCAGCTTGAAGATCCGGAGGATCCGAACAAACCGCACCACACGGAGGAAGCCGAGCACGTCGCTGGCGGCTTTGGAGGACAGATCCTTCAGGCTCATCTCCAGATAGAACGGCAGAATGGCCACAAAGTCAATGATGTTGAGCGTGTTCTTGATGAAGATCAGCTTATTTGGGCAGCAGACGATACGCACCAGGAACTCAAATGTGAACCAGACCACGCAGACGCCCTCCACCACAGTGAGGATGGGCTTGGTCACCATCTCCGGTTTTTCCACTATGCGTGTGTCGTTTCCCTCGCCGACCACCTCCTTGCGGTACTGCAGCACGTTGAAGGCTTCATGGGTCTCCAGGCAGAAGTTGGTGATGGACACCAGGATGAAAAACAGAGAGATGAACGCCACTCCCTGGAAGAGACAGAAGAAAAAATTAATCAACACAATTTCATGCATTAAGCAATCAATACTGTGTTTTGTTGTTTTTGCATTGTTTTGTACAAAGACTTCCATTAGAAAACTATTTTTCAATCCATGCCATGTGTAATTATATGATAAAACTTATTTGTATTAAACTTTACAGTATCATTAATGACAAGACGAGGCTGTGTCAATCAAGTCTGTAAAGCAGCATGTTGTGGGGGATTATTTTCTGGCGGAGGCAGTGAGTGTCAGCTGATTGACAGTACGCAGACTAAAATAATGAACACACTGATATCAGGCACAACAACATATGATAAGACACAGACATTGACAACATCAAAGTAAGGATGCAAGCTTATTATGATGAATCGCTGACTGAAGTTAGTTTTGCGCTGTAAAAGAATGAATGGTGGAAAAAAGCTTCATTTGAAGAGGAGAAAATGAGCTGACTGTGTGCAGAAACCAGTAGGAATACAATACTAACACACCAAATACAAATAATACAAAGAAGGAGGGCTACCCAGACTACTGGGACAAACCTTTATCCACTTAACCGTGATTAATTTGGCAGGTATTTTCATTTCAATAAAAAGTTGGACCTGATGATGGCGCCAGATGAAAAACGAGGTGCTCACCAAAGTTCTGACAATTCATCCTGAAAGTCTTAACCAAATTTCATGGCTATTTTGAAAATCAATAAATCGTTAAAGTAATTTTTCATGAAAAAATGTCAGAAGATGCAGTTTTCAGCCTCTCAAATATGGAGATTACCTGCTTTTCTCTTTTTATTATATCATATTAAAGTGAATATCTTTGGGTTTTGGACAAAACAAGACTTTTAAAAACATCACCTTAGACTGGGATAGATCGAGAAAATGATCGGCAGATTAATGGATAATGAAAATAATCATGAGTTGCAGCTCTAGTTGTTCAGACAGCTCAGCCAGAACCAAGGAGGTGGTCGCCTGACATTGCCGTCCCTCCACCGTGCCACTAGCACGGCAAAAAAATGAAAAGTTCACAATGAATGCATTAAAAATGTTTGTTCCCTGAAACCAAAACAAACAAGTTTCATTGATAATTAAGCTCCTAAAAGGCACGTATTTGATACCGTCATTTTATACCATCATGCCACCCATGTGGAACCTTAAAAAAAAACATCAAATTACTTTTTGATTACATTTTCTGTTTAATCTACGTTTTTTCCAGCTCCACTGCCACCGTGGCTCTCTGTGACATCCTATTACCTGCCAGGAAATGATTCATTCATGTGATTGTCTACTGCCACTCTAGTTTTAAGATTAGTGAGTGAATATATTTCTTTTTTTATTGGAAAAAGGACTCAGGAGCCAGGACAATGTTCTTTGAGAAAACAGACCTATTTCAAACCAATTACTGCCATGAGCACAGAGCCTGAATCATGCTGAGAGATGAGCAGAGCCAGCTGATACAGGACGGCGAGGGATACGAGACTCAGAGACAACGAGCTGAGTCATGAGAGACGTACAGTCACCTGTCCTGTTGTTATCAGACATGTTTCAGTGAGTGAAACAATGCTGTCAGTGTTCCCCTTCATATAAAACAAATCCTTTATCTTAAAAGTACAAATCCAAACATAAATGGCGAGTGAGTCAAACCGCTTTTACAGCTCATGGGAGGTAAATTGAACGATGTGGCTGCGTGGCATCCATCCTGATGCAGCACAATGGCCATGCCAGTCTGTGTTTGTGTTCACATTGTGTGCTAACTCATGCCCGATCCGTCTTTATTGTTTACTAAAGCCTGGACAAATTGTAATGCCTCTCCAACCTTTCTAATCTTTCAGCTGGATAAATATGTACCTTGCATGCACTCAGCTATGTTCTCCCTCTGAGGGCCTCTCACATATCAATCGGCTTTATACTGTTTGGGTCTGTGATTAGAAAAAACAAATAAAGCATGTGATGTCTGATGAGGACACTAATTCACTGTAGAACAAATAAAATCAATAAGAAGCTTATGGAGTTTAGAGCAGCCAGCCCATATTCAAAACAGAAATACACAGTATTATACATGTCTGCTCATATCTCTATTGTGCACCCAGATAATGTGCAGCCTTCTACCGTGACAACCTTCTTCAGCTTTGTCCCTGCAGAGCTCTGAGGCGCTTACAGCTCTGATCCCCAGAGAACATGAGGAATGAGCCACAGGACGAGAGGGAAGGCCGCGAAGCCTTAACTGTGCCCCAAGAGGAGCGAAGAGTATCCCCCGTCGCATGGACACGGATTCCCTGAACATCACCGAGGCTAACTGTGGGGCTGCTGAATCACGGGGAATATCACAACAAGCCAAACAGCATAGAAACTAACACTTGCCTTCTCCCAGTTTCCTCCCGGGGTCATGATTCTCCTGTATTTCTCCCGATATATGGCAAATTTTCACACCTTTTTTTTCCTTTTCATTATCTCAACCTGTTTCCGGCACTGTACAGCGTGTATAAGCCCTACAGTTTCCACCCGGACAACAATAGAGCTACACCTAATTTTGTTTCCTGACGTAAGAGAACGGATTGCGATTTGAGCTGCGCTCGCCGGCCTTCAGAGCACACGATGCCCAAAGTGGGGCTTTGCTCAACGCAGAAACGCTGCTGTGGCGTGGCACAAGCCATTTGAAATGATGTGTTTCAGAGCGCAGTGGTGCCGTTGTTGCGTTGTGTCTGAAAGGACATTCAATGAGTGATTGAAGGAGAAAGGATTGGAGAGTACTAAGAGAAAGAAATACTCAAGCACGGGCCAAAAAAATAATGAATGAATAAAGACTGATGAATATTAGTTTATACCAGAAATTCACACAAGTTCACACCAGAGGGGTCAATTATTCAGTTTTCTAAAAGTAAAACTAAAAATAGGCCTATTTAACAACAAAAAATGATGTTGCAGTGTACTTATTATTTTGTTATTTTCATTCAGTCACCAGAATGCAGGAAACAAAGTCTCTGAAACTCAGACTCCCCGCTTTGGATTTAAAATCCTCGAGGTCTCAAGGTTGGTAGGTATAGATTACAGTGCCAATATGTACAAAATACTTGTTTGATCCCCTCTTTTGGTTAAAACACACTTTTTTTTCTTATTTAACAAAAGTAGCCATCAGTGTATAAATTTGACTGATGACATTTATTTTTATTTTTGCAGATTTTCTCTAAGTTTGTAGTGCACAATTCCCTGAATGCACTGCAGTTACTGCTAGCTCTGTTTGGGACAGAGTAGACAGACAGGTGCCACCTCTGTCACTAAGCAGCCACTTCTTTTGACCTGCCAGCAACGAGCTACACCAAACAACATGTGGGACGTTCATGGTACCGACCCAGTTCCACCTCCCGCCCACCAAACAACCAGTAGGGTGAAGCCTGAACACTTTCCCACTTACAAACACAGCAGGTTGTGTTTGTCGGAACACACGACCGTAGGTGGAGTTTACACAAAAGCCTCAACAAGTATGCATTGTGTCATTTCTCAAAACTGTTTCATCATCGATCAGATCTCTGTATTCATCTCATGCATCTATTCGTTCCAAATGACATTAATCATTTCGGTGAGTATAAATAAACATGCGGTCGAACACATTTTCACACTTTGACAAATCACACAGAAAAGGCTCCTTTAGTATGACAACAAACCAGCAGCCACCAACATAAAAACTGTGAGTCCTGCTGCTGTTCAGATGCTTGTGATGAGGCCAACAGCGCTCAGTTTACTCAAAACGTTTTAACCCAGAACTAAACAGAGCTGGGTATCTGCAGCCATGGGCTCCTGTGCGGGGAAGCTGCTCGAGGACAATTTGCTCTGCTCATAAAAGGTTCAACAAGAGAGTCTGACAATAACACCACACAGCTTGACCTCACACCTGTCTGTCTGTAGGTGGCTGTATTTTGGGGTTTGTATTCTTATTGTTTGCATGTATCCGTGTCTGTAAGTCTTTGTCGTGTTCAATAAATCTTGCAGCATTTAAACGCGTCTGTGTGGTTTATTTAATAAGGCCTGACACAAAGGGAGACCACAATATCATGTTTACAGCTGAACGGTGGGAACTTTAAACACAGTCAGTGTTGTAGCGACTGCCTCCACAGAGTGTTTCCATGTTGGTCTGCCGAGCCTGTCGATGTTATGATGAATGTTCATGTCCTGTTGGGAATGTAAATATAGCTTCTACAATCTTCCTGAAGGTTAAAGCTGACATAAGCACAGCACTACATGTTTATATAATTATCTATGGAACGTATTTGTGTACTGTATATCTTTTCTACTTATTTCTATCCAGTTATTTCCAGGTCTGTTTGCTGTAATGGCACATTTCTCTACTGGGGATCAATAAAGTTATATTTGAAATGTTCTTACAGTACATTTACTGTACTTCTGTGCAATTTGTAGGTAAATGTATGTACTTTACAGTGTCTTTGAGTGTTTATGCTACTCCTACATGTGAGTGGCAAATATTAATTTGTTTATTCTTTTACATTTGTTTAAGAGCTACAGCTCTTAGTAAGCCTGATGATCAGACTGAATTGCCATTACGTTTCACATCATTCATTCTATTCAAATGGCAGAGATGTGGGCGCGGCGGCGATGACTGTCATGTGAGGACAACTGAACCATCTACATCTGCTGATGAAGACCATGAAGTCCGACTGAAAGCTCCAGGAAAAGGGACCGGTAATAAATAGCTTCACTTAAACCAACTACAGCAATAAACTGATACTTAGACATGAATCAGTGCAACATATCCTTACACAACGGTTTGTATGATATCTTACGAAAAGTTATTCCTCATTTTTCGTACATTTTCCTACGAGTGTCCAACAACACGTGTCATTTTTTGCTCGTTACATGCATACAGTCTTCAAAATACAGCTGTCTATTTACACATCCAGCACACACAAAGTAAAACTAGCATTCATTTAGAATCGTGTTTGTGTCCACCTGGCGAATTTAAGTCTAATATTCACTCCTAAATGCTCCACTGTGTTCACCAGCTAGTCGCCAACTGTGTCTGACTGCTGTTTGGTGCTGAGCAGGTAGTGTTCAGCGGGTTTTAAGAGCTTTTTCACTGAAAGCGACACTATGAGAGCAGTGAGAGTGAACCTAGTACGGTGAAAATGAGGGCCAGACAGCTAAACAATGAGTTAAAAGACACTGTGAAGCGCCCTAGAGCTGATGTAAACTGCAGAGTTGGTGATAATTATCTGTGGGTTCATCATTATGAATGACACCATAACCATTTGATCTATTGTTAATATGAACATATTGATTATAGCTGATTTAAGTAAAGGATATGAACACTTCTTTCACCACTGAAATAATGAATGATCTATATAAATGATGATATATGAGCACTATACCCACAGCAGTAGAGTATAGTGAAGCCTCTGAGGATATGGTGCCAAAAAGACATCGATCCAAGGTCATCAGGTGTCAGTGTGCAGACAGAGGTTCCCCCCCGAGGGGACAGCCGCCCGGACCCAGCTGGGTAAGTCAGAGTGAAAGTCAGAGCGGGAGGGAGACAGGAGGGGCAGCGGGATGTGCGTCAGTGTGCAGCAGCTGGGGAGTCCCATCACAACCATCACCTCCAGCTGTTCAGCATCACGCTCTGTTACTAACAAGGTAAGAACCACAACAACGAGCCTTCTGAGCAGTCAGCAGCTGCAACGCCACTTCTGATGTTCTCTTAGAATTCATGTCACACTGATTCAGAGTCAGTCCACCTGAGGATGGAGGAGAAATAATGTCCACTACTCAGGCTGTCAGTTGTGATACTGCTGGATATGTGTAGAGAAGTCAAACGTTTAGATTTCATCAAACCAGAAGCGGGAAAATTGGTAACGATGATTAGGAGTCACGATACAATATTATATCTATTCTTTGGACAACGGTACGATATTTGCTGATATCACATCGTGGGCCATGATTTCAATCTGATTCAATTCGTGGGCCTGCGATCGATATGAGATGATATCATGTGCCCATTTAACACATTCAGTTACATTGATATCAACTCACAGAAAGCAACTAAATTATGATTTCACAGTTTTGTTACTGGGCTCTTCCAGACATTTAAATGAAAAACAATTTATTCAAAAATGGACCTCCTGTTGACGATAAAATGTCTCATGTTTCAGTGCAAATGTTTTTATATCAGTTCAGAATTTCAAAATAAAGACGTATCTTAAAGATGACAATATGTATCGTTACACCCCTAGCGATGATCTAAACTGGGACAAAAAACAAGACAAAAGATTGGAAAACTGCTATACAGTATATCCCAGCTATTGAAGGGCTTTAAGTAATTTTCAGCTTTAATCAGCCTTCATCATTGATCAATGAACTGCAGCACCAGAACTTACAACATAACAGATCAGTGGTGAAGACCTTCCTACACAGAACAGAACATCTCATTAACGAATAGGAGGAGGATAGACAGAGAGGGAGGACTCCAGGACAACAGGTAAAGAAGTTGATGCTGAGAATCCTTAAGAACAGGACGTTCAGTACATCATCGGGGAAAAAACAAAAACACACCAGTGGGACTCTCTTGTGTGGCTTTAATAGAATACTGTATTCTATTAACACCTGAAGACCTCTGCTAGTACGCTCTAAACACAGGACTCCCCCTGAGAGGGGGACTGGAGCGGTGTTCGACATCAAGGAAACAGAGACAACATCAGCTGTCTGTGAACACCACACCAAAGCCGGTCGCAGCAAAGGTCAAAGGTCATCGACCAGGCGTCAGCGGACAACCATCAACATCCAACGGCAGAGACCGTGTTTTTAATGACTTCATTTCCATAGTTGAGATGAGAACTGAGTCATCTCCATGACAACTGAGGATACGTTGTCCTGATGAAGACCATAAGACTTACTGTAGTAAAGTTATGGAAGGAAAAAAAAAAAAGATAATGAACCTGTGTTGAAAATGGGATAAAGTCATTGTTTTGCAAGTCACATGTAAGTCTCAAGTCTTTACACTCAAGTTCCAAGTCAAGACTAACAATTCCCAGGTCAAGTGGCAAGTTCTAAACTTTGCGTTTCGAGTCTTAAACAAGTCATGATGCGCTCTTCACCAAATGTAATGCCATTTGCGTCTCACATCTCTCCTTCTCAAACGTAAATGTACTTTGTATAATCCTGCTGAGGTTTGAAGCCGGTAAAAGCACTGCTTGGCCAATCATCTGCACTGATGAATATGGATGCTCTATATACAATTATTTATTAAATCAAGGAAAAATACAAACTTTAACCTTTAGGGCTTCAGGGAGAATCCTACTGACGATTGCCAGTTAAGTTTCTCTTTGGTTTAGTTGGAAGTAAATGATATTTTCTTACAATAATGTTTATTTATTGATTTTATTTTGTCTGCAAAAACAAAAGTCTACAACTCTAGTGTATACTTTGTGATGCATTCACTGACCTCACAGCCAATCTATTTTCAGCAAACAGCTTAGAACTGAGCAGAATAAACAGCCAACATAATCACACAGGATTACACACCTCTTTCATTGAGTATTCAGTGTTAGAAGAGTCTCCTAACGAGGCGGCGCCGCTTTATGGAGGACCACAAGAGTCACGTAAATAGAAAAAGAGCATTTAATAAATTAATTGTACAATAAAAACAGGTATTAACTAGAAGTGCACTCGGAGAGCGCAGACCTCCGCCAAGGCAGGTTTCATGTACGTCGCTGCCACAAGGCAGAGGCAGGACCAGAATTAAACAAGTCTTTACTAAGCCAAATAGCCAGCTAAGTACAGAATCAGAGAGTTTGCCTTGTGTGTTGCTCTTGTGTCATGTACAACAGGTCCCCAGATACGTGGTGGCAACGTGGTAACAACGTGGTAACAACGCGGTAACAACGCGGTAACAACGCGGTAATAACGCGGCGGTAACGCGGCAATAACACCCGAATGCACCATCGCTCTGAAGGTGGCTAAACGCTTTACCGTACAAAGTACTGTGTTGAGATAGCGTGACTGACAGCGGCTGTGCAGTACTGTGGCCGGCCGTAGCCATGATACTGTGATGGAGAGTTTTCAAAGACACACCAAAACGTCTTGCTATCTCTCTGTGCGTGATTCAGAGAGAGATCTGCATCCATTTCTCTCCAAACCGCTTTGATGATGTGTGAAAAATCAAATCCTGTTTCATTCACAGAGCAGCAGAGAAAAGGTGTCAGCGCTGTGAAAGCCGGGCTCAGAGGGAATAAGAGGTTATTCATTATTATTTATTAGCAGGGTGTCACACAGAGACCAAGTGTGACATGTGAGAATAAGTTTCATATATTCAACAGTGAAAGCATGAAAGCAGCTTATTGAAAGGATTAACTTTTATTTATTAATTCGATGTTAATTGGTTCAGCCCTAACAGCAGAAATGAGGTTTTGATGAAGATGCGGTTAGAAGTTAGAAGCTTAGAAGTGAATACATTGATGTGATTCCCTGAAGACAAAAGGTGAGATGTGTATGTGAGAAGAATATTTTACAAATGTATAAATTTGAGTAAAATCTTGACTCATACAACATTAATTAAATCTTTATATCTATATCTAATTTATGCATAATCAAACAAGGATGAATGTCTTTAAATAATGTCTAATTTTACAATAAAAACCTGAAAAATCCAAAAATCACGCCAAGGTATCTAATACGCCTGAATGTAAATGTCAATCAATAAGAAATGTATGAGTAAAATCAGAAAATCAGCGTTTTATCTTGCCAAATAGATTGGTTATTGGAAATGTAGACTCCAGATAACATGCATCAGACCTCAACAATCCCACATCAGTTAATCCCTTTGTCTCACAACAAAGACAAATGGATTTCTTTCTCTACGTGGGATAAAATACGTTGCTCTTTTCTGTGGGAAAGGCAGTTCTAATTGCTCACCACTGATAGCAAGTTGCAGCCCATTACCACAGCGGTGATTAATTACAGGCAGCAGTGCCGTGGAATTAATGAAATATTGCATATAGGGAAGATGAAACAAAGTTATCTGGTCTGAGCTTAATGTTAATGTCAAGTCTAATTGTCACATGTAACTAAATTACAATGCCTGGAAGGTACACTATCAGTGTCACGGAGCTCTCCAGGCGTTTAAACTGAAATAACATGTTTATTTCTTTAGTATTAGAACAATAATATGTTCTTTATTTTTTTGGCTCTCTGCTCAAGTAATTTGGTTTAACCCTTTGAACTCTGCAATAGAAATGATCCGCCAGTGCAATACATTGGTATTTTGCTTAATGTGATGTAATTTATTGGAGTATCTTCAAATGCTTCATATCCCTAAAACCTGTACAACCTAAGCTAAAAGGGTATGTCAGTCAATAAACTATAATAACTGATAAAAGTATTGAGATTGTGTCATATGTTAGCATTTTAACACACAGTGCAGTTGGGGTTGTTGGGAAGGTCATTAGTTTTGCAGATATTTGATCATAAAAAACTAGTGGAGGAAAAGTCAGGGGATCAGATAAGTTACTCACCCTGAGGGGAATGTGAATATCTGGCAATTCATCAAACACTTGTTGAGACATTTCACTCAGAAACACAAATATCAACCTCATGATGGCACTAGAGGGAAAGACAGGGGATCACCATGAAACTTCATGGCGCCTAGTGCGCCGAAGAGGACTACAATTTGTACAAAAGTTTATCTGATTTGAATGTAAACAAATTAAAGATGAGAGTCAGCACTTTAATCTTACAACAAGTACTGCTCTAGTGCCTTCTTCTGTATAAGCAGCTATGATCCTCTCACGTCTTTGATTCGTGAGTGGTGCCATCGTCAGAATAGAGGCTTCCTGTGTCGACTCTCACAGAGCTGCACCTCCAGTCTTGGTTGATAGTGAGGAGGATGTGGCTGAGATGATGGACAGATTAACGTCCCTCCGGCTTTCAAGAATCACATTACCTGAGCTGAGCTCAGAAGCTACTTGAAATAAAAAGGCCATAAAGGTAATGTGAGTCCCTCAAAATGCACTCCTCTCAGAACGCACACAGAGCAAACATGCATACATGAATCGTCTGGAGAGGAAATGGACAAAGAACATTACGGCCGGGTCAATAGGGATCCACACTAACTCGTTCTTATACTTCTAGATTCATATCTACCCTGCAAATCCTGATTTATTCATTTACAAATATTCAGTGGTGAGAGACGGACGTGATGGCAGGCAGAGCGCGGTCATCTTCAGATGGCAGCTGTGACTCAGAGATGTCAGCTGTTCTACAGTGACAGCCTGCAAATGCCACCTGGACGAGAAGCTAAAATAAACATTATTTGTATTGTGACTGGCGTGCAATAAGAACTCCTGCAACACTGAGGGAGCCTCTGAATAGGCCATTCAACTCCACAAACAGGCAAACAGACATTAGAGTGAGCATCAGCTCTCTCTTTGTGGACTAAATGTATTTTTCTTTTCTGATGAAAGCTCCTGGCATTTTGTCTGACAACTCCTGCTATAGTGACACTCGATATTTGCTTTCATGTTTACTTCATTAAGCACTCTGCTGCTTTTGTTGCTGAGCCATTAGGCATAGCATACTTTCAAAATGCTTAGAAATGGCTGATATCCCCTGTGGAATACATGAGAGCTAAATGATTTTAATTTACAACACAGAAACCAAACAGAAGTGTATCTTGTTCAATGTGATAAAATGAGAAACTGAGATAGATTTGAATGTGCTGCAATCATGAATACATGTCAGGCACTTAAGGTGTGACATGATGACCGTCTTTAAATAAAATATTATTTACAAATGAGCAAAAAGCCACTAAAAAGAGGGCAGTGGTGTTTCTCTCAACATTGTATAATTAAGATTCTTAATGTTGTGGTGTGATACTACTATACAGCATGATTTATTGTACATGGATGTACACTCCCGCAGCCTTTCAAACACTCAACTGTTGAGAAGCTTTGAGTGCCACCCTTGAACAGGATGTGTGGGAACACTTCAGCAGCACTGTATTTTTGTCATGAAACAGCATTTTCTCTATTTTCAGCATTCTGGTACAATTTCATAACATATATTTAAGTGAGAACTGAGAAACTGCTATTCACATGATGACTGAAAGCAACATTTATTTATTTATTTGATTAGAGTGCAGGCCTTGTGATGTAAATTTAGAAAAAAGGAATTATGAACTTTGGCTTATGGCTTATAATAATTAACAACAAAACAAATGTGCGGACTGGAGTGACAGGTATGAAACTGAATTAGCTACCTTAATACACTACATTAACTTTAATGTTCTCTTTGGGGTCCTGGAGGTTCAAGAACCCTTTTAACAGCTAAAAGAAAAACATACTTAGAGGGTAACTTTGGTATTTTTCAACATGTTACTATGTTTTTGTGTCTAACTGACTCATAGGGACAACAATTTCTGAAATTCATCAACTATTGAGGGACAGTGCTGTAGGCAGCTGCTCACAGGCTGCAACATGGATGTGGATGAAGTCTTTGAATCCGATGGCCGCCTGTATTTATTTGAGCCGGAGTATATGGATATTCAGATTTCACAGCGAGACTTCTCCTTGAGCGGGACTTGGACACAATAACAAACAGACCGGATCAAGAGAAAGGTAAGAAAAAGGTTGAATTTCTCTGTAGGGTCATTTTCAAAAATGTTGTGACACTTCTAATAACAATCTGAGCCTGTCAGTGGCAAAAACAAGCAGTTTTAGTGAACGTAACGTTGCATTGACGCTGCTCACTTGCAGTTGCCGGTTACAGCGTTCTCCCTCAATACCCTCAATCCCTATTAGTCACTTGCACCCCAAAAGATGGGAAAATAGGGTCCAGGTATAACGCGATTGCATGTTTCAGATAGCCTCTTCAGAGACAACATAGGATAAAATACTGTACATTTCGGTCTGTGAATCAGCTTTTGCGAAGACTAGAAGAAAAAAATATATTTTAAGGAAAGAATTTTATGATTTCGCAATTATTATTATTATTACTACACATACAGCAGTGGGATCTATGGGACCCCAACAATGAGGACATAAAGCAAACATTTACAACAATCCACCCATATGTGATTGTTGAACATCTCATTCCAAAATATTCCAAGCATTCATAAGCTGCTTTGCCAGTCTCCACTATTCTGGGAAGGACTTCCACAGGATTTCAGAACTAGTCTGCTGGGATTTGCTCCCATTCAGCAACAAGAGCATTACTGAGGTCCAACACTGATGCTGAGTAATACGGTCTGGCTCACAGTTGGCGTTCCAGTTCATCCCAAAGGCGTTGGATGGGATTCATGTCAGTGCTCTGAGCAGATCAGTGAAGTTCTTCCACACCAAACTGGCAACAGTATGTAGACAAGGGTGTAGTGTAGTGATCTAGTGTTGTGACTACCCCTCCGCTCAATCCTCCCTTTCAAGACTGCGGTAATGTGAGGCGCCGAGTGCAAATCTGTGGTAACGTCGTTTGCCTCATTCAGAGGCTATCCTTACCATAATAATAATAATAATAATAATAATAATAATAATAGTAATACTTTAGGAGCAATGGAAGTCAGACAGCAGCTGGCGGTACCACGGTTTTGCACCCTGTGGCTCACGTTACCGCAGTTTCACAAGCATGTGGCCTACGGTGGCCTGTAGGTAATGTAAAAACATGAAAGGCTCTCTCTAGAACCAGTGTTTGGTTTGTCCGTTCTGGGCTACTGTAGAAACATGACAGGAGCAACATGGCGGACTCCGTGAAGAGGACCCGCTCCCTATATAGATATGAAGGACTCATTCTAATCTAACGAAAACACGATTCTTAGTTTCAGGCGATTATACACTAATGAAAACATAGTTATGAATATTATATTCCATTACTGCTGATAGATCTCCTGAAATGTTACACACTGTTACTTTAATATCTTAGAAATGATGTTATGAAAATAGTTATTATATTATTTACTAGGTGGAAAACCACTTGTCATAGTGGACGCACAGTTTGGTCATTATAGTATAATTTTGCATTTAATTCCCTTTGTTTTTGTTTCATCACTTTTCCCTCATCAGTAATGCTCTGTGTCACATTCAAAAAAAAACAGAAAGCACCACTGACTATTTGCTTTTTAACCAACTCAAACAGTTTAGCACAAACGCAGCAGTATGTTTGGCATTTGTAAGAATTTTCTGTTGAACTGTTGTTTAAAATGTGAGCAAGTCAAAGTGATACTGTGATTCTGTTTTTAGGGTGTTCAGTTTCAGCCCCTGGTTGATGCGTGGGCGAATCTAAGCCTGTTCCTGGAAGCAGTCAATGAAACAGATGTGAAGATATGAACTGTGGCCAGAAAGCAGAGTCAGAAAAGTTTGGTTCGGTTCACCAATCAAGTCGGTGTTGCTACACATGTTGCGTTATTAAGTTGGTTGATTTTACAACTCAACAACAAAACAGTGACATTTCAGGCCACTGAGGAATAAAGGGTAACCAGTAGCCTCTGTACACTTGACTGGCAGACTTTACAGACTGCTGCTATTATTTTATAGACTGTGTTTTAATTGTTTTATTGTGTCCTGTGTTGATTGTACAGGAGGACTCAGTAAGCAGTATTGATACAATATCGTTGATGCAATATACACCTCAAGTGCAACTACCTTTGTTTACATTTATTTATTTATTACATCTACCCTACCTGTTTTACAAGTGCAATTACCTCTGTTTACATTACATCTATTTTTATATTTTATACTTCTAGTGTAACACTTCTGTTTATATTTATTTATTACATCTACTTTACCTGTTTTATTTGCTTTATAACTGTGTGTGTGTTTTACCTGTTATATGTTTTATCTGCCTCGTTTAGTCTTGTCAAGTATTTGTGTTAAAGCACTGACCAGAACTGTGAATCTCATTGTATTTAATACAATGACAATAAAGCTTTTTATTTGATTCTATTCTAAACTGAAATTGAATTGACCTGCTGACCCTTCAGACAGCAGGCTGGAAGTTAGACTAAAACATCTGGTGTGACTGAACAGTAAAGATTTTCAAAGGGGAAAGTGTAAATACAAACGCAGATAGTGACTGTATTTGTATATCTGTAACTGTTGCAGTGATTGGCTGAACTTCATATAGAGACACCTGTTGATTATAGCAACATATGCGCCTTTTTCCCGCTAAATGGACACTGACATGTGCACATTCAAGAGGAGAAAAACATCTGGAGGACTAACCAGTAACCAGTAGCCTACTGTACACTTGACTGGCAGACTATACAGACTGCTACTATTATTTTATAGACTGTGTTTTAATTGTTTTATTGTGTCCTGTGTTGATTGTACAGGGGGACTCAGTAAGCAGTATTGATACTGAGTGAATTATCCTGTAAAAATAAAGCAAATTGAAATTGAATTGACCTGCTGACCCTTCAGACAACAGGCTGGAAGTTGGACTAAAACATCTGGTGTAATTGAACAGTAAAGATTTCAAGGTGAAAAGTGTAAATACAAACTGCAGATAGTAACTGTACTTGTATATCTGTAACTGTTGCAGTGATTGGCTGAACTTCATATAGAGACACCTGTTGATTATGGCAACATGTGCGCCTTTTTCCAACTATGTGCGCATCCAAGAGGAGAAAAACACATCTGGAGGACTCACCCTGACATGTGCACATTCAAGAGGAGAGAAAAACACATCTGGAGGACTCACCCTGACATGTGTACATTCAAGAGGAGAGAAAAACACATCTGGAGGACTCACCCTGACATGTGCACATTCAAGAGGAGAGAAAAACACATCTGGAGGACTCACCCTGACATGTGCACATTCAAGAGGAGAGAAAAACACATCTGGAGGACTCACTATGACATGTGCACATTCAAGAGGAGAGAAAAACACATCTGGAGGACTCACCCTGACATGTGCACATTCAAGAGGAGAGAAAAACACATCTGGAGGACTCACCCTGACATGTGCACATTCAAGAGGAGAGAAAAACACATCTGGAGGACTCACTATGACATGTGCACATTCAAGAGGAGAGAAAAACACATCTGGAGGACTCACTATGACATGTGCACATTCAAGAGGAGAGAAAAACACATCTGGAGGACTCACCCTGACATGTGCACATTCAAGAGGAGAGAAAAACACATCTGGAGGACTCACCCTGGCTGCTCTGGAGGAGTACGGGTCCTCAAACAAGGCCCAGACTTTGGGCTGCCAAACTTGGCAGCAGCTCCTGGAGGACCTGTCTGGACCGTCCTCGATGCCGAACCGCCTCGGCATCTCTCTCTCGTCGTCGGTGTCCGGGTCCGGAGGTTCAAACGTCTCCAGAGCCTCCTCGGCGTCCCGGTGCTGCCGGTAGGTCATCCAGCAGCACGGCTCCACGTCCGTCTCATCGATCCCCCAGTAGGCCAGCTCCTCCTCGAACAGAGGCCCGCACACGTCGGCCGGGCAGTGCAGCTTACCGGTCCGGTAGTAGTTCAGCACGTAGGCGAAGATGCCCGGGTGTCTGTCGAAGAAGAACTCTGCAGAGTCCGGTTCCGAGCTGCTGACCTGCTGCTCCGGGTCCGGGTCTGCCAGCCATGCCAGGCGGGTCCCCGGCAGCGTCCTCAGGGTGCTTTTATAGGTTTCATGTCTGGTGCCTCCCACGTTGATGATGATCTTCTCCGAGTCTTCTCCTCGGTACGTCTCCTCCTTCAGACATGTTTTAGACGCAGGTTTGTTGCCTGTCTTGCGCCCCCGGTAAGTCGAAACACACACCGAGCTGATCATTGAGAAATCCTCCTCTACTCCTCCGTTAAACAAGCTGTGCAAAAATCAGAAAATTAACCTCATTTCACACCCCAGTCCTTATACCTGTGCGTCTCATTTATAAAAACAACAAAAACAATAAGCGCCTATAATAAAGATCCAGACAGCCCTATAATAAAGATCCCTATAATAAAGATCCAGACAGCAGCCAAAGAGACGCACAATAAAAACCACCTGTTACTAAACTCCGTCTGGTGTCGCAACAAAAACACAAACCCAGACTCACCGGGTGTGTTTTTTTAAATGTTTTCCCGTCGAATAGACAATGAGACTTCAATGAATGTTTCCAGATGTTGCACTTTTGAAAACAAAACAAAAAAATGGGCTAATTACGCACAGTATAGGCTCCAGTACGTGAAGCACTTTTAGCCGCCTGAAGTAATGTGTCACTCCTCACCCTCTTTTGAGACTTATCCAAATTCCTCAACGTCAAAAATACACAACTATTCCTGACAACTTTTCTTTTTTTCTCCACAAAGCCTGACGATGATCCAGTTGCGCATTTTAATCACGCACACACAGAGATGTTATTATTCCACCAGCTCTTCTTCTTCCTGCTCAGCTGTAGCGTGCTGCCAGATGTGGAGGTTGTTTTGCAGCTGGAGGATCTGTTGCTTTCTTCACAAGTAGCCTCTCCTCCCTTAGCGACACAGCCCGGGTTGGATGGTTGGATGGTTGGTGCGCTCAACAACATCCTCCGACAGGTTAACTCTTTGCCTGCTGGCGCATTATTGAACCCCTCCCTCCATCAATGCAATCAGACCGAGAGGATGGGCTGATGGGGAGAGAGAGAGAGAGATGATCAACCATCAATTCATTTTATTGTAAGCTGTTGTAATATTTTACATATTCATGTCTCCACTGTGGTACTAACACTTGTAAAAAAAAAAAAAAAAAGCTTAACCCAACAGGTGTTTATACAGTATGTCCACTCCAGCATGTGAAAATGTAAGTGGGCATGGCATACTGTAGACAAGTGGCTCTTAAAGTAGGGTCCAGGGACCCTCAAGGGTCTTTGAGGGGATACAGGGGGTCCCCAGCAAAAATGGGAATAATTCATTTTCACTGTAATTCCATCCACAAGTAACACAATGACAGCATGACTGACTGTCAGCTGATGGAGAGAGACAGAGAGATGATCAACCATCAATTCACTTTATTCATATTCATGTCTGCACTGTGGTACTAACTTAGCTTAACTAAGCTTAAAATTGTAAAAGACCAATAGAAAAAGTGAAAACAACACTGAGCACAATATGTGTATTACTGTGTATTACAGTGTTCCTTTTGCTATTGCATGGGATTGTTGCAGCCAACTTACTTTACTTACTTAGTCCTTGTTGCGCCTGGTGGCACATAGGGCAAGGACTAAAGATATCTACTCATCTCTGTTGTTTACTTTCTTCTCAATGCTGTTCCAGCTGTATCCTCTCGTCTTCATTTCTCCTTCGATGGTTCTCCTCCAGGTTGTTTTGGGCCTCCCTGTTTTGTGTTTTCCCTCTGGTGTCCAACACATGGCCACTTTTGTCATGTCATCAGATGGTTTCCTTAATACATGTCCAAGCCATCTCCATCTTCTTCTTACCAATATTGTTGCAGCCAACAGGTGTTTATACAGTATGTCCACTCCAGCATGTGAAAATGTAAGTGGGCATACTGTAGACCAGTGGCTCTTAAAGTGGGGTCCAGGGACCCTCAGGGGTCCTTGAGGGGGTTACAGGGGATCACCAGCAAAAATGGGAATAATTCATTTTCACTATAATTCCATCCACAAGTAACACAATGACAGCATGACTGATTATTTTATATATACACACTCTGTAATAAAACATCTAAAAATCAGAATCTGGAAGTCTGGAACAAAATCTTATCAGATGGCGGTCAGTGGTCTAATTTTGAGTCAGTTTAGGGGTCCTTGACGTGAAAATAGGGTAAATGTTGGCTGTGGCAGGTAAACATTTCAGGTCACCTGCCACCATGGCAGACAGGTTTTTCTTATATTAAGAAATATCTTTTTAAAAGCAATTCCTAAATTACAAAATAGTCAGGGATTAAGGTTACATGATGATCCATATTTCTACTGTCTGTTATCACTGACTCAGTGTTTACTAGGGGTGGACGAAAATATCTAAAATATTGAGTATTGCAATACATTGCAAATCGATTTCTAATTAATAGTTTATATGCAAAGATTAACTCAGTCAATACTTCATTTTATTTGCAAAGATATGCGTCCTCTGTGATGAATGCAAATGCAGATCCTACTATTCTGATTGCATAAAACAGTTAAAAAAAAAATAATTACTCAGATGATGCATATGGCGGTGTGTTCTTTATACTATGACAGTTTTCCTAAAATTAAATTAAAAAAAAAATCACAATATATTGCCTTGCTTACAGTATCGCAATATATTGAATCATAACGCCTGTATCGTGATACGTATCTAGATTCTTGCCAATACACAGCCCTAGTGTTTAAAAACCTAAAGCGTTAGATTTCAGAAGTGGCAGACAAAAAAATTGTGTAGCCAGTAGAAATGTTCAGTGACCTGCCACAGTGGCACGTGAGGAAAAAACTTAATTTTAGACCCTGGAACCACTGCTGTAGACTACTTGCGCTGACATACTGACTGGAGGACTATATGGCTTCCACTAATATATAGAAGAAGTGCATAGGCCTATATTACTGTTCTGATGTTTCACTGAATGACACTAAACTACACAGACTCTTAAATTAAGTCATTTAATCACACTTTATATTATTGTTAGCCAAGACTCTCAGCAACTAAAAGATCCAGATGTGATTTTATTCCCTTTTCAAGGAGTAGCCCAGTATTATGATTGTTATTCTTCTTATTGAGAGTGTGATCTAACAGGTAGCTTTGAGGCCTCCAGTGTGTTTAGAGAACTCATGACACAAACCAACACTGCTACCTGGTGGATCCTTCAGTGAACAACAGGAGCCTGTTGAATGAACAATTCAGGAGTAAAGTCCCATATTTTGGTAATAACAGTGGTGGATGGAGTTTACTTGATTTACTTAGGTCTAGTTCAGGGGTCAGCAACCTGCGGCTCTTTAGCCCCTCTCCAGAGGCTCCCTGTGGATTTATAAAAATGGAAATGAAAAACTGTTTTTTGTTTACATTTTCATTTTTATTTATCATTGTTGTAGGTCTATGGTATGATGGAGTATTAGGGCCACATTGAGGAAAAATAAATAAATCTGAGATTTCGAGAATAAAGTCATAATATTACGAAAATAAAGTCACAAATTTATGAGAAAGAAGTTGTAATATTATGACAATAAAGTCAGAAGTTTATGAGAAAAAAGTCGTAGTATTATGAGAATAAAGTCATAATATTATAAAGTAGTAATTTTTCGTGTTATTTTCTTTTTTTCTAGTAAAGTTATGACTTTATTCTCGTAATATTACGACTTTTTTCTCTTAAAGTTATGATTTTTTCCTCTTAATATTATGACTTTATTCTGTAAATCTCAGATGTTTTTTCCCTCAATGTGGCCCTAATACTCCGTAGTACATTTGCTCTTTGGCCCTCACTGCATTAGACTTATATACTATATATTTAGACTATAAACTGTGTTACCTTCATCACAATGATCAAATGTTTTGCGGCTCCAGACAGACTTCTTCTCAGGACTGTGTGAGTCCTTACAAACTGCTCTTGATTGACATGTCCTTCACCCCTCTGGTGGGTTTGTGGGACCTGGAGGGACGGGACTATTTACAATGTTATCACTAGTCAGAGTTTGGTGGCATCACATAATTCCCACTTTAGCTCCCCCAAATTTACACCTGAGGTCTAATCAACCAGATTATTGAAAACACCTGGGTGGGTGTGCAGAGCCTTTCATTAGCAAAGTAACTACAGCTGTCAAATACATGTAGGCTAGTGGTGTAGGTTCAATATGTTCCCCTGAAATGTAGTGGAGTATAAGTACCTCAAAATAGTACTGAAGCTGTAGTTAAAGTACCTAGTTAGGCTACATTTTATCAAGGCCTAATTGAATTCTAATGAAGACAAAATATTGTATAATTTTAAAAATAGCTTGCTACTTTTAACTGTATTTCAAATCTTATGTAATACAGACAATAAATCATATTCAAAAGCAAGAAAGGGGAAGATTACAGTCAAAGGAATGGGTAGAAATAGAAGTAAGGAGAAGTAGCCTACCAAAAGACCCTTTTCACAGCAGACATTATAACTTGCCAAAGCAGGAAAAGCACAGGTGGAATTGATAACATTAATGAAGGCTGCTTTCCATTTAGGTGAGCCAGTTCCAGGGCTCCAGTACTGCACACGGACATGGCTTGCTAGGACACTTATTAATGGAATGGAGCCATCATTAGTGTGATTATTTACACCTGTGCTTTTCCTGCTTTGACAAGCCAAAAATGTCTGCTGTGAAAAGGGTCTATCAAGCATCTTTATCAAAAACATTCCTTTAATCAAAACCAGTTGTACATTCCTGGAGGCTGGAGCCACATATCTGAAAGCAAACTTTCCAAGCTGAAGATACAGGTATCATATGAAACTAGAAAAGCTAAGGAATCCATTGGTATCATCATGTCATACTAGCTTGTCACAAAGGATTCTAAATAACGCTCCAAAGTTAGGCTAAATTTTGGCGAGGAAAGGGGGTCAAAGAGGTCCCTTGACCTCTGACCTCAACATATGTGAATGAAAATGGGTTCTATGGGTACCCACGAGTCTCCCCTTTACAGCCATGCTCACTTTATGGTAATCACATGCAGTTTGGGGCAAGTCATAGTCAAGTCAGCACACTGACAGCTGTTGTTGCCTGTTGGGCTCGAGTTTGCCATGTTATGATTTGAGCATATTTTTTTATACTAAATGCAGTACCGGAGGGTTAATGGACAATATTTGTCATTCTTTTGTGTTGTTAATTGATTTCCAGTAATAAGTATATACATATATACATAAGCATATTTGTCCACTCCAATGTTGAGAAGAGTATTAAATACTTGACAAATCTCCCTTTAAGGTACATTTTGAACAGGTAAAAATGTGCGATTAATTCTTGATTAATCTCGATTAACTATGGACAATCATGCAATTAATCGCAATTAAATATTTGAATCGATTGACAGGCCTAATTCTAATTTACTTATCTACACTGTGTGGAAATTGTTGACATGATCAGGTCCACGTAAAATTACAACCATTATAACAATGAAAACCAGTTAAGTAAAACAAAATACAGCCGTTGCAACACATATTGGTAAGTTGGAACTACAAAGTATAGTTTAGTTGGGCTTACTAAAGACAGTTGAGTAATGTATAGGTCCAACTGTTAAGTTACATTTACATCAGCGTAATGAAATCTCTTTATGTTGGCATTAATCAACACAGTTAAGTAAGGCAAAAGAAACTGCATTTTGTTGAATTTATGTTGGTCAGTTTAGTCAGCTGGACACTGACCTAATAATTAAATCTAAGTTGATTGGATAATGTTGGAATAGCCTAAAACAGTAGTATTGTTTGCACATAAATCAGTTATTGCCATCTTAATAATAATATTAAATTATATCTAACACAACTCCGTTTGCTGGAAATTGTTGAGATAACTGGATTAAGTAAATCAGCAAATTATTTTGTTGAGTGTTACGGTAGGTCAACATGCAAAAGTTCATCTGTAAATTGTGCGTTACAAGAACAAATCAAAGAAAGCTTTCATTAGTTTTTTTAAAGTATTTTTTATTATGACAAGTCAAGAAAATAAATGGTGACATTATATAATTTTTGGTATCAAACAACAGTGATAAGGCTTACAGTAAGTATTTCTGAAAACACAATGCTGACGTCCGGTGGTTTTAGTCAACTTCCTCAATAGTGGGGCCCTTGGAGCTTCCTCCTGTCTTGCTGCCGCCGCTTCCTGATGGCGCTGCTCCCTGGTACAACTTGGTCACAACCGGCTTGCACACCTTCTCTAGTTCGTTCTGCTGATGCTCGTACTCGTCTTTCTCTGCCATTTGGTTGTTCTCCAGCCAGGAGATAGTCTGGTTGCACTTGTCAATGACCACCTTTTTATCTTCCTCGCTAATCTTTCCTTTCAGGTTCTCGTCCTCGACGCTGCTCTTCATCTGGTAGGCGTATGACTCCAGTGAGTTCTTCGCTGCGATCTTCTCCCTCTGCACGTCGTCCTCGGCCTTGTACTTCTCAGAGTCCTGTACCATCCGCTCGATATCATCTTTGCTGAGGCGGCCCTTGTCATTGGTGATGGTGATTTTGTTTTCTTTGCCGGTGCATTTGTCGACGGCGGACACGTTCAGAATGCCGTTGGCGTCGATGTCGAAGGTGACCTCCACCTGTGGTACGCCTCGGGGAGCAGGAGGGATACCTGCAAGCTCAAACTTCCCCAAGAGGTTGTTGTCCTTGGTCATGGCTCTCTCTCCCTCGTACACCTGAATCAGCACACCTGGCTGATTGTCCGAATACGTGGAGAAGATCTGGGTCTGCTTGGAGGGGATGGTGGTGTTTCGTTTGATTAGAGGCGTCATAACTCCGCCTACGGTCTCGATGCCCAGTGACAGGGGAGCCACATCCAGCAGCAGCAGATCCTGGACGTTCTCTGAAGTGTCGCCCATGAGGATGGCAGCCTGGACCGCTGCACCGTACGCCACAGCTTCATCTGGGTTGATGCTCTTGTTCAGTTCTCTGCCGTTAAAAAGGTCCTGCAAGAGCTTCTGGATTTTGGGGATTCTTGTGGAGCCGCCGACCAGGACGATCTCATGGATCTTGGACTTGTCCAGCTTGGCGTCCTGCAAGGACTTCTCGACTGGCTCCAGTGTTCCCCTGAAGAGCTCTGCATTGAGCTCCTCAAAGCGTGCCCTCGTGATGGAGGTGTAGAAGTCGATGCCCTCGAACAGAGAGTCGATCTCGAGGCTGGCCTGGGTGCTGGAGGACAGGGTCCTCTTCGCTCTCTCGCAAGCCGTACGCAGTCTCCTCACCGCTCTCTTATTCTGGCTGATGTCCTTCTTGTGTTTTCTTTTAAATTCCTCTACAAAGTGGTTGACCATCCGGTTGTCAAAGTCCTCCCCGCCAAGGTGCGTGTCTCCCGCGGTGGCTTTCACCTCAAAGATGCCGTCGTCGATGGTCAGGATGGACACGTCGAAGGTGCCTCCGCCGAGATCAAAGATGAGCACGTTGCGCTCTCCTCTTTTACCTTTATCCAGGCCGTAGGCGATGGCTGCTGCCGTGGGCTCGTTGATGATCCTGAGGACGTTCAGTCCAGAGATCACCCCGGCGTCCTTGGTGGCTTGCCTCTGAGAGTCGTTGAAATAAGCTGGAACTGTGATGACTGCGTTTGACACCCTCTGTCCCAGGTAGGCCTCAGCAATCTCCTTCATTTTCACCAGGACCATGGAGGAGATTTCTTCCGGGAAGAAGTCCTTGGTCTCCCCTTTGTGCTCCACCTGGACTTTGGGCTTCCCATTATCGCTGATCACTTTGAAAGGCCAGAGCTTCATGTCAGACTGGACGACGGCGTCGCTGAACTTTCTCCCGATGAGCCGCTTGGCGTCGAAGACGGTGTTGGTGGGGTTCATGGCCACCTGGTTCTTGGCAGCATCTCCGATGAGCCTCTCTGTGTCTGTAAAGGCCACATAGCTGGGCGTGGTCCTGTTGCCCTGGTCGTTGGCGATGATCTCCACTTTGCCATGCTGGAAAACCCCGACACAAGAATAGGTGGTGCCCAGATCAATGCCAATAGATACTCCCTTAGCTGAGGACATGTTGCTGGTTGCTTTAGAGTTCCTAGAAAAAGGCGGGGGAAAAAAATCAAGTTTTAATTTTTTAAAGCTACACATGAAAGCACTGATCACTGATTAGTCACACTGATAAAATGTTTGTAGTGCTACGATTTTTTTGTCCATCTAATTAACAAAGACAGACATTAGAGGTGCAGTTAAAATTAAAGGTGACTGATAACATTTCTATGTAGAAGAATAATTAAAAAAAACATAAAACATCCACTGAGCTTTTAGAAAGGTGCTGACTAAAGTATCGCTTTTCAAAAATATTATGATTGTGAATTAATCATTTAAAAAATGTTGGCAGGTCAAAAATGAATGATTTCTTTATGTTTAAGATATCTGACGTTTGGTTCCCACTTCTAACAAGGTGTCCAGGGACTGAATGCTATCAATAGCACCTTTAAGTAAACACTGACTGAACATTTAGTTTAATCTAATGTAATTGTTCTACTGCGAAAATATAAATATAACAGATGTGAACTCTTTTGTTTTATGTATTCCCTAAATTAGAATTTCTTTCTATATTGAAAATGTCTCAAACCACACGCTTGAAGTCCTTTTATATACTCAAATTCAATTGTTTCTCTAATGTATTGTGAAATTAACTTCATACCACAATAAATAAAGACATAATACAAAGCAGAATTGATGCATTATTACTGATGAGTTTAGGGAACTAGTGGATTAAAATAATGCCCGAGGATGAACTCTACACCATCTCAGATATGCTCCATTCAAATACATTGAACAACAATGGGAAAATAAATTGCTACTTACTTTCAGCGATGAGCTTAAAGAAGTTGAAGGATCTCAGCAGTCTCCTTGAGTAGCTTCCTTTGCCTCTGTGTGGTTCTTCTTAAACTAATGTCTGTACTCACTTGGGCCTGTTGCTTTTATAGTTGTAACCAGGTTTCCAGAAGCTCCTAGACTCCCCGCCCTCCTCCTGCTCCTCCAAGCTCAGTGACTCATCTGTTAATATTAGTGACTAATGCAGCTGGCATGGTGCGAGAGAGCCGGTGAATATTCCAGAGCGGGACAGCAGTTTGACGCTCAGCCAGCGGGGCTGACGGCAAGGGAACACAATGTAGAGAATGTAGCAGTAAGGCACACTGAGGGAGGCATGTGGAAGTGTTAGCAACCATGAATACAGGCTTTATCCCTTAAAATAATGGACTGTAACTACCCAACCACTGATCTAAAGAGGCCTCTCTGTTCAAACACACGTTCAAAGTCACTTTTCTCTGTTAAAAGTTTCTTTATTGCTGATTTCTTTTACATACATAGTATACACATTTTGATCACATGAAATTTTACTTTAGGTGACCCCGTCGGATCAAATTAAGACAGCGACAATCATATGGCAAACATAAAAGTCTAATATTTTCTCTCAACACATATAGCTCGTACATTAGAGTTACAATTGAAGCAGTGGAAGGAAGACATGAAATGCACCACTAATAGATGTGGCTTTACAAAAGAGGAATGCTCATTTAATTAAGGTCAGTGCTGATATTTACGTGTTGCGAATGATTTTAAAAAGGCACATTCATACCACGGCCTTAAAGGTATTATCCAGTTAGAACACTTTATAAGCGACTGCTCATCAGGGAGACAGATCTCAGAGGGAAACTTGGTTTTAAATGAGGGAAGTTATAGTACTTTGAAATATGTTTTTCAGTACTACCTTTTTAGGAATGCACACAGCCTGGTATTCTTAACATAACATAACATCTTAATATGTTGTTGGCACATAAAACATCCCTTTGGTTTGATTTATTCAGGAGGAGCTGTGGGTGTTTTAGGATTATTTTAAGGTGAGTGTTGAATGCCTACGCCAAGAGTTTGAAATGTAAAATGCACTCAGCCTTTCACAGCCTATAATAAATTCTTATAATAAACAACAAGTGATATATTTCATCACTTTACTTGTAATAAAAAAGTGTGACTGGATGATACCTTTTAGGGCGTGTATGCAGATACCATTCAATGAGATTAATTAACGCATGTAAAACAAACATTTCTAAAATAATGTACATTGTAATACAGAGTTTGTTTTGGCTCAGCCCAAACCCCGGCTCGTGGAATGTACTAATAAAGTCTTAACGTCATCGACAGACAAGATAGACATGGTACCTGTCCTGTTCTTACGGCCATCATTTGGCACAGTGCGTAAATAGGGTAAACAAACGAATCAACAACTTTATGATCTAGTAACAGAAGCGTAAATAAGTACGTACACATGAAAGCATGCAAGCAGGCTTCTCTTTTAAACACGCGACAAGACATGTAAAATGTTAGTTGGTTATACAGCGTATGTTTCCTACATGTCTTATTCTTCATATTTAACACTATGTCTGAAGTGCTATTAATAAGTTACATTCAGCATAATTAAAATAATTCCTCCATTTTGTAGCAATTTAGAAAATAAAATAGATATCTCTGTTTATCCCAGGGCAACTGTTGAGGATCACAGCATCAGACACTCTCGTTAATACCTGTGAACAAAACACACACACATCATAAAAAATATATGAGATGCGAGACAAGTAAAGATAGTGAAAGATATACGGTATGTGGTGAGAGCTACCTGTAATAGTTCGGTTTGAAGGGGCCGTTCTTGTTGAGGCCCATGTACTTGGCCTGCTCGTCAGAGAGCTCTGTCAGGTGGGCGTCAAAGTTTGGTAGGTGCAAACTGGCCACATACTCATCTGGAGGAAAGAGACAGATAGAAATCTAAACTGTTTGGAAACATATTTGTTCCTGTGGACATTACATCACTGGATGGTGTAATGTTTAGGTCAAGTCACAAGGTGGCAACAATGAGCAACAAACTGATATACACGATCATTATTCTACTGAATCTATAAATCCAAAATCAAAGGGCGCTTTCACAAGACATAGTCCGTTTGGTTAGTCCGAATCAGAGTGAAATTCATACTTTTGGTTAGTTCTCTATTTAGCTTTGGTTCGGTTTCACAGTGTAGAAAATAAAGCAAATTTAGCAAAAATAATTTGCCGAGCTGGCGTTTACGAAGGAGCGAAGAGAGCTGCCACTTCTATGCAGGGAATCGCAGACTTTCTATAGAAGTTTTTTCACTTTGGCTCGGCACTGATCGACTGTGCTCACGAATCCCTTCTCCTCCAGTTTATCTCTAATTACTTTATAAACATCACTGTTTTTGTGGATTTTGTCTATTATGTTCTGTGTGTTCTCTTTAGCCCAGATGTCAAGCAAACATCAGAAGTCCGCAGAAGTCCAAGTCAGTCCTCTCCCACTCATGTTAACCTGTCGTTTACCTGTGTCCGACTCAACAAATGACCGCACAGGCAGCCTGTAATTCCCTGCATTTTAGTTTGCAAGACCACCTCTCGCAAGCGGTCTCGGACCGTTTGTTTTGGTCCGCACCAGAGTGTGATTACTGCGTTCACAACTGCCCAAACAAACCGCACCAGAGTTCGATTAAAACGGAATAAATGTTGGCTTGTGAAAGTGCCCTAAATCAAATTTCTTTCTTACCCATCTTCTTGGGCAGGAGATACACATCCTGTTTGTAACGCCCCTCTGGAGCGTTGAACAACTCAATCAGGGCCAGAGCCTGCAGACAACACAGAGCACACAATGGTTGTAGGACTCACAATGAGTTACACGAAACTACATGTTACTACACAACAGCAGGGTGGCGTAGTAGTGAGAGGGGAAACTGTCCTCTGTCTCCACAGAGAGAGGGGCCAAACTACTAACCTGAGTTGTAGCAGTGATGGACAACACAAACGTAGGCACTGTGGAGCAGCTCAGGTTTAAGAGGCGGCCCTGAGAAATAACAGAGTATATACATGAAGTGCACTGGAGAAAGTGACACAATAAGGGATAAAACATGAAAGTATGCTGCTGCTGTATGAACAAGATGTAGTCTGAGTTTATAGGCAAAAAGTGTGGGTTTAAAAGTGGTAGATTTTAAGGGGCACCATTTTGTAAAGATGTATCGGGCTGTAGAGGGACATTACCTCTGCAAGCAGAACAACCCTCTTCCCATCGGGCCAGATGATGTGATCAACCTGAGAGCGAACCCTCTCCCAGGTCAGCTCAGGGCTGCGCAGACTCGCCTAAACACATAAAAGACAGGTCAGTCCTACAACTGCATGACACGTAGAAATAAAGAAAAAGTACAGGTAGAGAAACAAAGGTGAGAGGATTTCATGCAATACAAAGGGGGGCATTTATTTGTCAATATAGACCATAGTACACCGTGATTGACCAATCAGATTTGAGTATTCAACAGAGCCATTCCAGCACTCGTACAATTAAAAACACACATTACCACATCAATCTCAGTATTGGAGTGTCCCATATTGCAGACGATGCAGCCATTCTTCATTCGGTCAAGCTGTTCTCTGGTGACCACATTCTTGTTACCTATAAAAAAACATTATAAACTGGAATTACTGCCTTGTGGTTGCACGCCTCCGCCAACCAGTCAAGTTGCAGTTTTCATCCAATTCTGTCCAAAATGTCCTCACTTCATCATTTTATCCTATTGGACATTTGTGTGAAATTGTCATAATTAGCTTATGAATTCTTGAGTTATGGCAATGTGTTTTGTGAGGTCACAGTGACCTTTGACCACCAAATTGTAATCAGTTCATCCTTGAGTCAAAGTGGGCGTTTGTGCCAAATTTGAAGAAATTCGCTAAAGGAGATCCTGAGATATCACGAGAATTGGACGGATGGGCAGACAACCCGAAAACATAATGCTTCCGGCCACAGCTGTCGGTGGCACGGAGGTATAATAAAAAACAGTAATGTGATGTGTAAACAGAGTCACTGTGAGAGTACAAGTGAGAATAAGTCATGATTGCAGAGTTTCAGAGTGCATCGGTTTCTGTTCTAAGAATGGATTTACAGCTACATGTAAATTGTCATCTAACTAACACACAGACCCAAAAAAGCATTTTAGCATTCAGATGTAAAGTCTTTTTTTGACCTAAACTGGGATATTTAAATGAGGCGCGCTTTTGTAAGCTGGAAACACTGAGATTATCAAAGCAGAAGTAATGGCTGTCACTACATGGGGCTCAGTACCAGTGCAAGTTATCACCACGTCCATCTGCCGGATGACCTCACTCAGCTTGACCACTCGGAAGCCGTCCATGCTGTGTGGATGCACACGGAGATATTTCCATTAGTTTAAGTAGCACAAACACAGTGAAAACAATTTCAAACACATTATGGAAATAAATTGTCTTTGGTGCACAACATAGAGACAGTGGAGCACAACATGGAGCCAAGCTCAATGCTATCTGACTCACCATCCCTGCAGGGCACAGATGGGGTCGATCTCTGTGATGCACACAATGGCTCCGAGGGCTTTTAGAGCCGTGCAGCAGCCTTTCCCCACCTACACACCACAGGGCAGTGCAACAGTTGTAAACAGAAATCTACAATACATGTAAAAAGGTCAGCTGCAGCAGTGGAAATTGTTATTCTATCAAAAGTGAGATTTTCTTTTTTATGTGAAATCATAGAATGATTCACCTCTCCATAACCACACACGACCACTTGTTTGCCTCCAAACATTATATCTGTGGTCCTCTTCAAGCTGGCAGAGACAAAATGACACACACTCTTTTATCCATCTGCACGACTCAAACACAGAAACAATGGCTGTTTTTCTGGATGATGATTTAATCCTCCTCTCACCCATCCAGGATAGATTCACGGCAGCAGTAAAGGTTGTCAAACTTCTGCTTGGTGACCGAGTCGTTCACATTCATGGCGGGGACGCACAGCTTGCCAGCTTTAGACAACTGGTACAATCTGAGAGGACACAGGAGGAAACATATTCAGGCACACACAACACACATCGACAAACTGAGTTTGACCTTGTGCTTTCCGGAGTGTTTAGCTAATTGAATCCATTGAGAGTGGTACATGCACAGCTGCTGTGACCCGCAGTCCAGCTCTCAAATAGGCTCCAGTCAAACCAGACCAGTGACCTTTTCAATCTAGTGTCAGTGTGTATTAATACTATGACGACTTATGTAACTGCTTTCGATGCAGACGCAGTATGTATCATTCATCAGGATGCTTGGTTTGCCTCCAGCTCAGCTCCATCTAGAGGATAAAATAATGTAAAGACCTCACGGAAGAGGATTGTGTGTTTTCATTCTGCACTCTCTGCTGTGTCTCTTCAGGTGCCGCCCTCCTCCTCCTCCTCCTCTGTGCAGCTGCAGTGGATGGATGTACGCGGCTGGCCTCAATCACCCATTAGGGCCGGGTGTTTGAGAGGCCAGGAGAGACAAACGAACAGAGCCATTTGGCAGCGTTTCAAGCTGTGTGATGGGTGTCTATAGCCTCGTTTCCACCGCAGGAACATCACCCTGGAACTAAGAAGCTTTTGAGGAACTCGTTGCATTTCAACCGCAGGGTCCAGGGTCTAAATTAAGTTCCAGGGACATTTTCCGGGGTCTTTTTACCCCCCAAAAAGGCCGTGGTCAGGGGGGTAGCCCTTTCTGAAAGTATAGGAGCTTTCGGGATGGGGTTTGGATGACAGTCGCTGATTGGTCAAACACACACTATGCCGCTGCTTGAACGGCTGTGTCATGTACTGCTTCATTCATAAACAAGGTATCTACTACAGTATCTATTTAGGACCATCACCTCCCCTCCGAGGGGAGAACATGTTGTACCGGGGTCGGTAGTGGTTCCCTTTGGGAGTTTGGGAGTGTGTTCCTTGATCCTGTGCCAGAGTCTTTTAAGTCAAGACTTTATTTGTTGTTTCTTTGTTTCCCAGTGTCGCTTTCTTTTGTGGAAAGGAGTTTTCAGTTGGTTGTGAGTTTTATTTGTGATTACTAAATTCCTGCTTGGCTCTTTCCTTGGGTTTTATTTCATTATTACTCCCCCCATCTTTGACACTAAACAGTGTCTTATTATGTTCAAATCATCTGAGCCCAAAGTGAAGTGCATCATTTAAATAAACACAAACTGCACTGACAGAAGAGGAACAGCAGTCACATGGTCAAACTTCCTGACAGTAACTGGGATATAAACATTGTGAAAGAGGTCGAGGATACTGCTAACTGGCATGAAACCTAACATGATTCACCTTTGTTTGCAATGTCCAACAGTTGCTCTAAATCTCACATCCTTATTTATGAAAAGCTTATATTGCTTTGTCAACCTCCTTTAGTTCAGTTTAGAATATTTTCTTGTTAATGGGACACAAAATGACCATAAATTATAAAGTATTGATTAATACTAACTAATAACTCAAAAATATTGCCATAGTCTTTATGATTTATAGTCCATTACGGGCTGTCATAAGCTGTGCCACAGACATGTCGATGTTTTATTGGATGGCTAAAAGATAAATTCTATTATTCTGATATTTTTGGCCATTACTGGCAACAGTCATCGCTTTCACACTTTACTCACCAACATCAAATAGAGTCCCTGTGCCTCAAATGGTGGCCAAAACTACAAAAGGGTGTACAAAAATGTTTCCTTCCTTCCTTTTAAACCCCCAAACTCATCAAATCTAAGCCCCGTCTCACCTGTGCACTCCAGTGACACTCTCCTCCACGATGCCCCGCACCTTCTTGAAGACACTGGGATACTTCTTGTATACCCAGTGAGTCAAGTCTCCGCCATCATCCAAGATCTGAGAAAAAAACACAACAGAGTTAACAGCATGAATGATAACCACCACAATCTATCACAGCACAGATAGAAGACAGAAATAATATCAGTGTTAAATTCATCATGGGATGTCCAGGTTGGTACCATATTAGCCTGCCAGCCCTCCGTGTTGACACAGCGATCGATGCACCACCAGAAGTCGTCCTCTGACTCACCCTTCCATGCAAACACAGGGACCCCTGCAGGACACAAAACACACACACCTAATGGCAAAGACAGACAGCAGAGGAGAGGAGGACTGGCCAGCAACAGGTCCATTAGGGGAACATTACACGGTGAACGCACATGCACAGATGGGCTGCTTTACAAACATTAGGGGTCATGTTTTATCATAACACAAGATATTTCAAACTAAATCGAAAGTAAATGAAACAATAATGTTTAATGCATTGTAGATACCCATTATGGTTAATCTATAGACCTATAACTGGCTTATTTTTTAAACTATCAGAGACCTAAGTTGTTATTTAATTGTAAAAAATATATATGTTTTATATCTAATGTCAATAAATCCACAAACAATGACTATAACTTCATAATACTTGACAATGGTGTTCTTCTTGCCATTTATGAGCTGACTTTCTGATGAGATTAGGTGCAAACCAAGTGGCAAGAAAACATTTCACATGTAACGCTGGCCTTAGAGAGGAGAGAATCTTACTAAATCGCAATATGGCATACTGCAATTTTCAAATTGCAAGAGGGGCAATATTTGTTTAAGGCAAAATGTGTGTCAAAATACCATTTTAAATTGAATATTGTCGTGCTGCAGACTACATCGTATTCTACAGACTTGAGAAAACATCTTTGTTTGATACAGATCTCTGCAAAAATCACACCATAATCATTTTAATTTGTTTTTCAATGAAAATGAGAATAATGATGCAAGATTTATCATTCCCTCTAATATCGCAAATCATATCACAATAGCAATATCCGTCAAAATAATAACATATTTTTTAAAAATCCTGCAGCCCTAAATCATACCCGTTTCAGCGAGAGCAGCGGCCACCTCATTCTGAGTGGAGTAGATGTTGCAGGCAGTCCAGCGACACTGAGCCCCGAGGGCTACCAGAGTCTCGATCAGGACCTAAGAGAGAACGAGGGGATATACAGATACATGAACAGGTACAAGAGGTAAAGGAGGGAAGATCTGCAGCGAACACAATGAGAGGACGTACTGCAGTCTGAGCAGTGATGTGGGTGCAGCCGACTATCTTTGCTCCAGCCAGCGGCTTCTCCCCCTGGGCTCTCTTTCTCAAGGAGATCAGAGCAGACATGTCTGGAGAAGAAAAAGATTGAGCGCAAGTTAGTGGAAACTGAAAGGATGTAAAGGTCAGGTTTAGAGAGAGAAGAATGATGGGACATTTTGAATACAAAAATAAACCCTTTCTGCAAGGTGGACGTGCAGTAAATGGCTATAAAATTGAGACTGATTAAACAACCATGTCAGCAACAGCTGTTGCCGTCCAGGCTGCAAGCCTGAGGAACACTCGTTGAGCATGCACGCCTACGTGTCCCTCACATGGGCAATGTAAACAGCCAGAGAGACAGATTTGCAGCCTGGGAGTATACAAAAAAAAAGTATGGAAAAGAAGAAAATAATAAGAAGTGAGGAATAGAACTGAGAGAAAGAGCTCCAGTCATGTATCCAGAATAATATTGACACTGCCTCGGCCTTATTTTGAAATCAGGAGGAGAGGACGGTTATCAAATAGTGTCTAAGCAGCAAAACAGACGCAATGTGATACGTCTCTGAGAACAAAGTCACAACAGGTAGCACAGAGCTCTCTTTGTATCAATGGTAATGATAGAAAGTCTCTTGTCTTGCATCACAATAAAATCACAGAAAAACTGTGAAACCAACATTTAAGATTGATACTATAATCTTTGAAACACCGGTGTGCCCGGCAGGTCAGATATACCTTGCTCTGCGATTTCAATTTCCCGGCGGCCGAATTCGGCCTGCTTGACGTTCTTGACGCAGAAGTCGCTGCTGCCGTGGGTGTTGACCTGGGCTTTGTCCCGGGGGGAGGTTTCATCATCGGAGCTGTCGGTGTAGGACGCAGCTGTGAAACGAAGAACACAAAAGGTCACTATTGTGGAAAAGCACACAAAAGAGCCAATTATGAAATATATACTTCAAATCCATTGTGAGTAAGGTGGAGCTTGTGCGTGCGTTTCCTGCATCTTTGTGTGTATATACACAGTATACTGTACATGGATGTGTTTATTGCAAACAAGAGTGTCAAGCTAGACTGATAATTGTTTTTTGAGGTCAATACTGAGTTTTATATTTGGGCATTTGAATCTGATATTAATTAGGGATGCACCGATCAAACTTTTTCAGTACCGATACCGATACCTGGGCTCTGGGAATCGGCTGATGCCGAGGACCGATCTGATACCAGTGTTTAATTAATAAGCTGTATGCCTCACTCTGTGGAAGTGACTGGGATCATTCTGTTATGTGTAAGGCAACACCAGACTTGACATAAACATTGATTTCCTAACTTTGTAAAACAAAACGTAACAAATAAATACATAGATATAAATTTACTGAATTGTTATTTATTCTTAAAATAAATTGTACACCAACAACATGGTAAGAAATCTTTAAAATTAATAGGAATTACAATTCAAGTGTAAACCTTTTAATTGCAGCAACAAATTGGTCAAAACTTAAATAGTAATTCAAATTCCAGCATATATTATATATATAGTATATTCATATAGAATAAAATTTAATAAATCGGCCCCATTGTCACCGATACCCGATCCAACTATTTGAGTCGGTATCTGACCGATATTTGGTCCGGTATCAGTGCATCTCTAATATTAATATATCAGCCAATAGCAATTCAATAAATAAAACACGTAATATAAACAGCAATCTTGATCCTTTCTGATCCCTTAAATGTGTTACATACATAGTGAGCAGGATTATAGCTCTATTTGTGTATATGTATGTGCTTTTATGCTTATATGTGCTGCATTTTTGGATGGGTGTACATACTTCATTCCAAAAGATGATATAAAGGACATACCATAGACGAATACAATTCATCAGTTTAAATTAACAAAACAAACTATGAATAATAATGATCTTCAATCTCAACAGCAATCGTTCATAATCACTGTCAGTCTGTAAAAACACAGCGGGTGTTTATAGTAATATCTCCTGGAAGTGGATTGAAGCGTTCAGTTGTGTCGTACCTGAGCTGTAGCTGTCTGTGGAGGACTGCGAGATGGACCGTGAGAGGGAGCGGCGGCCAGCCTTGGTAGGGTACTTGCTGAACTCTTGTTTGTCCTCAGTGTTCGCAAACTGGATCTGGAGAGAACAAAATGGAGCACAACGTAAACACAAAAGGCAAACTAAATCTAGATATTGCTGACTTAGGACTTTTATTCTGTCCGTATGCACTAATGAAGTGTCAACAATGAAAATCAGGGGAGCGAGGAAGAGCGAGGAACATAAAGTACCGTCACACTTGAACACACTCCGTTGTATGCTTTAGGTAATTTGTTCACACTAGTTTATATTTGGCCTCATTTTGCTGCTTCAGCCACTAAAGCTGTCCTTTCAAAGGTAAATCACCTGAGTGTGTTACAGTAAATCACAGGTGGATCAGGAAGAAGGGAGCTGAGGCCTATTTTTAGATGCCCCCGCCCTCCTGCTCTGTGATTTATGCTTTGTTCAAAAACACAGGCTTCAGTTGTCGGTGTGGTTCGTCGTGTCAACCCGACCCTTCAAAGGGCCCAAGATCAAAGACCTCAAACACATGAAGTGGAGCAGCACACACACAGCTAGCTCTGCTATTTTACAGACCAGCCTCTAACGAATGATAGATTCAAGTCTCAACTGTCCAGTCTTTGGGGTTACGTGCCGTAACAAACCACACAAGTTGATGCAATTTTTAAAAATCATTAAGCACCTTGTGCAAATTTGACTTTTATCACCCTGAAACTGTAACAATCCGGCTGCACCAGCAGACAACAGTCAGCTGTCAACATTAGAAACAGCAGGGAGACCAAACCCTCAGGTCCTTTAGTAAACTGGGTCACATATAGGACAGTGAAGAGTTACACTCCAACAGACCTATCTAGCTACATTGATCCTGACAATAATTACAAAAGCAGAGAAGTCCGAAACCATACCAAACTAGACAGAAATACTTTATTTTCACATGCGTAGAAGCCCAGGTGGGCTGTAGCTTCTACTGTGCGTACACCTGGCACTGCAAATGAATAAATAGGCCTGTAAGAAAGAGACAAGGTCACAGGTAGAGGAGTTACTCAGCATTTTTCCTTAAAGGAACAGTGTTTAGGATTTCTGGGGGATCTATTAGCTGAAATGTAATATTCACGACTATGTTTTCATTATTGTATAATCACCTGAATCTAAGAATCGTTGTGTTTTCAATAGCTTAGAATGAGCCTTTCATATCTACATAGGGAGCGGGTCCTCCTCACGGAGTCCGCCATGTTGCTCTGCCATGTTTCTACAGTAGCCCAGAACAGACAAACTAAACACTGCGGCTGTATCCGAAACAACATACTGCACTAGTAGTACGCACTGATTTGGCCAAAATGTAGCATGTAGTATGCGGTATGCAAACAAAAACAAAATCTCCAGTATGCCAAAAATACTCGGATGTCGTACTGATTTGGAAGAAATCTCCAGTATGCATCGGACCAGCCTACCTCGCCTACAGTATCCCACAATGCAAAGCACTGGAACGGTACAGGCTATGGTCACAACAGCAGCCAAAAACTGCACTTCACTCTGAAAATTTTTGAGGCAAGAAATCAACTGTGTAGATTTTGAATATTGGCAGTTTTACGATATTAGATGGATAATTGATTAGATATTCAAAGTTGTATTTTCGATAATATTGCAATCGTGGTACGAGTTTTGTCCAGCGCTTTAAGAGCTGATTTAAAGGCTAAAGCCTGGCCTAGCATACTGCAAAAGAAATGGCTTTAACTGTTTAATGCTGCATACTACTGAGGAACGCAGTATGCAGTATGTACGGTATACTGTGTTCGTCAGTCGTATGTAGTAGGTGGTTTCGAATACAGCCTGCTCTTTCACGTTTTTACATTACCTGAAGGCCACCGTAGTTCTCCGACACACTTGGAAAGGGAAGAGTGAGTGGAGGGGTATTCAGTTGATTGCAATCTGCAACCACACCGCAAGATGCCACTAAATCCTACACACTGCTCCTTTAAATAGGAAGTCTGCAGGTGAGTTTAGTTTTAGATCCTATGACTTCAACTTTCATTGATCTGTTCCAAGACTCAATGTCTACTGCAGGTTTAGCAACATTTTCTTGCATAAAAGAAACGTTTAAACCAATAGGCCTTTTTCACAGAACGTAGGAAGCAGGAAAAGCACAGATGTAAATAATGAAATTAATGATGGTTGAATCCATTTAGCTGCTTTGATTTCAGGTTCCTGGTATCGTGCATGCTGGCTCACCGTCACTCTCACTGGAGCTGTTGTTAGTGTTATTAGTAACACCTGTGCTTTTCCTACTATGACAAGTCAACATGTCTGCTGTGAGAAAGGCCTATGTTACCTTGATGTTGCTAAAACCCTGATGAGGACCTGCTATGCACGATCTCTCTCTGTTTTCCAAGAAATCCTACAGGTGTCTTGTTGGGTCAGTGGCAAGTGTGTTGGATCAAATTCAAGTTCAAACTTTGTCCTTCTCACACACTGTATAATGTCACAACATCGTATAATGTTATGCAGCAAAGAGTAGACTTTCAACATGCACATTCACACATTTTTTTTCTTGAATTATTTCTACTTGTATTCCTTCATTCTTTCCTTGTCATGGCTGTTGAGTGAAGCTATTTTGGAGTATGTTTTTTTTATAATATTAATGTTTTTATATTGATGGTTTACATGTACTTTTATGGGTGGAGGATGTTCACAGCCCCTGTAACCCATTGAAAGGCCTTATACTTTCTAATTCCTGATCATCTGACTTATCCAAAAAAGTTTTTCTTAAATGGTAGTGTGAGATTGCAAGGTCATCCTTAAATTTCTACACAGCTTTATTCTCCATAAATACTTGCTTTGCCTCAGTGATAAATCCATCATTGAGACAATGCTGTGGGGTTTTCTTGTTCTCTTATTTTAAATGTCCATAGAATGTGTTTGGACTAAAAACTAAGGTGCAGGCCAGTGGAGTTGACACAACACACAGATGATAAATCCGGGAACACATAAATGCCAGACTAACAACAGTGAGCTGGGTAACATTTGAGTAATATGGACATCACGCCCACAACCATGTCTTATAGGTCAAGTTTATGACATTGAAGAGACATTAAAGCAAATGTAAAGAACTGATTTCCACTGTCAAACGTATTAGTGAGAGGAGTGTCAGCTCACAGCTGGGTGAAACTAGTGCATGACTCAGTTACCTGGTAGTTACCACACAGACGTTAGCGGAGGCCGAGGCTGATTGAATGGGGTTCGTATGGTCAGCACCAACATCATTTGTGATCCCTAAGGAAAATAGCTTAACACAACCAAATACTTCTGCTTTATATGAGATGAAATGGGTACATTTTCACCTCAAATTTGAAAAACATCATGGTTACTGCTGTGCCATTCATTTAAAATGAAAGTAGGTGTAGCGTAAGTGGCTAAAACAGTAGTAACTGAGTGTTTATATCTCCCAATCCCTCTCACCATGAGCAGTGACATCTACTGTGTCAGCATAATGAAACTCAAGAAGCTTGTGAGACAGTTTGAAGTGAGGAGATCTCTGCATGTCTCTGTTTTCACAATTGAGAGTGCGCTCTGTCTCACCCACTTGCAAAATAGTTCTTTTATGTTTGCGTTGCATCAATTTTTTACACAGTCGCTTGAATTTCTGCATTGTTCTTCAAAATCAGAGGCTCCTTCTCTTGTGGTTGAAGCATTAAGGAAAACAAGAGGTTAATCTGATTAATGATGAAGTGTTACTTAAGGCACTCTTGCACAGTAAACTATACTTCTACCTGCATTTCAGCTGAACTTTTCCTGTGTGGTCTGCATCATTGCATAAGATAAAGCATAATTCTCATTCAACTGCAAAGAGAAGAAAACTTATGACATGATAAAAGTACACATCTGTGTGTGGGATATGCAGCATCTTTATGAATAAGGGTGCTGGTGGATGAGTGATGCATTAGCAGCGACTCACCCGTTCTCTCGTGTGCCCATGTTTGTGTGCCATGGTTGCCCGTCACTCTCCAGCTTCCCAGCCTACTTTTCCTGTGCCTGTGTGTCCTCTGTGTGATGGTACTAGGTGTCCCTGATGCTATTATCCCAGAACACTCCCAGGCAGAGCCGGGGGGAGGTTCCCACCTATTATCATGATTTCTAATGGCCAACCTGGAGAGAGAGAAAGAGAGAGAGGCCTAGAGAGAAAGGGGAGGATGATTCCCACTGAGCCTCTCTCTCTCTCTCTCTGGTTCTGCCCTTGACAACCAGCTGCTAAAGTCAGTAGGTTGTATTTTATAATTTATTTATTTTTTAAGTGCTGAGAGAGCAAATGTCAGGAAATTCAGACATGTACAGTACATATACACAAACATGAAAAAAATCACATACACACACATCTGCTGCAGCTTTTACTTTCAGGCTGTACTCCTGATTTGGACGACTAAATGAAAGGGGATTGACGGGAGGAATTAAACCCTGTTTCCATTAGCGGCCCATCCAGTCCCATCCTACAGCTAAAAATACTCTTTCTCTCCTAGATAGCAGGCCAGGTCACAGACTTAAGCTGTGGTGTGTCTGTCAGCCGGCAGTGTAAAGGGTTCAATATGGGCCTGGCATAAGGTGACATTAACTACTTAGCCAGACACCACTAGTGCTCTACAGCGCCATCTAACTGAGAAGACATACGGGTGATTTTTCAAATATTTAATTGAGTGAAAATGGTGAATAGACAGTAAAGCTGTGAGGTGCAGCAGGTGTGAAGTTCCTCAGACAGGTGTAGCTCTTCCTTTGGTGCGCAAAGGCGTCTGTTCAGATCAACGCATGCATGACGGATTATGTGGTGTTGTGAAAAAAACATACAGCGTGCTAATCCTTTCTCCAGAACTACGTGACCTTTGGCAGGAACTATAACTTCTACTTTTTTAACATGCACCTAAATCTTCAAAGTATATCAAGATAACCCACAACCATATTTCATAAACCGACCCAGCCCTACCATCTTTAATATAATTTTGTTCCTAAAATAATTGTAAAAATGAGAAGAAAGTCAGAATGCTGATGACAAACACTGTAGCTTAACTAGCCTAGAGAGATCCCTTTTTAAATACCAAAAGGCAGCGCTGAGAAGACAGCCGGGAAACGATGAAACTACTCAGTAGGGATGTGTTATATTTCTCATCTTATGGTGACTTTTCCCTCAATGTTAAAAGGTCACACAGTACTTTACTTGTGTGGACTATGGCAGACTGAGTTACTGTAAGCTGCAGGGGCTTTAAGTTTGATATGTTGAGTTTTTAACCCAAAGCTCTGAGGCTGAGGTGAGTAAATCTATTTTTACATCATTTACTGCACATTTCCACACCTTTATTTAAACCTGCCAGCAGGGGGGGGGAGAAAATCTGCATTTGACCTTCATGAAACCCTGTCATAATGTTGTCAGACAAACAAGACGGGATATTAAAAAAAGGGTACCAACATTTTGGAGAATCTATGTAAAACAGCCCACAGGGAGCAGATAAAAATGATGATGATGCATGAACAAATTCACAGTGAGTGAGTCCAGCTCCCAGGGGGGCGTATTGTGTAACTGCTGGATGGATTCAGAGAGCGAGGAGGCACACACACGCACACACACACACTCGTTTCATTTTGCAGCATTGATTGTTTTTGCTCCCTCAGTAGATTATGTGACAAGGCAGCAGCCTCATAACGTCAACAGACATCCAACTTTTTTTTTTTTTATGTGTGATATTTTCTAGGATTTTAATTCATTTTATCTTTATTTCCAAATCATTTGCAGTATTTGTTTTACTTATTCATTGTTTCCATGCAAACAGGTGGCTCCGTTTGACACCAGGCTCTCACATTTATTCATAACACGCTGCTTTGTTTTCAGAAGCGGAGTGCACATTCCTACCATCCAATATGTTTTCAATCAGGCTCCCTCGGGCGATTCGCGGTCCACACATTATTGCCTCGTCAGACAGGGGGTCTGAGCTAATATTCTGGAGTCTGTGAGCCCCGCTGCTGGGAAAATACATATTTTTATTATGCTGATTATTTTGTCCACCTCTTGGACATAGGCCTACTTCAACTTTGATCGCAAAGGCAACTGCACAAGACAAATCATTTTGAATAAACACTGCTGACTTGTAACAATTAATGGTACATCATTATACAATATTAGCCCACTAGTAAAAGCCAGTTTGGTGAAGGTCACATTTTGTAGTTTTTTTTAGATTGTTAGAGATGTTCATACAAATATATGGTGATTTTTAAGGCTGTGTTTATTTGTTCGTTAGCTTATTTAACAGGGACCATAGACTGTATATAAGAAGTGGACAAAGTCACCGTGACGGCACCCATCGGTTTGTGAACTAGTATTTTGAAGCCTAGAGTTCTGCATTTTGGCTGTCGCCATCTTGGTTTTTGCAACCAGAAGTGGCAAAAGAGGGTGGAGCTAAGTACAACCGATCGCTGAACAAGACATTCTCAGGCGAATCAAAAAGGTTATAATTAACTTTAATAAACTGAAAACACACTTTGAAAGGGTTAAAGTTCCAAGACAAAAACACGGACAACTTTATGGTCTATTTGACTCTAAATGGGACCAGAATTTACTAAATGAAGAAGACTTGAAACTAGCGATTGAGACCATAAACTCATGTTTACAATGTTTAATGAGATAATAAATCAAGTGAGAAGTAGGGTCATTTTCTCATAGACTTCTATACAATCAGACTTCTTTTTGCAACCAGAGGAGTCCCCCCCTGCTGGCTGTTAGAAAGAATGCATTTTAAGGCACTTCAGCATTGGCTTCACTTCTCAGACCTGGAGGTTGCCCACTGGGAGGGACCATATTTTACTTAAATGGGACTGTCTGCTTGTGACTAGTTGACTTCCTCTGCCACCACAGTTTTCCTGTGCTGGGTACATGTTATCATGGCTTCTGAAATTTATCTACTTCCCGCATTTCATAATTATACAAAGCTTGTGACTCATTTATAATAATAATAATAATAATAATAATAATAATAATAATAATAATTCAAACAACTATTGAAACTCACAACTAATAAGGCCAATGAGTCAGGTTATCTGAACACCAATTATGTTTAACAGAGGTCTGATGATCACCATTTATGAAGGCAACAATACAGAAGTACAAAGATGTCAATCATGATCAACATAAAGCACACAGCATCAAGAGGTGTGGCAACCACTCCTCACACTGCATGTGAGATTTAAAGGTTACATAAAGCTCAGCAATCTGTGCCCACGTAGCAGTTTTGTCAGCCACGACAAGCACTGTGTGATTATTTAATGTGTCATGTAGAACCCAACCGATACTGAATTTGTGAGGCTGGTATCAAGATTGCAGTGACAGTAAACAGTACAAATGAATACAAATGCTGAATATCTGCTGACATACATGCCAGTATACCTAGCAATATTTTATATACAGGCCATAATATTGACATGGATCAGTTGTGTCAAATACAAACAGAGTGCACCAGGCCTAACAAGCTAAAGGTCACCTTGAGGGATAGAAAAGACGCTCCACAATTTGGTCCGCAAACGTGACGGTATTATGGTATCAAAAAGCTGTGCCTTTAATCCGCTGTCTGTGTCATGTTTATCTGCCGCCTTTTGCCAGCTGTTACACACCGTGGTGGATCTGTAATGAGCAGCCTCCTCAGGGGAGTCTTTCACTCTGATGATTGTTCTGTGCCGCTGTGCAACAGCCAAGAAATTCAAGGTATTTTTCTCAGGACCTTGTGCTGCTAATAAATTTCTATCATGCTGTTCTTATTACTAATAATGACGATGCCCACACACACACACACACTCCTGAACACATTTCAGATTGATATCACAAACACAAGAATGATTCACTGATAGACATGATTCATCTTTACAAATTAAATTTCTACGACCTTCCAACACCTTCAAAGAATCATTGCTCTGTGACGGCAATTTGTGGCGGATTGAAATTTTTCAGAAAGCAAAGCCAACACCTCATTAAATACCACATATGTAGCGTGCAAACTAGAGATTGACAGATAGTGGATTTTTAAAGGCTGATATAATAACGATAGTTAGGAGCAGGAAACCTAATCGGCTACTTTTGCATGCACTGTTTTTAATAAATCTGTTTTTTATCACTCCGAATTTAATAATTCATAAGAGAATATCCATAATAATTCATGAATGGATGTTTACGTGGCTAGGTTATTTGGAAGAGAGAACGCCATATTGGTACAGTAAGCAAGTTAAAGTAACAGTGAATGATTTATTTTCCTCCCTATCTGCCTGTCTTGCATCTGGGATGGGATGCCACAACGATAGTTTGTAAAACCGTCCTATCTGCTCCGATTAAATCGGTCTATCTCTAGTGCAAACCCCCTGTCTAGGCTCAGGTATGTTAGGCCAGTGGTTCTCAACCAGGCGTCCTTGAGGGGATTCCAGGGGGTCCCCAGAAAAATGGGGAATAGTTTATTTTCACTATTTAGTCACTATAAAAGTGACGTCAATGTGAGTAAGAGTCATAAGAGTGACTAATCTGAACATAGGGTTTCACTTCCTCCGCTGTAGTAGACACAGCGGAGGAAGACACCATGTAATAATCTTGTCCTCTCTCTAGGTTCCTTGGTGGAGAGGAAGTCTTGTTGCTCAGGCTCTATCTGTTTGGTGACGCCTGGAAGCTGCTTGACATCCTCCTGGATCCATCTCTTCACATGGGGGGTCCGTGACCTTATGTGTATCAATTTAAGGGTGACTTGACACGAAAATGGTTGAGAACCACTGTGTTAGGCCATGTATTACTTCACTTTTGCAGGGGCCTTGAATGAGAGATTTAAGAGCTCAACTTGGCTTTTGGTTGCTTCCTGCACACAGGATGTCGGCATGATGTGTAGACATTGTGAATATTAATAAACAGGAAAGGCTCCATGAAAGGCAGATTTTTTAACAATAATCCAGTCTCCATGAAAGCTCTTTTGGAAATTATATGTTGTAACCCCAGTAAAAACAATGATTAGATAACATGTGAAAGCTTTGTGGCCTAACTTCTCAGATTATTTAGACTATTATTATAAATGGTGAATATTATTTTTCACCTGGCAGCTTGGCTTGGAATAGAGGGATCTCTCAGTGTGACACTGCAGCATCACATTTAAATAAACATGAAGATTGATTTTTTTTAACAATAATCCAGTCTCGATGAAAACTCCTTTTGGAAATTATATGTTGTAACCTCAGTAAAAGCAATGATTACATCACATGTTGAAGCTGTGAAAGCTTTGAGACAGATTATTTAGACTATTATTATAAATGGTGAATATTATTTGTTCACTTGGCAGCTTGGCTTGTAATGGAGGGATCCCTCACAGTGTGCCACTGCAGCATCACATTTAAATAAACAGGAAAGGCTCCATGAATAATAATAATAATAATAACAATAATACATTTTGTTTATATAGCGCTTTTCTGGATACTCAAAGACACTTTACACAGATAAAATGATCATAAAGGCAGATTGTTTTAACAATAATCCAGTCTAGATGAAAGCTCCTTTTGGAAATTATACGTTGTAACCTCAGTAAAAGCAATGATTAGATAACATGTAGAAGCTGTGAAAGCTTTGTGGCCTAACTTCTCAGATTATTAAGACTAAATGGTGAATATGATTTTTCACCTGGCACCTTGGCTTGGTTTAGGAATGTAGGGATCCCTCACAGTGTGACACTGCAGCATCACATTTAAATAAACAGGAAGATTGATTTTTTTTAACAATAATCCAGTCTCCATGAATGCTCCTTTGGAAATAATACATTGTAACCTTCAGTAAAAGCAATGATTAGATAACATTTGAAAGCTTTGTGGCCTAACTTCTCAGATTATTAAGACTAAATGGTGAATATTATGTTTCACCTGGCAGCTTGGCTTGGCTTTGTAATGGAGGGATCCCTCACAGTGTGACACTGCAGCATCACAGCTCCATTAACCTCTATGAATATACATGATAAGTCGACACATTTGACTGTACTGGCCTTGTACTCTTCACTGCAGTACAATGCGTACACATGTGCCTGTCTACAGTCAGTACACCACACAGTGTGTCCTTGAGTGATGGCTGATGGCGAGCATCGCCGTCTTTCTTACCTTCTTGACGGATTTCAGTGTGGGGACTGCGGTGAACGCTGCGGAAGGAATTTCCCCAACGTTCATGTTCACATCGCTGCTGTTCTTGCTGACAGTCATCGCCGAGTATTTCTCCGCGACGTTTTCCGTCTCTTTGACATATTTCGTGGCTTGTTTCACCTCCGCCTTGCTGTCCACTACCGAGTCGGTCATCTCGCATCCAGGTAGACGTTAGGAGACTGTTAGTTAACCGTTGGAGAGGAGAAAAGAGAGTTCAGCCGTTAGAGCCGTTAGCTTTAACCGTCCGTCCGTCGTTAAGCTTCGTGGCTTAAAAAAAAATGAGCGAACCGTCGCTGGTTGAAGCACTTCCACTAAGCGCGGAGCAATAAGTCACCTACTTTAAGAGAGATTAGCCTGTTACTACTTTCTATAAAGAGCTGCACTTGTTTGGGTCCTCTGGTCTCTGCTGTCATCCAACAGACAGCAACATCTCCTGTAGGAGGAGAGAGGAGAGAGGAGAGGAGGGGGTTTGTTGAGGCTGTCACCTGAACTCGTAGGCAGCAGTGTGTGTGTGTGCGTGTGTAGGCGGTGTTCATCCAGTCAGCAGCGCCGGTGCCGGTGCGGAAGAATATGTAACGGCTGCTGAGAGGCTCTCTGAGAACACTGGGTTTCTCTTAATAAGCTTTTGTTAATTACATTACATTTACTAGTCGTTACTACTTGTGAGTCGGTGCGAGTGTAACCTAGATGTTCTGTTTCAATAGATATAGCTGCAGTGTGGACATGTCCCGCCTCCGCCTCGCTGTGATTGGCTGAGCGTGGTACCAACGTCTGAAATCTACAGCGTCTGATTGGCTGAACCTGCTGGAGACAGTGTTTAACCTGGGGGGTCAAAACCATGGGGAAAATACCATACCATTTTCATCCCATGTCGGAAAGACATAATTAATTAATCAATTAACTATTTAAATTTGTGTTAATTGCGTTCCCTTGTTAAACAAAAATATTATAAATTAAATTATTAAAATGATATAAATTGAAATAGCCTTAGCCATATATAGCTTATATAGTAGTTAATCGGAAAGAAAGGGATTTAATTAATTAATCAATTCATTATTTATTTATTTTTAATTAATTACGTTCCCTTGTAAAACAAAAATATGATAAATAAAATTATTAAAATAATAAAATTATTAAAAAATATATAAATTGAAAAAGTCTTAATTATAGTTTGCTCACTCATTGATTTGCACAGAATAATAATGTAAAAATGCAAAAGTACTGTACTTAAGAAGAAATATTACTTGTACTTTACTTGAGCATTTTTCATAATTTTATGCTACTTCATACTTCTATCACACTAGAATATCTCAAATGTGATACATTGTTATTGATTAAACCACCCAAAAGCATATAACAGTCAACAGCTACAGTTCCCATCCCCAATAGATAGGACTTATGGAAAGATGACTAACTAAACTAACCAAAACTGGGAGTGAAGAAGTAACACACACAACCATGAGTCACTTAATAAAATTTTATTGACAGGTTTCATGAATGTCCAACCTTTTTCCATTATAAAAAAAATAATAACATTGCATTACTGCATTTGATGGGTAAAAAAATCTATTATCTACAATGAAAAAAGAAAACACTTAGGTGGACTGACCAATGATGGAGAGGTAACTACATGGATAGAATGTGTAATGTGATTAAACACCGAGTCACTGTTTTCCTACAAACACTATGTCTAACCACGAAATTGTATAAAATGCATCCACAGAATTGGGCAAATCATTAAGTACATCACACGGGGGAAGAAAAGAATTTCTGTACAATATCTTCACATTAGTATCACATTTCAGTTTTTGCTCAGTGGCCACGGGTTGGACTTATGATGCAGAGTCCATCCCCCACAGAACATGGGTTGAAAAAATGAAATGTCAAAATACAGGTCATCACATAAAAGATGTACGACACCAATGCGTAATGATGAGTGTCTCTGAAAAAAAAAAAGTACCATTTACAAAAAAAATATTTAAAGCATCCACTGGTGACAAAATCTCATCTTTTTAACAGGCCAGGGTCTGACATGGCTTCACAGCTGTTATTTGCTCTGCGTGACTAGCCCTGGTTACCTAGAACTTCATGCTTCATTATTGTTTAAACAAATCCTTGTGAAAATAAAAAGGCTGGTCGTAAACACTCGACCAGATAAGCTGAGGGGGGAAGCGTCCTCCATTTCAGAGAAGAAGACCAGAACAGTCCACAGGCTCAGCAGCCACATGGTCAGCTCCCTGGAAGACCAGTGTAGGAGTGGAGAGATATCAGAGGAAACCCAGTGGTGGTTTGGTGTGTGTGTGTGTGAGACGGCGGGGCAGGAGGGAGTAAAAGTGAGAGGAGACGGTGCGGCAGATCAGGTTAGCTGGGATGAAGAGTCTCAGGCAGGGTAGAGTTCACAGACAGAAGTGATGATGTTGGCGACAGTGCTATGAGACTCGGATCATCTGAGCCACTGTCTCATCTGCTGCTGCCTGGGCCACCTCCTGCTGTTGCTGGAGAAGGAGGAGGAGGAGGAGGAGGAGGAGAAGGAGGAGAAGGAGGAGAAGGAGGAGAAGGAGGAGAAGGAGGAGAAGGAGGAGAAGGAGGAGAAGGAGGAGAAAGGATCAGTAACAAATTATGAGGAGTTTAATTCCACCTATTAAAACAAAGTGACACCAAAAACCTTTCAAAGGAAGTTTGAAGTGCTTAGGGCTCGAGTCAGTATATATTTCTTATTATGTGAACAGTACCCAATGCTAGATGTAGGTGATGTTTTGATGCACACAGCTTCTTACCTGTGCCAGGGCCAAAGCCATTTCCTCCTTGTCCTTAGGTGAGAAGAAACGTCCTCCATCCCCTCGCTTGCGCTGCATCGCGTGACGGTGGCGAGATTCGTGTAGGTACTTCTGCTAGAAAGAATGTGAATGTATTGTATCGTGTTTAGCTTAGCTTTGCTTAGTATAGTAAAACTTTGTAAATATATTGTGCAACCTCTGTATCAGTACTTATTGAAAGGTCACTTCACCCACCTCAAAAAAACTAAACACATTTTTGTACTTGCCTCTCGTGGTATCTAGCTATGCAGGTACTTGTCCAGGTTTTGAGATATCCTTCTCTGAGATTACACAGCTGAATACCACTAGAGCAGGGGTCTCCAACAAGTAGCTTGCTTGCTACCAGTAGCTCGCTACCTGTTACTGACTGACTTGCTAAAGGTTTAAACAATATGTAAATAAATTTGATAACACAAGGTCACTTTATAAACCTGTTTAAATTTCCATCCTATCAAATTCACAGATATCCCACCCCCCTTCTGTCACAAAATTATTAATTACCAATCAGCTGTCAGTTAAACGAGTTACGCTGCTTTAAAGTTTGGTTACATCAGTGAAGGTGTACCATTAGGCGGTGTTAGCAGACTAGCAAGGCAAAAAATATACAATTTTCATGAGGAATGAGATGTTTTTTTTTTTTTTTTTGCGAATGTGAATGACAAAAGTATGCGTCTCATTTGCGGTGCAAGCGTGTCAGTTGGTAAAAGATGTAACGTTGAGCGCTACTTCAACAAAGTCCACAGCACCGTTTTATGTGACATTCCGGCTGGCAGTCTACGAACGGAGAAAGTAAAGGAGCTGAAAACAACGCTTAAAAGACAACAGTCTCTGTTTACCAAACTGCGGAAGAAGGCCAACGCAGCAACAGGGGCTTCGTTTAGTGGCGCACATCCAAACGAAACGCAAAAAGCCCTTCACATATGGCAGGATTGTAACAGAGGCGATGACTGCGGTGGCTGAAACCGTTATTAAAGGACCATAAAAGTAAGACAGAAATTATGTCTGCAATTGATTAGCTCTCGCTCACTTTAATTTTGTCAAATTAGCTTTCAGGGGGAAAAAGGTTGGAGACCCCTGCACTAGAGGTAGGTGAAATAGGATTTTTTCCCCCTCATTATCTGTAACCTCTTATCCTTTACAGGGTCGTAGGGGGCTGGAGCCGATCCCAGCTCTATGCAGCTTTCAGCTCATCATTTTGGCTCTCACCAAAACCCCAATATATAATCATGGACAGCCACTTTCACGGCACAAGATGATATACAGAATGAGTCCAGTATGAAATGATAGATAGACAAAATAAACGAGTAGCTGGTGAGAGAGGGTTTAAAACAAGTGCACTTGCATTTAGCAGTAGCTTCAATGTGCCCAGTATGTGTGATGCAAGATCGGTAACCAGTGTGTCTTACCCTCCTTTCCTTGGGGATCTTGCCCTCAGCCTCCAGCTTGGCTCGAGCCTGTCTTCGCTTCAGGATGCGGTGGTACTGTTTGGCATTGACGTAGAGAGGTTCCTCCTCGAGCATCTCGGCCCCCGGCAGGGGGATACGTTGCATTGTGGGAACTGTACCACCTCCAGGCACCATCTGATAGAGAGAGACACAAACAGGGACACAGTGTTTAAGGCCTCTGGCATGGAAAGCATACATGTATATCAACATACAAGTGCGACATACAAGTGTTCTAGCTAAATAGACTTCTCTACAAGCTGACACTGGGTGGAGTTCATTAAATATCCTGAACTAATAAGAATCATAAAGGTGTAGTTGTCCCGCCCTATCAAGTGTAGAGCTGCAACGATTAATCAATAGTTGTCAACTATTAAATTAATCGGCAACTATTTTGATTATCCATTAATCGGTTACATCATTTATTAAGTAAAAAAAGCTTCTTCCAGTTTCTTAAATGTGAATACTTTCTGGTTTCTTTACTCCTCTATGACAGTACACTAAATATCTTTGACTTGTGGACAAAACAAGACGTTTGAGGACGTCATCTTGGGCTTTGGGAAACACCGATCGACATTTTTCACCATTTTATAAACCAAACAACTAATCGATTAATTAAGAAAATAATCAACAGATTAATCGACAATGAAAATAATTGTGAGTTGCAGCCCTACTTATCATCACAATATGATTCCACTAAAAGAATATGAACACATTTCTACAGTCAGTTTCACAATGGATAGAAAAAAGGCAGTTATGTTTAGCACAAAAATTATAAATTGAAAAACTACAGTTGGTGCTCTTAAAAAAGGGGCCTCCACCACGACAGTGAGCCTAGATTAAAAAAACAAAAACGTAATAAGATGCTAGATACCTCTGCACAGGGTCTTACCATGACCATTCCACCTGCATTGACCATGTTACCGGAGACGGGCAGGGTGACGGTCACAGTGCCTTGGCCGCTATTAGTAGTGTTGGTGTTGGCACCTGCCTGTACAATCTGGGCGCCTGCCAAACTGGAAGCAGGAATTGTGATCATTCCTGCAAACAGATTATCATCACAGTTATTATGCAAAATGACAGCTCAACAGTGCTCCTATTTATAAAGTCTACAAAGCAGAAGGCAAACAGATAAAGATAGGAGAAGATTGAGTTACCCTGCTGCAGGACGGTGCCATCTGCATTGACAGGCTGGTAGACGATGGTCTGTCCGTCAGCCGTCTGTGCCACCTGTTGGCCCTGCACGCTGATCTGCTGCCCCTGTAAGAAGAAAAGACACTCAGTAATCATATTAAAAAATAATCTGATTCAATGGATTTGCCATCCAGCTGGTCAAAATGTAACACCTGGTTCTGTCCAGCGGTGATGGCTGTCTGGGGCTGCTGGATGATGATCTGCTGGGGCTGACCCTGCTGGCCCTGGAGCTGAATAGTCTGACCGTTCTGCAGCTGGATCTGACCCGGCTGCACCAGCTGGATCTACACATGGACAAACACAGATTCAGGAACATCATCTCATTTATGTCAGCAAATACTATTACAAAGAGAACACAGCGTCCTCGTACAAGATAATGTGGTACAATTTGAATGCAGTTAACTGAGCCCCATCTCTTACCTGCTGTAGTCCCTGGGTTCCAGATACAGGGACCTGCATTATGGTTTGACCCTGACCCCCCGACATGGCCTGCACCATTATGGGCTGCCCTGATGAGGTGATGAGCTGCCCACCGCTCACCTGGACCATCAGAGGCTGTCCCTGCACCTACAGAAAGATATAGAAAGATGTTACAGCACCACTGCAGGTGTTTGCTACCTTTATATCACTTACGTGTCGCTCCACAAGCAAATTATGTCTAATCAGGAACATCCAGGATACCACATGATGGATAAAAGTATTGATGATTTGCTGTCATTTCTGTTTTGGGATACAATCATGAAAGAATCCAAACTGTAGCCTATGTACAGTATATTCTGAACAATTTTTGTCATGAAGTTAGGCTACAATTGCAAAATACAAAACCTCTGTATTCAGTGGTTTTGTATTTACTGGAATATTGCTGCTGAACCAAAAGGTTACATGACGTTCATTTCAACTTGATTTGCTTAAAAGTAGAGCTGCAATGATTAATCGATCGGTTCTCAACCATTGAATTAATCGCCAATTATTTTGATAATCGATTAATCGGTTTGAGTAATTTTTTAAGAAAAACAAAAGTCTAAATTCTCTGATTCCAGCTTCTTAAATGTGAATATTTTCTGCTTTCTTTACTCCTCTATGACAGTAAACTGAATATCTTTGAGTTGTGGACAAATCAAGACATTTGAGGACGTCATCTTGGGCTTTGGGAAACACTGATCGACATTTTCTGACATTTTCTAGACCAAACAACTAATCCATTAATTGAGAAAATAATCAACAGATTAATCGACAATGAAAATAATTGTGAGTTGCAGCCCTAGTCCAATTGGTATCCATTAATTAAGTGAGTGACCGCAATGGACAACTGGAAGCCTGTGGCAACAGTTGTACCATAGGGAAAAATGCCAGAGGGAAGGAATCCACTGCTATGTTGCAACTAGACAATAAGAAAAACATGGCTGAATGATGAGAAGTGACAGCCAGTAATGACTATGGATCCATGCTGTTCAATGCTGGTTCTTCTGCCAACAGCAAAACACATCCATATGACTCGTGTTTCAAATGGCTTTCTTCCTCATTTGGGAAGAATCATGTCTGACTTGCATGACTAGCAAGAGACAAACACAACTCAGACAAGTCATGAGAGCACAAGCGGAAACCTGAGGCTGACACACAACACGCTGTGCTGAGGAACATGCAGTTCAGGCAGCTGTAGGACATGCTGGGGCGGGGAGGGGGGAGGATGAACCAAACAGCACAGAGATGGGTCATGAAAAACAGCCCATGCAAAACTCGTAGCATGTAACACTGTCGTGACTCTGACACAGGGCGGCGGCGGTGACACCACTACCTGGAGTGTCTGCACCTGCTGGCCTGAGGCCGTCACCACTGGAGCCTCTGTTTGCAGCTGCACAGCCGTCACTGTGCCCTGTGTCTGCAGGCAAGGCAGGATAATACAGGACAATACAGTCTCAGACAAGTCATTATCAGGAAAAATAGACTGGATCTGGAATCCTCTGGGTTACCGGTTACCTGTGATCTTATAGCACATGGTTAACTATTGATGGCATGCAGGGTCTAAAATTAAGTTTTTTCCTCACATGCCACTGTGGCAGGTCACTGAACATTTCTACTAGCCACACAATTGTTTTGTCTGCCACTTCTGAAGTCTATGTAGAACGCTTTAGAATTGTAAACACTAGGGCTGTGTATTGGCAAGAATCTGGCGACAAGATGCGTATCACGATACAGGGGTTACGATGCAATATATTGCGATACTGTAAGTAAGGCGCTATATTGCGATTTTTAAAAAATCTAATTTTAGGAAAACTATCATAGTATAAATAACACTGCTATATGCATAAAATCTGAGCATAAAAAAGTTAACTTTCTTTATGCAATCAGAATAGTAGGATCTGCATTTGCATTTATAGTAGGATCTGCATTTGCATATCTTTGCAAATAAAGTAAAGTATTTCCTGAGTTAATCTTTGCATGTAAACTATTAATTAGAATTCAATACAGGGTTTTTGAGAATTAATACATTATCACAAAACTCAATATTGCAATACTCAATATTTTCGTCCACCCCTAGTAAACACTGAGTCAGTCGTAACAGACAGTAGAAATATGGATCATGCAACCTTAATCCTGACTATTTTTAATTTAGGAATTGCTTTTTAAAACTAATATTTCTTAATATAAGGAAAACCTATCTGCCACGGTGGCAGGTGACCTGAAAGTTTTACCTACCACAGCCAACATTTACCCTGTTATTTGGCAGGTGGCAGGTGCTAATTTCATTCCCTGGTGGCATGGCAGATTTTTCTTTATCAAAACCACCAAATGTATCAGAGTAAATCCTGAGCTCACCTGCTGTTGGATCTGTCCATTGGAAGTCTGTACAACTATCTGCTCCCCAGTAGTAGTGGTGGCAGTGGTGTACTGCTCCATGGCTTGTTATTGTCACAACCCTCTCTAGAAACAAAAGAAACACACATACAATATTAGCTAACATTAGATGTATGATTTTTTTTTTGCCATGTATTTTAAATGCATTACCTAACAAACCTTTTTAATCAAGAAAAGGGTATATTTCCCACTGATAAGATAAGATAAGATATTCCTTTATTAGTCCCGCAGTGGGGAAATTTGTAGTATACAGCAGCAAAGGGGATAGTGTAAAAAACAAGATGCATCAGCTAACACAGTAAAAAAGAGCCAAACAAAGTGAAACAAAATATGAACCATTTAAATATAGGGAAGTATAAAAATAGGAGCAGTATATACAGTATTGACAATAAACAGTGGAAAATGATATTGCACAGTGAGAATGAAATGAAATTCCACCTGAAAATATCAGGTTATTATCAGTTTTTTGGTGGTCTACTGGGAGCAGTGCTGGTTGATTAATAATATTCAAATAGGGACACATAAAGCCCCCCTTTCATTTCAACTAAACACGCCAAGTTATATCATAATGTGTTAAATATTATGTCTGTAATTTAAAGGGGATGAAAACATACATACAGTGGGTGATGTGGTCAGCAGCTGGCTGGCTTTATAACAGGGTGTTTATGCAGGATACTGTGGTGGGAGCTAACAAACCTTTTTTAAATCAAGAAAAGAGTATATTTCCCACTGATATCTAACACTACTGCTGCAAACTCATTGTTTGATAAGATTCAAATAGGGACACATTAAGGCCCTTTTCATTTCAACTAAAGCTATGCCATAATATGTTTGTAATTTAAAGGTGATAAAAACACATACAGTGGGTGATATGATCAGCAGCTGGCTGGCTTTATAACAGGGTGTTTATGCAGGATACTGTGGTGGGAGCTAGCAAACCTTTTTAAATCAAGAAAAGGGTATTTCCCACTGATATCTAAAGCTACTGCTGCCAACTCATTGTTTGATAATTCAAATAGGGGACACATTAAGGCCCTTTTTAATTTTAACTAAACATCAGTTGTGTCATAATATATCAAATACTAAGTCTGAAATTTAAAAGGTGATAAAAACATACACACAGAGGGTGATATGGTCAGCTGCTGGCTGGCTTTATAACAGGTTTCCCACTGATATCTAACACTACTGCTACCAACTCATTGTTTAATAATTCAAATAAGGACACATTAAGGCCCTTTTCATTTCAACTAAACACAAGTTATGTCATAATATGTGAAATGTTATGTCTGAAACGTAGAGGTGATAAAGCATACATACAGTGTGTGATGGGGTCAGCAGCTGGCTGGCTCTATAACAGGGTGTTTATGCAGGAGACTGTGGTGGGAGCTAGCAAAGGCTAGCATCAGTTAGCGAGCTAAAAAGCGTGCTAAATGCTAGAAAGCCCATCAGAGAGGTTAGTTAGCAGGTAAACAGATAGGTCTCTAGGTGGGTTGTTTATTATTATTAACATTAGCTGATGGTAAATGAGCTAGGCAGCGTTTACTGATGGGATCATCATATTACTGATGAACCACCCCCTTTGTTTGAGACTCGGTATTTAAGCTAACGTTAGCTAGTCGAGCACACAGATCATGTTTCAACGTTCAGCACGAGACGACGTTATTAACGTTATTAACGGCTGCAGGCTCGAGGACGCAGCGGTCCAAATCAAACTGACATTTAGCTCGGGTTAGTAATTTGGTTGGTCCAAAGGCAAACCAATCCGTGCTGACAACTACCAATGCTCTTCAATCGGGTCTCCCTTACCGTGTCTTCGCTGTCCGGTTTCCCTCTGATTGGCTCTAGTACAGCTCGCTAAAGCCCAATCAACAAAGTGAGCGGACAAAATGGCGCAAATGAAACAACGGCGCCTGGGAGGAGCAGTAGTGAGTAGAAGGGGAACCAGCAAACCAGGGGGGGAACTCTCGCGAGATTTGTGAAGGCAAGGCAAGGTTTATTTATAGAGCACATTTCATACACAAAGGGCAATTCAAAGTGCTTAACATATATAGTGGCAAGACAGCACAAAGTGCATACGATAAAAACGAATAAAAGAATATAAAAATATAAGTTAAAAGAAAAAAATTTAAAAGGATAATAAAAACAATCAAAAGACAGTAAAGTGCAGCATTTGATCAATTAAGAAAAGCGTCTGAGAACAGTTTGGGGTTAAGGGTTAAGGCATTGATCTTGAATAGGTAAGGTTAGGCGTTGACCTCGAATAGGTAAGGTTAGGCATTGATCTTGTATAGGTAAGGTTAGGCATTGACCTCGAATAGGTAAGGGTTAAGGCATTGATCTTGAATAGGTAAGGTTAGGCATTGACTTCAAATAGGTAAGGTTAGGCATTGATCTTGTATAGGTAAGGTTAGGCTTTGATCTTGAATAGGTAAGGTTAGGCATTGACCTCGAATAGTTAAGGTTAGGCATTGATCTTGAATAGGTAAGGTTAGGCATTGACCTCGAATAGTTAAGGTTAGGCATTGATCTTGAATAGGTAAGGTTAGGCATTGACCTCGAATAGGTAAGGTTAGGCGTTGATCTTGTATAGGTAAGGTTAGGCTTTGATCTCAAATAGGTAAGGTTAGGCATTGATCTTGAATAGGTAAGATTAGGCATTGATCTTGAATGGTTAAGATTAGGCATTGATCTTGAATGGTTAAGATTAGGCATTGACCTCGAATAGTTAAGGTTAGACATTGACCTCAAAATGGTTAAGGTTAGGCGTTGACCTCGAATAGGTAAGGTTAGGCATTGACCTCGAATAGTTAAGGTTAGGCGTTGACCTCGAATAGGTAAGGTTAGGCGTTGACCTCGAATAGGTAAGGTTAGGCATTGACCTCGAAATGGTTAAGATTAGGCATTGATCTTGAATGGTTAAGGTTAGACGTTGACCTCGAATAGTTAAGGTTAGGCGTTGACCTCGAATAGGTAAGGTTAGGCGTTGATCTTGAATGGTTAAGGTTAGGCGTTTACCTCGAATAGTTAAGGTTAGGCGTTGACCTCGAATAGGTAAGGTTAGGCATTGACCTCGAAATGGTTAAGATTAGGCATTGATCTTGAATGGTTAAGGTTAGGCGTTGACCTCGAATAGTTACGGTTAGGCGTAGACCCTCGGAATGGTTAAGATTAGGTATTGACCTCGTATAATTAAGGTTAGGATAGGTTGTCGGGCAGTGAGTCTCGCGAGAGTTTTTACAATTTGCGGGCTCCCTTGTAGACCCGACCGTGCGCAGCTGCGTGACTCATGAATACGGGGCAGAGTGCAGAGCCCGGGGGCGCCCGGCAGATGCCGCCATTTTGTTATAGTTCCTGGTTTCTATGACAACTCTCTTGGGATATAAATTATTTAATCTATTTAGCGCGTTGTTTTTGGAATTGAAATGACACAAGCGGTCGTTAAAACATGTAACGTTAATATTTAATGCGCTTTGTTGTTACAAAAGAGCCTCTTTGTTCAGTTTTAGGTCCGTTTAGCTGATAAAGACACCTCCGTTCCGTTAGGAGGCAGCACCGTCTTCATGTTGTAGGAGGTATGTTTCAAGGCCTTTTGAAGGAGGCTAGGACACTGGTCTTGTTTCCAGGGTGCGACGCATGCGCAGTGTAAATGAAACTACAGTCAGTGCAGGCCAGATTCAACTGCGCATGCGCCATACCCCCTGGAGATATGACGCCTTGATGACGCGTGATCTAACCTCCTTTCCATAGGCCTTGGTATGTTTGCGGAAGTACACCACGAGTTTCTGATGTTTTGATGAAGGTGGCTCCTCTGCGGTGAGATAACGGTATGTAACTAACATTACTGGGTCTGAACAGGGTCTGTCAGTGGGCTGTTTGACTATTAGACGTGTGTTAATGTCAGTTTCCTTGTGTCTCCTCCTCTTTGGTGCTTGATATTGTCTCAAACAGAGAGGACTCACCTGTCTGTGAGCATGGCCCGACCTCTGCAGCTCCTCTCCATCCTCTCCAGGTTTGGTGCTCTGTCACTGATGCCCTCAGCTTCTACTGTTAACTGCTGTCGGTTTGCAAGCAGAGGAGCCAGCAAGGCCTGGCTGGGACAGAGCCATGGTCACAGAGACAGAGCATCTAATAACAACAGAGCTTCAAGATACAGAGAGGAGATGTCTGATGATGATGAACTGGAGGATGTTGAGGATGTAGAAGACAAGCTCCAGACCTTGGTTGAGTAAGTCAAACATTATTCTAGTGTCCAAAATAGGTACAATCAATGTATCTTCACCTACCACTGTGGCAGGTCACTGAACATTTCTACTGGCCACTCATTTTTTTTGTCTGCCACTTTTGAAATCTAGGTTTTAAAATTGTAAACACTGAGTCAGTGGTACCAGACTGTAGAATTATGGAATATATCATGTAACCTTAATCCATGACTATATTTGGTAACACTTCATTTTACAGGTCACAGGTTTACAAGAAATTTAAAATATGCTAATTATCACCTAATTACCATGAAATGTGTGGACCTGTAAAATGAAGTGTTACCATATATTTAATTTAGGCTTTAGAATTGCTTTGTAAAAATAATATTTCTTAATATAAAGAAAACCTGTCTGCCATGGTGGCAGTTGACCTGAAATTTTCACCTGCTACAACCAACATTTACTCTGTATTTGGCAGGTGGCAGGTGCTAATTTCATTCCCTGGTTACAATGCTTTGTGTGTCTTTACAATCTATATAAATTAAGCCACCTCCTCCGTGTTTTTCAGTGAGCACAGAAAGGAGCAGAAGACTGTGAAATATCATATACTAAGAAGAAAGATGACTCCATCAGGAGCTCCACATAGGAAACTAACCTGGGATGCTATTCAGCAGATCAGGTGAGGAGCTTTGTTATCTCAAACCACCCAAGAAAAAGCTTTTCTGTCTTCAAGGTTATTGCATAAAGGAGGTGTACTCTGTCAATAATACTGCATTTATACTACATTTCAAGAAACTTTTATTTGATTTTTATTTATACCATTCTGGCATTTATATTTAACAAACTTAATACTTCTCAGCATTTTGTATTGCATTTAGTTATTTGCACGGTTATATGTTATATATTGCACGTCTTAATGCAAATATTTGTACAATTTTATTAGTTACTTATATTTATCTAAAGTATTTTTGATTCTGATTTAAAATGTGACTAAATTTTCAGATATCTGAAGCAAGAGCAACCAGATGAGTGGACAGTAGAGCGTCTGGCTGAAGGCTACTCCGTCACCCCTGAAGTCATCCTGAGAGTGCTCAAGAGCAAGTTTGTCCCCGCTCCTGATAGAAAAGTCAAGCAGGATGCCAGAGTGATGGCTGGACTCGGTCAGCAGGTGTTGCCTAGGACAGAGCAGGACAGGCTGAAGCTGCCTGGACACCGCACACCAGCTCTACTCCCACCTGGGAGTAGTGAAGGTGCAGTGGTGCCTGTGGCTGATAAGACTCTGATGCTTCGAGGTGAAGGCTCCCTGGTTAAGAGTCCAGCTGCCTCTGTTACGCTTCTGCCCTCCCAGTTCAGAGCTGGTGTTGTTAAAGATGTCCCTGTGACGACGAGATCAAAAGTAGAGGACAGCGATTCTAACACAAATCCTGCAGAGGAGGACAAAGAGGACGAGGAGAGCTGGGATGGACGGCTGTTGACAGACAAGGAGCTTGAAGAGTTTATGGAAATGGAAAAGCCTCATCCTGTGGTGCAAGTTGGGAACGACTTCTTTGACGCAGAGGGCAACTTTTTGTACAGAATCTGAGGACTTCCTGTGTTGGACTGTTGGCTGACTTTCTGAACAGATTATTGTTAAAAATAAAAGAACAATTTAGGTATTCATTTTTTTCAACTCAAGTTTTACTTAAAGGGATAGTTCAGGTGTTTTAAAGTGGGGTTGTATGAGGTTCTTATCCATAGTCAGTGTATTACCTACAGTAGATGACGGTTGGCACGCCTCCTGTTTGGAGAAGCAGACAGGAGTTACTACACAGAAGCAAAGCAATGTACTGTTGTGGACTGGGCCGGCAGCAAAACGTATCTTAGTCAACCAAAAGAAAGGCCCACCTAAAAAAAAAAAATATCAGTTTAAGTGTACGCTATATTTAGAATATTTTTGCCGGTTTTCCTTGCCGTGAGACAGCTATACATTCTGTTTCTAATGGGGAACTGAACACGTTATCTATGCTCTCGCCAAAGCCAACAGACTCCCTTGGAATAAAAACTGTATTATACTCCTCGCAGAACACAGGAGTTGCTGTTCATGTACTGTAGGTTATACACCGACTATGGATAAGTATCTCATACAATTCTACTTCAAAACACCCGACCATCCCATTAAAGATTATCTCAACCTGCTTGTAGCAGCCATCCCACAACCAGAATGTGTTTTTGGTTAACTGATCCCTTTGTAAACAACATATTTTTGCAATGCTGTAAAATAAAAATCGTTTGACAGAAATAGAGGAACATATGAATTTATTGGCAAACCCAAAGAAAATTGCCTCAAATATACAGAAGAGAGAAACATAGCAGATACAAAGATGTGACCTTGTATATTTACAGAACCATCACAATGACTCATTAATTTATACAGCAGTTTTAAAACGTAAGAAAAATGTGTTACCTTCACTTAATGCAATAAACCATCATAAAATTACTCACCAGGTGTCCCCCAGTGCATAGCAGCTACATAATAACCCTGTATCAAAGTTTCACTCAGAATGATGTATCATGGAAGAGAGAATAACCAGGTTATTGTAGGCTACTTTCTTTACAAAGCTCTGTGGATTTAAATATTGAGAGTTAACATGCAGTTCAATGGGAGCTTGTATGAAACACACACACATCCATAACTGCTCGTGGATTCATCTTAGGCAACAAGTGCAACTTCGGGGTGTCACTGACAGACTGGATGGAACTGGTTACACACTAGTAGATATAAATAATAATCATTAAATAGATGCTGGGAGGGCCTCGCATCGTATCCTCACACCAGGCACTTTGTATAACCACATCCAATTTACTGCACACTGAACCTGCAAGTCACAAATAAATAAAACCTGCATGAAAGCAACATATTCAACACAAGACAGACAAATTATTGTGCAACAAATGTTTAAAAGAAGAAAAAAGAAAACCCTGCAAGACTTGACTCCAGTTTAGCTTAGAAAATGACAGCAGTACCAGGATGATTAAAAAAGAACAAACAGCAGTTTACCGTGAAATGAGAAGCTTTCAATAACCCTGTTAATTTAGTAAATTTGCTCCACCTCAGATGCAAATACCAATAAAAACAAAAGTAGTCCAACAACCACGTCTGTTAACTCTAATAGGCTACAGTGTTAATAATCATGCTGTACAACATTTACATGATTTTTTTTCTTATTGCTCCCTATGCTTCTGTCACCAAATCACATCAATGTACTCGGTTATGTGATGTAAAAAATATCTGCAGATATTTACTATCAAACTATAATTATTTATGTCATTTCTGAACCGCCATTTGTTACACGAGTTCAAAAGTTCGTTAGTACAAAAACTGCTCGAATGATTAGAAACATGACTTATGTATGTGATTATTACAGCCTTATCACGTTAATCATTAGGTCACATTTAGGAAAAAACTACAAACTGTTAGCGTACAAAGGACCTTGTGCTTTAGGCAGTTTGAACTGCACACATACATCAAATCCTGTCTTGAAACAGACACACTTTACCACCCTGTACACTGACGCGTAATGACATCTCCATTCATCAAATAGGATTATTTAACGTGCACGGACAATTTACTGAATCTAGATATTGTTATTGCTATCAAACCTAGTCTTATTACTTCAACCGTGGTTGTAAATGCCATGGAGTAAAAGTAGGCTGGCTTGTATTCCAAATACAGACCACAACAGGGGATTTCACAAATCAGTGCCCAGAGAGAGAAACCTCACATTTACATACTCTTCTTGGCCGTCCGGGGCACACTTTATGACCGACAAATACTTTGTTAAAAGCAGGGATTAAGACTCAAGTGGTTTGGGAGAGTTATTAACCTTTTTTAAAACACCTACCAGATTGATACCACGTGAAAAATGGCAAAGGAAAAACAGGTTTATGTACAAGTGCATGAGAACAAGGACACAGATCTTCGACAGAAGTGAGAAGTATTTCCAGGGAGCACTCCCATGGGAGACGGGAGAGGCAGGACCCGTAATGCAATGGTGGTGGATTTATACAACTAGCTTTGCTTTGAAACCCTTTACTCTGTCAGCAGTTCAAAAGTACCTCACCAGTTCTTCATTCCCTGAAATAAATAAGTTGGAGACTCAAACTCAACAGAATCAATAACTGAAGCACAACACTACAACACCTCCTTCCTCCTCAACTTGTGGCGTTAGTCCCAGGAGGCCTCCGTACATTCATTATACTTCGTAGATGACAGCATAGTGACGCAGACTCTTCGTCTGGTAGCTGAGGCCAACGTTCATACTAGAAGGTGAAAGGAAGAAGTAGCTGGAGACAGATAGAGTGAAGGAGCAGCGGCCGGCCGCGGGGTGAACTGGAAACCTGCTGATCCTGCTATTCCAGCAGGTCCTGTGGAAAGACAAGAGAAAGACATAACGATGAAGCCAGAAGCAACACAGGGGAGCAAACATGAAACCATAATGGTTATGTTTACACATGAGCCTAACTCAAAGACACTCCATCATGGTTATGTTTACACATGAGCCTAACTCAAAGACACCCCATCATGGTTATGTTTACACATGAGCCTAACTCCAAGAAACCCCATCATGGTTATGTTTACACATGAGCCTAACTGGGTTAGTCGAGTGGCCGTGTTGTAGGTGAATTCATGTTAAGGTCATAACTTTGTAGCAATAATATAAAATCATGCTTTAAGCTACAGCACTTTGACCTACTTTAACATTTGGACAAATTGCAGAACAGAAGGTAGACAAAATGTGGGGTGCAAAAGCTATTTATTTTATTCTATTTCATTTTTGTCTTATTCTATTTTGTCGTATGCTCTGTGACTACGTAATTTCTTAAAATGCTAATTTAAAAAAGCAAACCTGCAAAGCTTTTGATTTGATTTTATTCCATTTCATTTTTATTTTGTTCTATTTTATTTATGTGTATATTTTATTCTATCGTATGCTCTGTAACTGTCATTTCTTAAAATGCAAATAAAAAAAGAAAAATCTTGCAAAGCTTTTTTGTTTTTATTTCATTCTATTTTGTCGTATGCTCAACAACTATCTAATTTCTTAAAATACAAATTAAAAAAACAGATCTCTTTATTTATATTTTATTCTATTTCTATTTTTATTCTATTCTATGTTGCCATATGCTCTGTAACTATGGAATTACTTAAAAGGCAAATTTAAAAAAGCAAATCCGCAAAGTTTTTTATTTTATTCCATTTTATTTAGATTTTTATTTTATTCTACTTGTCATATGCTGTGTAACTGTGCAATTTCTTAAAATGCAAAAAAAAAAAGCAAAGCTGCCAAACATGACCGTCCCCTCCCTTGAAGGAGTCTTGATTCTGACTGATTGTCTGGTTATGATGTATCGGCTAACAATAGCTGATCATAGGTAATTTGGTAATGGTGTGTATGTCGGCTGATAAGTAACACGATATTGCAGTACAGAAAAGCCAAAGGTTTGTTTGACGTAATTTAGAAGCAATGTCATTACATTGTTTGTCCACCAGGGAGCACTGAAACGTTTTTCAGCTGTACCCGATGGTCACTTTAAAGCCTCTGAACACCCACACAGGTATTTTCAGTTAATCTGGTTGATTAGACCTCTTCTCAGGACTGCGTGTACAGACTGTAACTAACACTGACATCTTCACTGACAGTCTCCTGTTAGCTTTGTTGAACCTGTTAGGGTGGGACAAATTACACCTTTGTCACTCTTATTGGTAGATGAAGATTTGTGACCTATTAGATTCTCATCAAAGCTGCGGCACACTCTCAACCTGAGCAGAGGTCTAATCAGACAGAATAACTGAAAACACCCGTGTGGGTGTTCAAAGGCTTTAAGAGGATGAATATCAGTTAATATCTCATCATTATTGTGTTGTTCTCTTCCCTTCTACACCTCCACTACTTATATAAGACAAGTTCAGCTGTCAGCAGCAGCCTGTACAGTAGGAGTGCTCAGTGGGACATCAGGGCTTCATCTCTGTAGTGTCCTTAATGTTTAACACTGAACAGGGTGATAAATGACGTCCATGACATGCAAAGGTTTTCTTTCTACATCAGTAAACCAAAGCAAAACCACAGTTCCTAGGGTTAATTTAACAGTAGCAATTAGACCTGCAACGATTAATCGATTCGTTGTCAACTTTTTTGGAAATGGATTAATCGTTTTGATTAATTTTCTAAGAAAAAGACTAAATTCTCTGATTGCAGCTTCTTAAATGTGAGTATTTTCTGGTTTCTTTACTCCTCTATGACAGTAAACTGAATGTCTTTGAGTTGTGGACAAAACAAGGCATTTGAGGGCGTCATTTTCTGACATTTGATGGACCAATCAACAATGAAAATACTCTTTAGTTGCCGCCCTAGTCGCAATTATTCTCCGTTGTTCTTATCAATGAATCAGGTTATTTGTCTTAAGCATTAAAGTGTCTTGCAAAATATTTTTGGTCTGGTTTTCTACGTCTAACGCCTTTAGTTCTCTGAATTTCTGCATGATATCAAGCAATCAACAAGTTTCAAAAATACATACATACAGTAGGTTATTGGTTCCACTGCAAAAAACAATGGCCCGGTCTTCGAAGAAAAATCTGGTACCAATGTTTCTATCTTAGCCTGAGTGTGAGGGAGGAAAAGGTATCCACCGTACCTCATCTGAGTCGTCGTGGAACTCTATCTTGCCGTTTGGAGTGTGGTTGGTCTCCAGGGGGTCGTCCATCCCCACAACAGCAGAGTCCTCGGCATGCTGCTGCAGCACCGAGTACCTGTGAACCAAGAACCTGCAGGGCACATTCAAAATATTAGCAGGTTCACTTCAAATCATCAGGAAACACAATGAAGGACAGTAAAAGGAAAGTGCCGACTCAATTACAAAGATACAGTTTGCGATCCTGTAGACAGGTTTTGGTAATGAAATGGACTAAACATACTGTATGTGTGGAAAGATACACTAACCTGCCACCACAGACGTATTTCTTGACAAAGATGACTCCGGCTGCAATGCCGAGCAGTACGATGACGATGACTGTTATCACAATGGGTACAGACTTGGAGGTAGGACTAGGACTATCTATAATGTTTATCTGTAAAAATAACAGCAGACAAAAAAGTAGGTAAAAGTGTTGCAGGAGTAGATTAACTGTGGGGAAACATACGGCATGAAAGAATCTATATTCATAACATTTTCCAGAAATAGGCACTGAGTTACTGACCTGAGGTAATTTTGGGGCCAACAGGTCACTCACACACCTCATACTGAGGTCGATCTCTTGACGCTCGGGCTTCATTCCTCCCTCACATTTATCTCCAGGGATTTTCCTGTAGCTGTGGACCGAAGACACATCAAGTGTATGATAGTTAGTTGGAGGTTTGCAACTGTGACAGATTTTAAAAACAGTGCACTTGTTTTGGCTCTTTCAAAAGCAAATGAGTCTAAAACAGTTCATAGTCTAAGAGCGCGTCCATCTCCAATATAACGGCTTCAGTTCCCCGTTGGAAAGGGCCGTCTGGCGGCGGGGTAAAGCAGCTGTGGACGGGAGCAGCAGAAAAACATATTTTAGCTTTCTTTCCTAAAAAAAAAGTTAACAGTTTCACCTTTCCGACGTGGATCTGAAGCCGTTATATTGCGGACTTCAAAGCCACCAGACCAGACTCCATTCCCATAAACATAAATATATACATGTAAATACTTTGACCAAAATTTGAATACATAAGGAGCACCACTGTGAAGCTACAGAATGATATAAAGACCTAAACAAATAATAATAATGGACCCGTCCTTTCGGTAGTTAAGTTATAGTTGTTAATTAACTCATTATCACAATTATACATATATAACTTAAGCTGTATTCAGTCAGTCTGTATACAGTGAAGCAAACATGATTTACATAAAAAATGTTGTTTGCTTTTGCGGTCATCGTTCACTCTTCCTCACTGAAAACAAGAGACTCACTCTCGCCCTCGTCTGCTTGATTTGACTGATCTCTGCATGACAATTACTTCCTCGTTCTCGTGGCTTCTCCCCTCTGTCACTCTCTCTACCATGAAATGTGGTGTCAGCCTCGGACAATATAGGCCTACAGTGTGTTTTACACAGTATCTGTTTTAATATTAATATATATTTAATATTGTAAATAAGGAAATGGACTACAAAGAAATCAAAATTATTCAATGCCATTACAGCAAAAGGAGCCTTTTATTACCATCACTGCTCTGGTAAGACTCTGGTCAACACACTACACAATAAATGAAGATAATTATCAAGCAGACTAGACAATTACAGACAAGTTGAAGCAAATCAAAAGTCAACACATTCACTTACCCGCTGGTCACCAGTTTTTCCTCTTTACCATACAGGCAGAACTCGAGCACTTTGCCTTTCAGGTCCGGCTGCTCCACGCACTCCGAGCTGTTCTCCTGACGGTAGTATCCAAAGTCACTGCAGAGAATCAGAAGATGCCGGGATGGTAAGCGAGGGAGGAAGAAACAACCTACATTTACTATAAGAGACCAAATGTTTGGCTCAGTACTTTTTGAGTCACAATTGATTTTTTACTTAAAAGGAAAAATCCTTTCCGGGATACTTTTACACCGCTATTCAATACCAGTCTGGCATGTTTAATGTGGACTCTTCCTCAAGTTACTGTCTTTTATGTTTCAAAGTGCATCCATTTTGTATGAGCTGTGCCAGTGTCAAATGTCACTGACATTTCTGATTTATTGTTTGCACTACAGACTGTTCTCACGTTGCAGTGCTTTATTCAGATATACTTAAACAATTATTTATTTTAGGTATTTTATACGGTCTACTGGAGAAGTAGCATTAATCACTATGAGGGAGGGATACATTTTGTCCACACCGGATATAAAAATAACTCAGCAGAAGCAGGAATATATAGACCAGAGGGGGGTAAATCCCCCCCTTCCTCCTTGGCAAATCACACCCTTGCTAAATAGAGTACAATTTTGAATGAGCTGTTGATAGATAATATTCTCCCACAATGCAATGCACAAAGGCATTAAGTTTAACCTGCTGCAATATTCCAAAATTTCAGTTGATGGACGTTTGACATTGCACGATTGATTGATTGCATCACTTCCTGTTAGTATCAGGCAGTTAAGTATGCTGATTTCTTTTGCATACTAACTGCAAAAACAGTATAGAGCTCAAGAGTGACCGCCCACTTTTTTAACGGCTCCGGTTCCGGATGTCAAATTCCCATTCATTCACTCCTCTGACATTTCAGAAAATCCTTATATAAACAGTTTTAAGCATGGAACAAAGCCAACCAGCTACGAGATGAATCGTGACCATAAAGCATTTGATTCGGAGCAAAAAGAAAATTGGAAAAAAAGGCAAAAGGTACAAGACTTTGTACATAATTATTTTAAGAGTGAAGTAAATACCCATCCCATAAACCATCGCGAATGGCGACTCGCCGCCTCTGGAAACACGAAAAACTAAACTAAGCATTAATCTAATCTAAAATGAAGACAGATTCAGCAGCTGCACGGCTTATTTCTCGCCTCAAATGTTTTTTAGAAACACATTTCGGTGAACTGTTTTCGTAATATAAGAGGAAGTTTCCAAATGAGTCGGCATGTTGGCCCGGTTTGAAACCCGGGAGCAGACCATGGAGCAGCACGTATGAGCGTATCAAAGCCCATACCCTCACTAGCTATTCATGGGTGGGGCACACATTTCCAGAGTAACAGCAAGCTCCACCAATCAGAGATGTCGCTGTTACACTTAGGATACTAGAGGATACTATAGAACAGTAGTATGGATTTGGGATACAGTGAACGTCTTACCACAGGAAGTCGTCCAGGGTGCACGAACACGGGGTTGGCACGGTGTTGAGCTTGTAATCTCGTCCGTTCCAGCAAACGGAGCTCTTCCTGAGACGCAGGAACTTCTCTTTGTAGCCCAGCATGCAACCGTCGTTGGGGTCACTGATGTCATCAGAGTGGGCCAACCACTGCACGTAGTCCTTGTCGCCACCTACACACACACACACACATCAATATTTTGGACTCTTGTTTACATAAAAATCTCAAATCAATCACACGATATTGACAAATTATCTTTAAATTTACACAAAGTCAGTTTGTCATCGAGCATATTTCTCGTGTCACTCACAGTCTCTGGTGAGGAGCTCCCTGAAGTCGATGGTGGTGGAGACCCAGTACATGCTGAGCATGGCGTCACTGTAGCCCCAGATACTGACGTTCATGGAGCGAGCTCCCGGCTCCGACGCCAGCCCAGTGAAGAAGATGGGGTCTTTGGTGAAGTTGTAAACACCCCAGCACTGTCCTTCATCAGTAGAAAATCTGTCAGGACATCGAAGAATGTACAAACATTAGCACGACCCCAATAAAGTAAAGCAATAACATACTGTATTAGAGGGAGTTGTATAGCATGCTATTTAAATTGAATTCAGAACACATATGAATCACATAAAGAAAAAACAGACTCCAAGCATCAGTCGATACAAACTCATCCATTCACTGTAACTCACTTGATCTGGTTGATAGGTTTATTGGGGGTTTGCTCCACGGCCACCAGCAGCCCTCCAGAGTCCAGAATAGCGTAGTGATGGGGCCCTTTGAGGGCCTTCATCCAGGTGTAACCCCCATCATCAGACACATACACATCAGGCTTCAACACGGAGATGGAGTCACCAACGCTCCCTGATGAGATATACAGAAATGATGAAACACATCTAGTTTATCCAATTACATAACTTTTTTTAAAACAATTGTTCATAAACACTGGTATGAAAGCTCTGTAGTGAGAATTACCATGAGCTAAGATGAGACCCACGGCGTTTGGTTCAGACAGAGGCAGCATGGGGACGATGAGCCTCATAGCAATACTGTAGGATGCGTGGATGTGGAGGCTGCACTATAGAGACAAACACGAGACGCATTTGGTATCTGATTGTTTATAGTACAAACACTGTGAAAGTTGAAACAAATAACATGAAATATAACAAATGCAGCCATGATGAATGTACCATGTTGGGCCTTTTTGACAATCCAAAAGTAAGTTTATCAAAACTTAATTCATCAATAAAAGTACAGTTTCCTCTCTTTACCTTGTCTGGGTCTTTGGCTGTAGCATCACACTTGGTGTTGGCCGGTTTCCGCAGAGGAACCCATTCCCCTCCCTGATCGAAGGACACCACAGACTGCACAGAGTTATCTGGAACAACAAGACAAGGACACCATATATTTTAGCACCGTTATAGCAGTGACGTAGGTTACCAAAGTAAGCTAATCATGAAACTAATAAATAAGGTTATGAGTAATGTGAACACTACTGTAGCACTAGCTGAGTCACAGATAGCTGTGCTATGTTTGGAAATAACTGAAAGGGTTAGTTCAGCTTTTTTTAAGAGGGGTTGTATGTATACTCCTGTTATTAAAATTATTATTTTTTTGAATGTAGTCTGGTGGCTTTGAAGAGAGGGGGATAATGGCTTCAGTTCCCTGACTGAAAGGGCTGTCTGACGGCGAGCTAAAGTGGCTGCATTTACCTCGCCATCAGACAGCCCTTTCTGACGGGGAACTAAAGTCACCAGACCAGACTCCATTCACAAAAACAGTAATTTTATCTTGCAGAACATGGTAGTTGCTGGTCTACCGCTGCATCGATCAGTTAGTTTTTTTGTGTTATTGAGTGACTTTCGGATACAAACTAACGTGGCGTCCACAGCAGTACATTGTTTAGCTGTCTAACTCCTGTCTGCTTCTCCAAACTGGGGGCATGCCGGCCACCATCTAAGTTACTGTATGTAACGTTAATACTGTGACTATAAGGATGTATATATACTGTATATGTAGCAGCAGGTTTCATCATGCAGAAACCTACGTCAGATCATGTGGGAAAAATGTTTAAGAAGGGCTTGGGAAAATACGCTAAAACATACATAGACCAAAATTTTAATGTTCGGATTTAAATACATAAGGAACACCACTGGGAAGCAACATAATGACATAAAAAAACTCAAAATAATGGACCTGCCTATTAAGCATTTAGCTGATACCCCTATCCAAAAACAATGTGTGCAAATAAAGCTTGAATTCACTTGCCCCAAAATAACAAGTAAGCAAGAGTAAGCCCCGGCAATAATCATGTAACCACAGAAGGGTTGTGTAGAAGAGTGGAGGTTAAGAAAAAGCGGAAGTTAAAATATAAGGAGAAAGACATGAGATTTCTCAACAGATAACATAGTGAGCAGCAGACATGATGGAGTTAAGATTTAACTGGTGATGTGGTATTTATGGTGAAGTGTCAGCCAGCCACACCAGAAAGACAGCACATCTAACACTGAACAACTAATTAAATATTGACTTAACGCCCTACCTCCGGTATGAAACGGAGAAGTCATATGTGAATGTTTTTCTGAGGGGAATTTGAGTCCAGGCATGTGTTGCTCTTCTTTTATCTAAGCCACAGGCACATGAATAGAGCTACCTTTAGCCAGCATACTGGTGATGAAAACTCCTCGCAGGGAGGTGACGTTAGTGAAGTCTGTATCGCCCCCCGTGGTGGTGTAAAGGTGGCGCTCCAATGACTTGGAATACACAGTGCCCCGGTCATCTGATACATAAATGGTGCCAAATCCTGTATCTGTGGACGTGGAAAAGAAAGAAATTAGCTCACACACAAACACTGGAGAGAAGATTCAGAGGCAGGGTTTCAGAGCTGGTCATTTGAAATAATTAAATATAAATATATTTTCGCATTACATTCTCTACAGTGTCTCCTACTTTTTAATATTATTACAGCATTGCTATGTTTTTGTATGGACTGACCTCCCGGCTCGTCGACATGCATGAAGACCATGTCATCATTGGCTGCCAGGATGGAGTAGAACTGCTCGTGACCAACGGGGGGCAGCTGGGCCATGTTCCACGTGTCACCGTGGTCCACGGACACGTGGATCATCCTCAGAGTGCCCTGCAGAAAAATAGGGACAAGGACAGAAAGAAAGAAATATGAGAAAAGGAGCGGTTTGGAGAGTAATTACCTCGTGCAAATCAATCTCGGAACCCATCGGCTATTGGTCTGACGACAGATACGACTCTGGGGGGGCGACCCGTCAATCACAAGGTAGCCACGCCCTAAAGCATCCCCTGCTTTATGGTCTATTTGACTCTAACTGGGACCATAATTTACTAAATGAACATCATGCTGTATTGAAGAAGACTTGAAACTAGCAATTGAGACCATAAACTCATGTTTACAATGTTTACTGAGGTAATAAATCAAGTGAGAAGTAGGCTCATTTTCTCATAGACTCCTTTTTGCAACCAGAGGAGTCGCCCCCTGCTGGCTATTAGAAAGAATGCAGGTTTAAGACACTTCAGCATTGGCTTCACTTCTCAGACCCAGAGATACCGTATTTCAAACTGGGTAGACTGAAGCATTTTCTTACAAACACAAAGGTCTAATCTATCAATATGTTGCCTCTGGATGCCTGATCTTTCTGTATCTGCTGGTGATTTGGATCTACTGTATACTGACCTTTCCTGTCATTACAGAGGCAAAGAGGAAGCGTCCACCCAGGCCGAAGGAGTAGATCTTACTGGCGACAGTCTTGAAGGTTTTACCGTAGTCTGTCGTCCTCCTCAGGTCCAGCATTCCCCGATCACCTGGAGAAAAAACATAGGACAACTTAGAAACTAATAGTTACATATAGCATTTAAGAGGAATATGAGACTAAATCATGAAAATATTGATACCATTTGTCATTACAATTTTTATTCATAATCCAATCCAAATCCAGTTAATCAATGGCAAAACAGAAGTTTCAATAAAAACATGTAGACGCTTAATCTTTGAAACTGTCTGGAGAACATTTAAAAGACATGTCCATGTGCTGCTCCTCACGTACTTGTACACAAAAGCTGCACATGCAAATTTTTCATTTCAGGTTTTACGTAGAGAAGGCATCACTTACTGCAGGATCCGTTGTGGCTGCCCGAAAAGAAGATGGAATTTTTCCTTCCCCTAGAATCAGATTGGAAAGCACCAAGAATTACAGATAAGCAGAGACACACATTTAAGTCCACAGAGTCAAGGACGAACAAAATATAGATGTATTAAATATAATAATATAAATATAGGCTGCTTTGTTGATAAGGATGCGACGGCTCTCGGTGAGCTTACATCTCAATAAACAACTAAAATCCGGATGGAAGAAATCAGGTCTCATCCAGGAATCTTTATGCACTTTTCATCTATTCCCATAACAGGTTTAGCTTCATTGTGAAAGTAAGCAGCACATTCCACAGCTTATCAAGGGCAACCTGCATACAGCCGTGCCTTTCCCTATGTATTTACTGTCTTTGTACAGCAAGTCTTTTGCTTTGACTTCAGAAAGCTCCTGCCCCAGTTGAGAATGACCCAGTTTTCCTGGAGCTTGTTCAGATCAACGTCTTTTGGAAAGTAATAAAAGGTTATGTATATTATCAGTACATACAGCTCTCTCAGACACAGTGACCTAGAAAACACAACTTTAAAAAGGTGACTAAAAAGACGGTCAGCCATCGGACAGTTTAGGGCTGTCGGTGAGCGTCCGTCGGCTTAGTTTTTGCGGTGTGTCCCGCACCGTCTGCTGTAGTCTGCCCATGTCAGAGTTTTTTTGGACGATTTAGCATGTTCAATCGGCAGCGGTGCCCGTCAGTGAGAAAAGTCACTCTGATTGGCTGTTCAGCTTAAACTTATCAGTGCACAAGAAGAGAAATGGAAGTGAGAAAAGCAAGCCAACGAGTGAAGTCAAGAGTGCACACACAGAGGGCTCTTCTCATTTTTCATCTTCCTCTAATCTGACCGATTCAAATACACGGATATTTTCACAACGACATGGCCCGTCTAGAATGAAGCTAAGTGGTGAGTGAGAGTGGAGTGAAAATGGTCAGCAGACGGCGCTTTGTTCCATGTACGTATCATAACAACGGCTTGTATAGGTCTTCCGGTTTCCCGTTTTGAATGACGAATACAGACTACCGCCGCCTGCTGGTGTGGAGAGTTATTTCCTCTCAGGCAGGCGCAGAACGTACGTGGTAACTGGCCTTCGGCTGTAGTCTTTGCAGTGTGTTCAAATGCAACTTGGCAGTCAAGACAGAGGCGACACGTCAGTCTGCCTTCATCGTCTTAATCTCTTTAATGTCGGCTTGGCGTTTCTGGATCTTAAGCAATATATACCAGGAAGTGCCTCTAAAAACAACAAGAGTTTGGCGAGGGCTTGGCCACCACAGGGCTAGTCAAACAACAACGAGGCTAATCAAACAGCAGTTTTACCGCCTATTTTGCAAAGGTGGAGCAACAATAAACATCTCGGGAGAAAAACATTGAGCATGTTTGTCTTTTCCTCCAGGTTCTCCTGTTTCCTCCCACAGTCCAAAGACATAAAGGTTAGGTTAATTGTTGACTCTAAATTGCCCGTAGGTGTGAATGTGAGCTTGAATGGTTGTCTGTCTCTATGTGTCAGCCCTGTGATAGTCTGGCGACCTGTCCAGGGTGTACCACGCCTTCACCCAATGTCAGCTTGGATCGGCTCCAGCCCCCCCCCGCGACCCTGACTAGGATAAGCGTTTACAGATAATGGATGGATGGATGTTTGTCTTAGGTTATTACAAATCTTACAACTATCAGCCAGGGAGTTAGTTATCATAACTGTGAAGGAGTCAAAACATGGTTAAACATACTTTTCTTTGATCACCAGTCTGTCTTCAACTACCTGTAATAGGAGGAACTAACAGATGATGACTAACAGACCAATAAGAATGCCGATCTTCCACCCCTCCCTAATCTCCGTGAATAGAAATATTTCAATGACACACTTGGGGATATTGAATAAGATCAGTTTGTTCGCCGAGCACCTGACAAAGGTGCTAATATCATGAATTTGTCTCGTCTCTTACCATTTCACAAGACACACTCTGTTGTGGATCCCTTTCCAGGTGGTGCCAAAATCTTCAGACAGCCACAGTTCATTCTGAGGACAGAAAAAAAAAAAGATTTATTAGATGATGAACTCGTGGTTCAACTGCAATGACGCCACAGTTTACACAGGACTTGTTATACTAGAGCTGCACATTAACAACCACCGCCATGTTAATAAATGTACTCTGTGCAAACAAATGATTGACCAACAGGAGTCTTCTAGCTATGAGGGAGTGAGATGATGGTGTTTATAAACGACCATGAAAAAGATCACTTGCCTTCTTAAATTAATGACAGATTTACGAATTACTAGGGCTGTCAAAGTTAACGCATTAATAACATGTAACGCAAATTCACTAATTTCTTTAACGCATTAACACTACTTGGAATTTTTAGGTTGTAGCTCAGTTTAAAAGCTAGAGTGACGTCAATGTCATACAACTAAGGAAAGATGGTACCTTTAATAGCTAAATAACGCTCCAAACTTAAGCTACATTTTGGTGATGAAAAACTGGCATGGCCATTTTCAAAGGGGTCCCGTGACCTCTGACATCAAGATATGTGAATGAAAATGGGTTCTATGGGTACCCACGAGTCTCCCCTTTACAGACATGCCCACTTTATGATAATCACATGCAGTTTGGGGCAAGTCATAGTCAAGTCAGCACACTGACTCACTGACAGCTGTTGTTGCCTGTTGGGCTTGATATTTTTATGCTAGATCCAGTACCTGTGAGGGTTACAGGACAATATTTGTCATAGATTTGTGTTGTTAATTGATTTCCAGTAATAAATATATACATACATTTGCATTAAGCAGCATATTTGCCCACTCCCATGTTGATAAGAGTATTAAATACTTGACAAATCTCCCTTTAAGGTACATTTAGAACAAATAAAAAATGTGCGATTAATCACAATTAAATATCTTAATTGATTGACAGCCCTACTAATTACTAATCTGAGATTCACATACAGAACTGGAGCTTTCAAGTTTATATAGACTAATTAACTTACATCCAAACTGGTCACTTTCCAAACAGAATATATATCCTTTTAACATTCAGTACGTACGCTGTTGCTGAGGACCAGCAGCACGCTGGAGTTCTCAGGGTTGTATACGATCTGAATCATGGGGATGAAGCTCAGTTCCCGGGGGGTGAAACTCCTTCCAAAGTCGCTGGAGACAAAGATCCGAGACCCATAACTTCCGGACACTTCTGCTGTCAGGATCACCTACAAGCCAGAGTCCAAAATTTAGACTGATGAAAGCAAACAAGATTCTTTACAGCAGGTGCACACGTTACAGAAGCGCCACATTTGCTGATGAGGACTTACTTTCCCAGAGTTCCCGATAGCAATGCCATACTCTGATCTGATGAAAGTGTTGTTGATGAGACTGGTCACATCCTCAAAGGACTTCCCGTAGTTCTCACTGGCAGAAAAATGGTCGCAACCAAATTAAATGCAAATCAAACAAGGTTGTTTTTTTTTTCCTCCAACAGGTGAGACCGTGAGATTTACCTTCGGTAGAGTTTGGACTGCCCGAGTTTTACCAGGAAGAAGGGCACCTGAAAAGTCGTCAAAGCCAGGATGACCTGCAAGAGAGAGGAGAGAAAGTTCAGCTTGGGGAAAGTGGAGCGTGGATCATTTATTAATGCGCACCCTGATGTGAGGGAACTCATTATGTAATCTACGAGGTTCTTTGTGGGCAGACTACGCTGTCACAGAATAATCCGGCCAAGTTCCTCACAGAGGAACAACACTGCATGAGAGACATGTCAGGTGCACAAATAGAGAGGAGAACATAACACTCACCCCTGAAGCATCTCCAACCCAGGCCAGCGTCACGGACCCACTCAGGTCATTGAAGGTATACTGAGGAAGAACATTAAAAATAAACATATTAAAAATCACCAGTTGAGCAGCATGTAGTGTTGTCACGATACAGGAATTTCTAACTTCAATACAATACCTTAAAATATTTATATTTGATACCATTTTTGATAGCGCAGGGAAAATTTACACAATATTGAGGGCATAAAATTTCAGATTATTATTAAAACATAAATAGCTGTGTGTGAAATCGCTTTCAGAGGAGAGTGCAGAAATCGCTGCTGCTACCCTGTGTATCAATACTGTGGAAAATGAGTATAGAAACTGTTTCACATACGAGGGGAGTTTGAGTATAGCTGGCAAGAAAGGAATTTAAACTGCAGTGAAAACCTATTTGTGGATTTCTCCTCCAGACTGTATTTTTGCTTTGACTGGCACCATGTTTCCCCCTCACCATGTGGTCCAGCAGAGATGACAAAGTGTAAAAAAAACTGAAGCACCACTTATCAGACCAGACAAAACTCCAAGCCAATTGCTCTCAGCACAGACTTCTGAATACCACGTTAAAAACTGAGGTCAAGAAGAATCAAGGCTTTCACTCGGACAATCCAACACATATTTTGAACCCAGAATTCGAAGTGTTGCCTTCAGGTAGGCGGTTCAAAATGCCAATTTGCCGGCTAAACCGGTGCAAAAATGTAATCATTCCCGTCGTCAATCAAAATATTAAACAGCAACAAGTAGGTCTAGTATTATATGATATGACTTTATTGAGAACTAATATATCAAACAGTAAATTTAAAGTAAATTGATTATTTATTATCTGGTATGATTATACCTGTTTTTTATAGTATTTGAAACTACTGTCTTTTATTATCTTTTATTATTTTAAAGAACAACTGGTTTTAGTATTTGAAACTACAGTCTTTTATTACCTTTTATTATTTAAAAGATATGTATGATATGGTATGTTGTGTGATCCAGTGGCTTGGAGCCCAAGACCCTGCAGGACAATAAAGTATATCTTATCTTACAATAGTTTTATGCAAATCAGGTCCAGCGTGGCCCTAACAAAAAAATACGTTTGCTTTCCTTATCAGAGAATCCAGCTGCCTGATATAAAAGTCTTGAAACCCATTCAGTGGCAAATTATTCTTCAACCATGTAAACATAGTTCACAAACTGTTAAAAGGCAGATCTCATGTTATAAGCAGCTCCAGTATCGATGGGACCTGCATCAGAAACCTTGAAGCTGAGCCTCCAGGAATGCTGTCGACTTTAGATTACCGGGGCCAAGTATTACAAAAACTGCAATGCAAAGTTAGGAAAATAAGCAGCAAATGACTCTGCACTGCATGCAACGTTGTGTAGATATTTTATAAGCTGCATTAATTTGGATGCTGTCACTGTCTGTGCTAAAAAAATCCATTACACACCTGGTGAGAACAAATTTAGCCTTCTCTCCTATCCAGGATTTAAGTGCATAGAAAAAAACACAACACTGTAGTCTCTCTGTGTCCTTACAGAGTTCCTGTTTGGCTTTGACTACCACACAAACACAACTTTTAATTAGGCCTATTACAAAATAACTACCGCACAGCCAGTCACATGGATCCCACTGGGCCAATTTCCCTGTCAACAGTCAGACAGAAGTAAAAGTGGGATCCTCAAAATAGAGAATACAGCTGCATCTTTTGGAAGATATAGAAGTCATGGGCCATTAATGGAGAATTTAAGATGGTAAACCAGTCTGGTTACTCTGGTTTTAGTGGAGCCTACGTAGGTCTTAAAGCATGAGGAAAATAGGCGTTGTTACTGTTTCACTTCACTGTATTACACTGCACCAAATGTTAAGGAAACAAATCATAATCATGGCAGAGCAGTAAAAGGCAAAGATGGTACGTTTAAGGGCTGTTGGGAAAAGACAGAACTTAAGACTCTGCAAGTCATTTTGAGGTTTCTGTTGTATCCTACAAAAAGAAAAATAGATCTACAATACAATATCTCTTGTATCTAACTGTTTTGCTTCACTGTACCAAATGTTAATTAAAAAAATAAAGGCAGAGCAGTAAAAGGCAAGATGGTACCTTTAAGGGCTGTTGGGAAAAGACAGAACTTAAGACTCTGCAAGTCATTTTGATGCTTGTTTTTTGTTGTATCAAATAAATCTACAGTGCAATATCTCTTGTATCTAACTGTTTTGCTCCACTGTATTTCACTGCACCAAATATTAAAGAAACAAATCATGTGCAGAGCATATCAAGGCAAGATGGTACCTTTAAGGGCTGTTGGGAAAAGACAGAACTTAAGACTATGCAAGTCATTTTGAGGTTTCTGTTGTATCCTACAACAAGAAAAAATAGATCTACAATACAATATCTCTTGTATCTAACTGTTTTGCTTCACTGTACCAAATGTTAATTAAAAAAATAAAGGCAGAGCAGTAAAAGGCAAGATGGTACCTTTAAGGGCTGTTGGGAAAAGACAGATCTTAGACTCTGCAAGTCATTTTGATGCTTGTTTTTGTTGTATCAAATAAATCTACAGTGCAATATCTCTTGTATGTAACTGTTTTGCATCAGGGCTTACAGTTGAATGGCCATCAGTAGCTAGGTTTCTGAGGAACACAACAAGCATAGCTGATTAGGGCCTATTCGTGCACCTGGTTTAGCTGCACCTGCGCATCATCTCCTCATTTTAATTGCCAGTAACCGGACCTCACAGTTTAGGTAACTTACACGGTGGGTGTTGCTTGCTAACTTGGTGTCGTATCCTTGCGGAGTCTTGCAGTTGTCGCTCTGCTCGGCTGGATTTAAAAGCAGTTCAGGCAGAGCCCTCTTCACGATGTTCGCAGCTTTCTGTTCGGTGTTTGAATGCCTCATGAGTCCGGACGGTTTGAATCCGCGCTGGACATCAAGACAGGAGGACAAAGTGGGGACAGACAACAGCAGGAGACAGCGCAGAAAGAGTCCCATCCTCGGTTCAGGTGTCACTGGCAAAGAAAACAAAACAAAACCACCCAAAAAACAGTCTTTGTTTATCCTGGTGTTGCCTTAAAACTGAAGGTCGCTACAGCTCAGTTGCTACAGCAACAACACAGTCTCCTGACAGCCGTTATTTAGGGCTTTAAAACCCTCAAAAGCTCCCACTAAAAAACATCAAAACAGATTAAAAAAACGCAATTTAACCGGAGTATTTAACACCAGTTATTCGCGCTGCAACTCCAACATGACAGAGACTGTAACTGAAACGCAAATTGTGTCTGCCTGGTTGTATATGCGCTATAGCAGAGAGGAGCCGCTGTGATTGGCTGCTCTCCTCTTCTCGGTCCACCTATCCGCTGTTGTGATTGGTTCAATTCTGAAGAAGGCGGGGTCAAAAAGAGGAGCAGCATAATTAGCTGTCAAAAGCCTAAGTCAAGATAGGTTGAGCAATACTATCATGTAACTCCATCCAGCCAGAAACTTATTTATTTTGGACAATAATATTTATTTAATTACAGGTAACATTCAAGGTTGACAAAACACACAGTAATAACATATACGATTTTTAAAATTTATTTTTAATTTATTTATTTGCACATATATAAAACTGCACAAAATCCAGTCAGTGAAAAAAACAAAACAAGAAATGTGTCAGGTGAGGTCAAGAAGCCTTATAAGGCTTATACAAAGGACCTCCTCCAAACCCAGGGAGAAAAAAAACTACAACAAAAAAGGAAGAAAGATCTAAACTAACATAATTTAAAAAATACAACAAAAGTGAAACAACAAGAAGTAAACAAAATGTGCAGAAAAACCTAACCAAACATTGGAAAACAATACAATAAAAACAATGAAATACAAAGATTATAAGATAAGATAAGATATTCCTTTATTCAAGATTCAAGATTCAAGCCCTTTATTGTCATTGTGTAGTACAACGAAATTAGATTGTGACAATCCCATAGATGCTAAAAAGGATAATACAATAAAAAAAGAGATATAAATATAAAAATAATATATATATATATATATATAAAAGATAATACAATATAAAATATAAAAATACAGTATGTGTATTGATTAGATGACAGTTTTGCCAGATTACAGTTTTGCCAGATTATTGCACAAAGTGTCTGTCAGATAATTATATAATTATTGCACAGCATCATATAATTTACAGTATTTACACTGAAAAAAGTGACACAAAAGTGACCAACGTGTTATTGCACATTTACATTGCACGAGTTCAACTCAGACAGAGGAGACGTCAGAGTTCAGGAGGTTTCATTGCAGTTGGGAAAAAGTATTAGTCCCGCAGTGGGGAAATGTGCAGTGTACAGCAGCTAAGGGGATAGTGCAAAAAACTAGATGCATCAGCTAACACAGTAAAAAAAAAAAAAAAAAAAGAGCTAAATGAAGTGTAACAAAATATGAACCATTTAAATAGAAGGAAGTATAAAAATAGGAGAAGTATATACAGTATTGACAGTAAACAGACTATTAACAAAATTGCACAAGTGGAAAATGATATTGCACAGTGAGAATAAAATGAAATTCCACCTGAAAATATCAGTGGAACTGTTGATTTAGTGCTGCTTTATGTTGGCTCAGCCCCATGATACACATATAGTCCTACGTTTGTGCCACATATGTCTGGTTTTTGGGTGTGATTTGTTTGAAGTTCCCAATGTATTTTCTCAGAGAAGAAGATGAAAAGTCTTTCTCCCCTTCATGTTAACTTATTTCAATGTTTCCACCCGCCATATGCTAATAGTTTATTATAGTTTTTTATTTATTTATAGTTCATTTTACATGTAAACACACATTCCACAGGTGAAAATGTCACAGAGAAAAATGTCACAGGTACACACATGAAAACCAACAAACAAGATTTTCAAAAAGCATGTGTTTTCACTAGCCTTTGTTTATAGGTGTGATGACTATAATATTATGTCTAAGACATTTCAGTTTAATTTCTTGAATATGTACAAAATACATAAATGACAGCTGTAAATTGATTAGAATATTTAATTGTGATTAATCACATGATTTTCCATAGTTTATCGCAATTAATCGCAAATTAATCATAAATGTTCAAAATGTACCTTATAGGGAGATTTGTCAAGTATTAAATATTCTTATCAACATGGGAGTGGGTAAATATGCTTGCTTTATGCAAATGTATGTATATATTTATCATTGGAAATCAATTAACAACACAAAAAATGACAAATATTGTCCAGAAACACTCACAGGTACTGCATTTAGCATAAACAATATGCTCAAATCATAACATGGCAAACTGCAGCCCAACAGGCTCAGTGTGTCAGTGTGCTGACTTGACTATGACTTGCCCCAAACTCCATGTGATTATCATAAAGTGGGCATGTCTGTAAAGAGGAGTCTCGTGGGTACCCATAGAATGCATTTTCATTCATATATCTTGAGGTCAGAGGTCAAGGGACCCCTTTGAAAAAGCCATGCCAGTTTTTCCTCGCCAAAATTTAGCATAAGTTTGGAGTGCTATTTATCCTCCTTCGTGACAAGCTAGTGGTTGGTAGCGATGGATTCCTCAGGTTTTCTAGTTTCATATTACATCAGTATCTTCACTATAGCTTTAAAACTGACTACCTAAAAATCTCAAGTTGCGTTAATACAGTAAAGAAATTAGTGGCGTTAAAATGAATTTGCATTATTATCGCGTCAACTTTGACAGGCCTAACATAAATACAACAATAACAGGCGTAACATGTGCCATGAATTAAATTAAATGTCTAAATGTCACACTTATTCATCTGGGCCTGATGTGATGTTGGGGAAAAAAACATGTATTATAAAGACTGTTTATTGTAACAAATAAAATGTGTTGTAACAAAATGACTAGTGGCCCCTTTTCAATGGCAGATATTTTGAAAGAAATCCCCTAATATAGAGACATTAACACATTTTCTTTAATACAGTATGTCTCTGTTCTTGTGCTCATCATAGACGAGAAGAACAGGGTCAAAGAGGAAAACTAACCTTTGTGTCATATGATCTTAACTCCTGTAAATGAATTAGTGTGGGTGTTTCTGTGTAGCCTGTTGTGTTCTTAAATTATATCTATTCATTTTGTTGGTTGCAATGAGTCATATTGTGTTCTTTATTAAATTTGTGCATGTGACAGGACAGTGGGTCATAACAAACCCATGACTACTGGTCATGTGATGCAGTTTTAACTTTCCCTTGTAGAGTGCCACGCCATCTCTTCAGTAAGCTTCCAGTCATACCAGCGTGATAGCGACACAAAGTTAGTAGAGGATGGGAGGATGTGATCAGGTAGTCATGCCGAGTATTTGACTATGCCCTTGTTTAGCCTGTGGTGTTGCACAACCTGTTCAACAAGTTTGAAAGCCTGCAACAACAAAAAGGTGTCATCTCATCAGAGCCGAAAATGAAAAGCTGTTGAACTGGTTTCAATGACCCTGCAGAAAACCTGGCACCTGGAAGTAGAATCCTCAACTTGGCTGCACCTAAATGTGCTTTGGAGCGTCAGTAATATCATTTTTGGTTATCAAGTCTTGCTTGTGTGTTTCTTGATTCCCAGATTCACTCAGAAAGCCAAACAATCTGATCTGTAGAGCAGCATTCCTCCACAAAGGGACTGTACAAAGGAGCGACAGCCCCTCCCCCATGGCAGCCCAGTCAACTATTAAAAGGTGGAGAACAAAGCCACTCTTATTCCTTCGAGATGTACTCTGATAGGATGAGAACCGTGCCTTTCTACAAGCACCCACATTTTACTTTTTGGCTGCACGGTGTGTTGACAGACGGTAGGCAAATGAAGGGGATGGAACCAAGTGCATTTCCTTGTTACCAAGCATTTCCATTGACCTGTGTGTGAATGAGTTCAGCCTCCACTGATGGGAGTCATGGGAAACACAAGGGGTAAAAAGGGTTAGTTTGGTAATGTGGCGACCTCTAGTGAAAAGTAGGTACCATTACTCCTACAGCATTTTGGACATTTTACAAACTCTATTGCTCGGTGGATATTAACATAACATAGTTTGTTATAAAATTAGATATCATTAAAGATACACATATTTACCCTGAGTTTGTTTCTGAAGACAGAATACAGTATGTCATAAAGACGTCATAAAAAGTAGCAGTATAGTATGTCATAAAAATGTCATGTCATATTATAGTTTGACATAAAAATATAATAAAAAAAGTCAGAGTATAGTATGTAATAAGCAATGTAATTAAAAAAACTCATAAAATAATATGCCATGAAATGTAATTAAACAGATCATACTATAGTACACCATAAAAATGCCACAAAAAAGTTATAAAAAATGTAATTAAAAAACTCATAGTATAGTAGCCATAAAATGTAATAGTACGGGATGCAATAAAAATAGCATTAAAAAAAATCATAGTATAGTATGCCATAATGACTGACTGTTTTTGACATACTATACTATGACATTTCACAAATTTTCTGGATATAGTATACCATGACGTTTTTTGACATACTATACTATGACATTTTAATATTTATTTTCATTATAGTATACTTTGACTTTGTTTGACATTCTATACTATGACATTTTTTGATTTTCCTCAACATAGTATACCATGACTTTTTTAAACATACTATACTATGACTATTTATTTTACAATTTTTTAGAGCTTTTATGACTTTAAAGACTTTTTAACAACTTTTTTCGACATGCTCTACTAAGAGTTTTTTAATAAAAAAAAAAAGGTCAGAGTACAGTATGTCATAAAAATGTCACAAAAAAATCCTAGTAGTAATATGTCATGAAAACTTAAAAATATAAGTTATAAAAAAAAGTCATAATATAGTATGCCATTAAAATGTAAAATAAAAAGTCATGCAATGACAATGCATTTTCCAGCTAATCCAAGAGGGTTATAAATACTTTATTTGTTTTACGAAGTAGGAGAATTTTTCTCAAATAAACACTTCATACAGAAAGGATATGAAAATTGTAATCTGAAAAGTAACTAAAGCTGTCGGCACAAAATGTAGTGGAGTAAAAGGTACAATATCCATCTCTGAGATGTAGTGGAGTAGAAGTATAAAGTTGCATAAAATGGAAATATTCCAGTTCAAGTACCTCAAATTTAAGTACAGTACTTGAGTAAATGTACTTAGTGTTTCCAAGTCCTTCACAAATATCCAGCGGTGGACCGTAACAGTTTTTTAAAGTGTTTCATACATTTATTTAACATATTTTAAACTAAAAGTGAACAGTAACTAGCAGCATATGAAGTGAAAAGCAGGAAATGTGTTAATTTACTGCAGCTGTGTACATCAATATCCCGCGGTCATGCTGACATACTGTAAAACCTCATTGTTACCTCTGCCTCAGCTCCTGGTTTGCTTACTGATGGACAGATAAACCACCATTACATGCGAGTATAGCTAGAAAAAACCCAAAACATACACAGTCAGTATTGCAAACTGTTTATTCGTAGTAAATGAAAAGTGTGCAATTCAGTGAGTGGGGAGAAAGAGAGGAGAGGGTTTGTCGGGGACGGTCGATGTCTTTGGTCCATACTCTAGTGGAGCGGATGTCAATGAATCGGTGGGAGACAAGAAAAGGCACTTGAGTTTACAGTTGTCTCAGAAAGGTTGTCTAAAGAAGGTCTACTGGAAGAATGAATGAACTAGATGTTTTAACCTCCATTATGCCTAATATGAATATCACATACAAAATGCCCCATGTGAGCACAAAATTATATAGCTACATATATGTATATACAGTAAGGAATCAGAACGTAAAGTAGGGTGGGAAGAAGAGGAAGAAGAAGACGAAGAAACGGTGAAGTGTTGGATTTATCCCCTTTGGAATTCTTTACAGGCCGAGGAAAGAAAACGAAAAAAAAAGGCAGCAACTTGAAAACAGGACGTAATTATCTTTGGCGATAACCTAATATTCCTACAGTTTGGAATGTAAAACGAAAATTAAAAAAAGTGGTTAAAGTGAGGCAGACAAAATCTACTCTCTTTGAGTCTTGATTGAACGAATCCAGCACCTCCAGAGCACACTGGAGATATGCTGGAATAAAAACTGATTTGTTAATAATCAGTCCTGCGGCTTTGATCAATTTAAACTGCAGCCCCCCAAAAACACCAGTCAATAAAAAATCTTTGACATTACGACATTACCACCTAAAGAAATAGTTTGACAATTTAGGAAATTCACTTTTTCGCTTTCTTACTGAGAGTTTAGATAAGAAACTGAAAAATACTTTCTGAAAACACTTTCAATAAAGTATAAATGTCACCTTTTTGTTGCTTGTCCAAGTTATTTTTCTAGCTGTGATGGGCTCATTACTGCCCCCTGAGGCCAGAAGGAGTAAAAAAACATACACTGTTGGTGAAAACCGCAGATGTTTCCCCCCCCCAACGGCCACAAGGGGCAACCTTGAGCCAAATCCAAACTGGAAAACAGACTTCTAAAAGCAACAAAGATGAGATTTATCAGAAGTGTTTTCAAACCGTAAGAAAGGAAATGAACATATTCACCAAAATGTCAAACTATTCCTTTAAATCAAAACATATTTATGTGTCATTACAGCACATATTTACCAAAGACTGCAACGCTCTTCTCTCCACAATATTAACTAAAATATTCACTGAAGTTTTCTTATATATCAAATAAGAAGAAAAATCTCCGTATGATCAGAAAACCCACAAGGAAACAAAAAGGGGGAAGAGAGAGAGAACAAAATATAATTTTCAAAAAGTCTGCTCGAAGGAAGACGACATTATGAAGAAAATGCAGCAATTATGTAACAACCAGTCTTACACTACAGCCTTGCAGCTCCACATACTGTATGTACATAACTACAAGAAGATTAAAGCTGAGGAATCACCAGGGGTCCCTGTCTCTTAAATAAGAGCCCACTGCGAGAAAACGGCTTGAAAACAGGCCATGCCAAAACATCAGCAATGAGGTATTCACCAGCTTTTTGTTCACAAGCTGTGGACACGACGATGAGACTTAACCCCAACAACGAAAAGCCTTCTACTTGGCAGCCATAAAAAAACAAAAAAAACTTATATCTGTGAAATCAATGCAACCTTCCAATGCATTCATCAGTTTGATCAGTTTTAAGTTCACAGATGAGATAAAGTGAGAATATAAAAAAAGGGGAAGCAAAGATCTTATTCTCACACATATTTATAAATGGCGCGCCCGCTCTACGAGTACCGTCTGTTTAGAAAGCCGTCATGATGCAGACATCCATGTCTCTAGAAAGGCAAATGTGAAGTCTCTCTGTGACTAAAAGGCAAGCACGTCATTAATACGCCATCCATGTGCATATATAACAACACAAAGAAGAAGAAACGGTGCGTGTGGAAGAAAATTCATCTGAATATATGTCAAGGATTAAATATAGAACAGCATGTGGACAGTTTCCTTTGTTGTGAGTTTTAACATATTTAACAGTATTCTACAAAAGGTAATGAGCCCTGTCTTTGTTACAAAATAATGGACAGCAAGCCAACAACAGCACACACACGATAACCCCGCTGGCCAGTGGGAGGGCGATACATCGCCGTCTTAGGCAACATTTAAAGGTAAAGCTCGACATCTTGGGAAATGCACATATTCGTTTTCTTGCAGAGAATTAGAGGAGAAGATTGATAGTTGCTGTCGTGTCTGTACGGTAAATATGAAGCTACAGTCAGCAGCCGATTGGCTTAGCAAGGCAACAGCTAGCTTTGCTCTGCCTGGCACATAACCCCCCCCCCCCCCGTAAAACCAAGACTTGTGGTTTTTACACTTCAGTTTTTCTACGAAAAATAAACAAAACAAGATACAACGTGTTAATTAGTGAAATTTGGAGGTGATGGTTGGCAGATAATGTGACATTAAGACAGGAAACAAAGCTGTTTCCAACTGCTTCCAGTCTGCGCTGAGTGAAAGAAGTGAAAGAGTGAAAGAAACCCCGAAAACAATGACCTACATTATCCCGCTTATTACACGGCTACTTACTCAAGAAATCAATAATTTGACACAAAAATGATCCGCCAGAGTCCATTTTTCTGCGTTTTACGGTCTGTTATAAAGAATTAACAGACCGTAGAACGCCGTGATGACCGATCATAATCGAGTATTCAACAAAGCTGCGTAATAAGCTAAGCTAAGCGGCTGCTGGTGATAGCTTCATATTTATCGTACAGACATGAGACCAGTATCCATCTTCTTATCTAACTCCACAAGAAAGGGAACGAGCCATTTCTAAAAATGTCGATCTATTCCTTTAAGAGGGCAACCTCTGTGTTCACAGAGTTCCTCTCAAACACATCTAAGTCCTAGTGTTAACAAGTTCCCTATGGTTTGTAGCAGCCATATGAAAAGCTCTAGATTACAGTCTGATATGTTTTAATTATTTTTTACCTTGTAAAGATTAACGATAGTCTGTAGTGTTGATTGCATGTCTACTCTCCTGATGACAAAAATCTCTGTTAATGCGAGAACTACTTTTGCACTTCCACGGTGAAGGCATTGAAATGGTTCCGGGAGATGAGAACAAACACCAAAAAAAAAAAGATGTGAGGTTCAAATCAGAGAGCCGACAAGCCTCAGCAAAAATAGAAATAGTACTAAGAGTTCAACTTCAATAGTGCAGAAATTGTTGCATGTAATCATGTCAGTCTCTGGCAGAAACTGCAAAAAAATGAATAACAGAGACTGACAATAGCATAGCAATGAGATCTCTCAAAGGGGGGCCTAAAGATAGAAGCTGTTACCTTAACCAGGAAGGGAGAAATGCAAACGGAAGAGCGATTACAGAACAGTGAGCGCTTTTCAAGTTTGAAAGGATGAATGGATTGATGTAGAGACCTGGCACTACAGCTCAACTGACGGAAATATGTAAACTTGTAATCTATTCTTCATTGAGAGGAGTTAGTAGAGGGGAAAGTGTGGAGGGTATGGGGGGAGGCTATGGGTGGTGGGACAGGGTGAGGAGGGGTGAGGGTTAGTAGATGGGTTTGATTGAGCACAGGATTTCCAACGTCAAGGGCAGGGTGTCCGCGGAGGCCTTTGGGGCAGCCCGTTATGAGAGGTTCGGTCTTGGTTGTAGGAGGACGTGGACGAATGGTGGGGACCTCTTGAGCTGTGTGAGTGCTGGGAAGGACCAGAAGAGTCACCGTCACTCTTGTAGCGGTGGTTAGCCCGAGCGGCGTTCCTGTCATGGTAGGAAGCGCCGTTATACCTCTGACCGCCCGAGTGATACCCTTGTCCCTGGAAAGTACGCCTGTTGCCTTGGAAAATCTGAGAATCAAACAATTCAGTGAGCGACTATGAAGTATTTGCAATCGCTGAAGTAAGTCGACGTCTTTATGGCGTTAATGAAAACACTTTTCCCAGCTGACCTGTTTGTTTGGTGGAGGGCGGTATTCACTGGGGTTGCTTTGAGTCTGGGTGGGAGGAGGAGGAGTTTCCAGCAGGCCGGGGCTGGCGATGGAAGAGGACGTGGAGCTACAACGGGACCGATTTGAGTATCCTGTGCGTGGATGGTAAACTGTAAAAGAAATAACAAGGTCAATCACTAACAGTACAACCTGTGACCTGTCTGAAGCACGATTACTAAATAAGCTTGGTAACTGCACCAAAAAAAACAAAAACGGAATAGCTATTTTTTAGCCTGGTCTATATTTGGGATTTGGCCCTGACACACCAAACCGACAGTTAGTCGGGGGCCAGTTTGGGGCCGTTGGTGAGCGTCTGTCAGCTTAGTTTTTGCTGTGTGCAGCGTCGGCTCTAGTCTGCCCGTGTCTGAGGTTTTTGTTTATTTGTTTCACACATATAAAAAAGACAGTAAAATACAATTCACATGAAAGGAATGTAAAATATGCGTGAGGGTGTGGTAGAAACCTATAATGGCTTATATAAAAACCAAAGGACCAAAGGTCATAAAAGAGTTAAAAATATTACCATGACAAAAATCACCAGAACATTTTAGATATTATCGTTAGAAACATTTCACATATAAACATATAAAGTGTCAAGTGTTGTAGTAAAGTTCAAATAACAAAAAAAAAATACAAAGAAGCAGGAAAAATTGCCATATTTATAGTTTCTAGGAGTGATAGCTTTTTTTCCGAATCAAATGTTTTTGTCAGCAGAGCATTTCTAAAGTCCCTTTTTATACACAGACAATGACACAGAGGAATCCATTAAATGGACATTTTCATTCCATAAGATAACTCCACGAAATTTGATAGAAAACTGACCAATCTGCAAAGGAAGATGAAGATTATCAGCCTGTCTGGTTGAGTAATTATGGAATTGAGAGTTGTTAACAAAATAATATCTAAAACAATGAGGTAAATCTGCATCATTATATCTCGCCATAAAGACAAATGCACAGGTTTGAAGAATGTTGATGTCAAATATAGTCAATGACTGCAATTTCTTTTAAAGTGGTGCACGTGGTATAGCAGCATTTGAAAAAGTTGTTAATCTTATAAACTGTTAATACACGGATATTTTCACAGCTACATGGCCATCTGGAAGCTAAGTGGTGAGTGAGAGTGGTGTGAAAATGGTCGGCATTGTATCGTGTATCATCCGCAGTCCTCGGTCTTCTGGTTTCCCCTTTTGAAAGACGAAAACAGACTTACTCAACCTGCTGGTGTGAAGACTTATCTCACGCAGGCGCAGAACGTACGTGGTAGTCGGCCGTTGGTTGTAGTCTTTGCGGTGTGCTCGAGTGCAGCTTTTTGGACAAGACAAAGACGACGTGAGGCGAAGCAACAGTCGAACTTTGTCGCTGCTAATTCTTTGATGTCGGTTTGGTGTTTAGGCTTTCAACTTCAGTGTCTGATAAACGTGGTGAAGTCTTTGGTCATCAATCAAAAACTACAGTCTTAGATTGTACTGTGAAACGTCCGCCAACAGACCATTTAGAGCTTGTGTGCGAGAAGTCTAATAAAAGTCTTGGTTGAAGCGTGAATGAACTAAGACATTGTTTCTAAGGGAATTAAAGGAGTGGAGCACAATGATTGAATTGCTGTCATTAATCGTGTAAACAGAACTATTAAAGGCTGCACTGACGCATTTGAGAAGACTGAATCATTTCAAGAATTAAAATCGAACAAAAGGTTTGTGAAGAAATGAAATGTGTTTTATGTGTCAGTTTTTTTGTATTTTCAGCTTTGTTGTTTTGACATATTATAATTCATTTACCGCGAGTGTACTTCCAGTGTGCTGACAAACTGCTGTAATTGAGGATATGACCTTATAAAATGCTGAAACTGAGCAGCTGAAATGCTTGCTTTTGTGATTTGTAGGGAAAGTGTTTTGTATCAGCTAGGATGAATAAAAATGGGGGAGGAGGACTATTTTCAGAAATCTTCACTTTGAACACAAATAAAAACGAAAGATAAAAAAGATGAAAGCGATACAGTACCTGATCCAAACCCTATGATGCTCGTCTTCAGCGGTTCAAGATCAAACGTAAATCTTACAGCTTTTCCAAGGTCTTCATCATATTTACGCTCACTCACAAAGTGCTGAGGGTAAAAAAAACAAAAACAGATTGTATTCATCACCAGCTAACTGTATTTTAATTTGCTGTTTTAATTATTGTGGTTCACCTTGGAAAAGACAACAACATCGCAACAAATAGCTTTTAATTTGCTTTCAATTGTGGCTCAATAATTTAATGTTGTGTAAAAACATTGTGAGGAAGAGACAGACGAGGCCAAACTGTTTAAGTACCTTTATGTCTGCACGCAGTTCAGTCAACTGCTCCTCGGACATGGACACCGACTGGTCCGTCAGCCGTCTGAGCTCCTCCGCTCTCTTATGCCGGGCGTCCAAAATCAACACTGAAATACAACAAATGTGATCTTTAGCAGATATGAACAAATGGTGAACGCTTTTTTATGAAACCAACAAGAAGACTTTCAACCTTTCTTGTGCATGGTGCAATAAAAATGCTGACAGATTATATTAAATTAAGAAGCAACTCTCTATGTAACTAATCATCATCATGTGTTATGTCTTCTACATGTCTGCCAGTGATAATGATTATTTTTATTAACAATTAATCTGCCAATTATTTTCTCGATTAATTATAAAATGTCAGAAAATAATGAAAAATCGATTTGAGGTGGTGCCTTCAAATGTCTTCTTTTGTCCGACAAATAGTCCAAAACCTGAATGTTTTCAATTTATTGTCACTTAAAAGGAAAATTAGCAAACTGAGAAACTGGAATTAGAGAATATTTGTGGTATTGATTATCAAAATAGCTGCAGATAATTATATCATTATTATAATGTTATCAAAGCTTTCTTTCTTCAGTTTCTGTTTCCTGCAGTCCCAGTAAGTTTCATTTTCCAGCAAGAGCTCAGCTGTGTTTTGATATGACAAGTACAAAGTACAGCTGACTCAGCATCTAAAAGGTAAACAAGGGTCAAAGATAAAAATCCTTTTCAAAATCAAGATACCATGTACACTGCCATTCAAACATTTGTAATCTCCTGCCACCCAAGCGTGACTGGGTCCAGTCAGATGTCTGAGGTCTACTCTATATGTCTGAATGATCTTATATGCTTTTATGTTATAGAAAGGAGATGTTATTTATAGGGCAGTCAAAGTGAATGCGATAATGCAAATTTGTTTTAACGCCAATTTCATTAATACATTAACACAATCGATATTCGGATGTTGTAGTGGGCTCAGTTTTAAAGCTAAAGTGAAGATACTGGTATCATATAAAACTAAAAACCTAATGAATCCATTGGTACCATCCATGTCATACTAGCTTGTCGGGAAGGAGGCTAAATAACGCTCTAAACTTGCACTTAATTTTGGCGAGGAAAAACTGTCATGGTCATCTTCAAAGGGTTCCCTTAACCTCTGACCTCAAGATATGTGAATGAAAATGGGTTCTATGGGTACCCACAAGTCTCCCCTTTACAGACATGCCCACTTTATGATAATCACATGCAGTTTGGGGCAAGTTATAGTCAAGTCAGCACACTGACAGCTGTTGTTGCCTGTTGGGCTGCAGTTTGCCATGTTATGATTAAAGCATATTTTTTATGCTAAATGCAGTACCTGTGAGGGTTTCTGGATAATATATGTCATTGTTTTGTGTTGTTAATTGATTTCCAATAATAAATATACAGTATACATACATTTGCATAAAGCAGCATATTTGTCCACTCCCATGTTGACAAGATCATTAAATACTTGACAAATCTCCCTTTAAGGTGCATTTTGAACTGCAAAAAAATGTGTGATTAATTTGCAATTAATCACAATTAACTAAGGACAATAACATGATTAATCACGATGAAATACTTCAATCAATTAACAGCCCTAATTAAAATGCATTAGTAGAACATACTTTTTTTTACTTTACCAGTTATATATCGAGATTCAGATTTGTTCATCAGTTATACATTTTCCTGCAGGAGAGCGAAAGCTAATAAAGTTCTAACGCACAAGTCTAACACAGGAAGGAGATTAGTAGAAGGCAAATTTTGAGGAAACCCGGCTTTTGTAATGTTGAAGAAATACTAGAGTTTCTTCGTTTTCCTCTCAATTCCCCAATCACCTTGCACAAAGACAGCATTGAGTCTCCCCTGACACCTGACACTATTCACTTTTTCCAGGCCTGGAACACACAACACTCTACTGAGAGGACAGAATAAGAGAGAATGGCCTACTTGTACAAATATGCAGTCCTGCTCTGTCATGTTACATACACACACACACACACACACACACATATACACCGTGGTATGCTCTAGGTATATGAAGACCCCGAGGGCACTGCTGCAGTTTTGGAGAAACTGGGACACACAACAATCTGTTTTACTACCTCTCCGGAAGTGATTCAGGTCAAATCCTCCAGGCACCTTGAGTCAGGTGATCATTACATGTGAAGAATACTAACAGCTCCCGGGTGGTAACTGACAAGCAGGGTTCTGGTTCAGCCTACATACTTGAAAAAAGAAAAATACAGTACTTACTGGCCTCTGCTTTCACTTTGTCCATTTCTCCCAGTAGAGTCACTTCTCTGTCCATTAAACTAGAAAAAAAGAGAGGAGGAGGGGTCATTTTTCTTTACTCACTACAAGATAAGAGGAAATGAAATGAAGAGAAGTGAACGCTGACTTTGCAGTGAGATTATGAAGCAATTACAATAACACTAAACAAAGAGTCAGCAGCACATTCTTGGGATCAGAAATACAGCAGCGTCATTGAATGACAATGCAAAACAGCAAGTGCAATAAAATTCAACAGTCAAGCATTAATACTAGGGCTGTCAAAGTTGACGCGACAACGCAAATTCGATTTAACGCCACAAATTTCTTTAACGCATTGATGCAACTTCCGATTTTTAGGTTGTAGTGGACTCGGTGTTAAGCTAGAGCGAAGATACTGGTATCATATGAAACTAGAAATCCATTGGTACCAGCCATGTCATACTAGCTTGTTGAGAAGGAGGCTAAATAATTATAGGTTTAAAATTAATAATAAGTTAATTGTTGACTCTAAATTGCCCGTAGGTGTGAATGTGAGCGGGAATGGTAGTCTGTCGCTATGTGTCAGCCCTGTGATGGTCTGTCCAGGGTGTACCCCCGCGTTTACAGATAATGGATGGATGGATGGATGGATACTGGTGCTGATACTGGTGTTCTAAGATGGCAAACTGCAGCAAAGCAAAGCTGTTCACTGGGCGCCAAAAAAGTTTTTGGACCCATACAGCTTTTTAAGACTTAAGACATTTTATGGATCAAATTCTGATAATACAAAGGGTCATTTCAAGGTGTTTGAGTCTCAGAAAAGTAGAAAGACAACAGCTCCTCTTTGTAATGCTTGTGTATGAAGGTGGGGGCGGGGGGAGCATTTTTGGGAAAGTGTGTGTAACATGATCCTGCTACCAACTGTGGCCACTATACCAACAATCCCCTCACAGGCCAGCGTTCTGCTTAGGGGCTTGGTAAAAACATGTTACACCAAGTGTTCCCAACCTGGGGGTCGGGACCCCCCCCAGAGGTCACAAAATAAATGGGAGGGGTTTGACCTAGTTCAGGCACACTGAGCTCTTAACAGTCGTGATCTCTCTCTGCCTCCGGTGCAGCTTCATGAAGCCTCTGGACAGCAGAGTGTAAGGGTAACTATACTGTGTGTTTGACAGCTGGCTGGGTGTCGCTGGCATGAATTAGACTACACCCAGGACAAACTTTGAATCATTCATTAAATATCATCTATGACTGATTTACAATTACTCAGACGCACAAAGCTGATACTAATTTTATCCATTTTCCACCAGAAAAAAATCCAATAACGTTACAGTGGAAACCGCTTATAGTGATCATGTCAGGCGGTCCGCGAGGCAAAGTATCAAGGGAGTAAGGGACAACAAAAATTCAACTAAAGTTAATCTGACGTAGTTTTAAAATGTTTTTCCATACGTTGTCATGTATGAGAAGACCCAAAATGAACACTGTAAGCGGACTACTTGATTACCATAAGCAAATTATTTAAACAGCATGTGTAAAGGAATGATTCTGTCCCCTTTTGATCCATATATAAGCGGTTGTTCACTATAACCGTGATCACTATAAGCGGTTTCCACTGTGGTTTGTGTATTTTAGATGGTGGTTGTTTGTAGGTCACAGAGCTGAAGTGTTCCTCCATCCTCACACAATATAGAGGTTTTCTAAAAAGCTAAAACATGGCATACGGAGGTTTTTTGTCCCTTTTCCATGATAAGTGAGTATCTACTTCTGTACTGGCTGCTAAAAACTGAGCACCTTGCAATTTATTAAAAGATAAAACAAAGATTATTTTATCAGCATCCAACGATGTGAGTCTCAGCCATAGAAGTGCTGTCAGAGCCTCATGGGAACTATACAATAGGTGTTGAACGCCAACAGAACAATCTGTCTTTTATCTTTGTTAAAGTGTTCAACTTTTACAAGCCAGTGCGGTAGTGGTGGGGAGCTGAGAGCGGAGCTAAATGGATATCCCATTCAGCTTATCGACAGGAAACGTCAGTATCGTGTTCCAGCTTTTCAGAGAGAATAAAGAAGGATCTCTCTATGAAAAATAGAACTATACTTTTGAGCTTGTATAGTTAATTAAAATATGTTTATTTGAGGAATGTATACTATCAGAGTGCAGACTTCTCTCTTTAAGCTTGTGTTTTTCTGAGTCAGACGCAATAAGTTAAGGTCCTCTGATTTCATGTGTTTTTTATGTACCATCTAAAATCCTCAATGTTAATATTTCTGTGTAAAATGAATATGCCTGGCTGAACTAGGGTGACCAGGTCCCAACAAACCAAATGTGGTGCCTGCTTTCTTCACAGCCATTGGATAAAAGCCAGATTTAAAAAAAAAAAAAAAAGCGTCCATCCTGCAGCGGTTTGACTTTTGAAAATTAGAGCCTGAAAATGTGGGACATCGTCTCAATATGTGGGACGTGGGACAAGGGATAAAAATGCTGTGCAGTCCCTCGTAAAGTGGGACATCTGGTCATCCTAGGCTGAACACCCATGTGCCATCCTCCATTGTTTACCTTTTCTTTTCATTTTTTACACCTCCAGGCCTCTCCTGGTAACTGTGGTAACCCTGGGTTTAACATCACAACGCTATGCATTGTGGGTAATTCCCTCAGGCAAAGTCTGCAGAAATGCAGAGTCACGGAAAGTTCATAAAGGGTTCAAAATGCCTGCGAGACAGCCCTCGAGCACTTGATGATTTGACAGTGGGACAGCCCTAAACCCTCACAGACTTTGCAAGAACGCGCCTCAAATCTGTAAGTCTATGAGTGTGGACATTGGGATTTGGCCCTCATGGTGTGACCCCCCTGCCTGTCGCCTTTCAGTCAAGTAGTGTGAAAACCACCAGATTTTAGAAGATTTGTACTCACCAGCTCTGGAGCTCAGCAAACGTCTGCTTCATCTTCTTGATTGAGGAGTCCATCTCCTCCTTGACTACTATCCTGTAGCGAGTCAGTGAGGCGGTGCATCTCTGCAGGTCCTTCACAGAGCGGTCGATATTGGGAGCTGAGGGGTGAACATTAAACTTGATTTAGAAGAACTAGTGCTACCTGTGCCTTGGTAACAGCTCAGCGTGCATTATCAATCATTGGATTCTAATAAACTACATGCAGGACAAGATCATTTGGGAGGTATAAAGTGTCTAACCCATCTTCTTGACTCCTGACGATCCTTGCTCATCAGTGGTGGGTGGAAATGAGGAAGAGGGTGGATGTGAATTAGAGCCGGGCCTGTGTCGGTTCTTGTTGCCTCTGGGACCCTGGTGATACCTCCCTCCTTGCTGTAAAGGGGGACTTGGAGCGCTACCTTGACTTTCTGCTTCTGCACCTGTGAGAAGACGGATGACTTTACAACAAGTAAATTAAGTAGTTTCCAAACTAACTTTCTCCAAAAACTGCTGAAAATAGAGATGAGCCAAATTAGTCCACAAGTCGGTCAGCAGCAGAGTTTTAGGTCGTTTCTCTTTAGATTCTCCAAGTGCAAGATAAGTCACCAAAAAAACGTTTTGACACTTTGAAAGAAAGGGGGATTTGATACGATAATTCCTACAACTAAATTTGACAATTTTGGCATATATATAGCTATAGATTACAAATATATACAGCCACAAAGTAACAAGAGAAAAGGGCTACGTTCCAAATCGCATACTTTTTCTTTTTACTTTTAGTACGTACTGCAGCTGCCCTTACAAAGTACGTACTGTTGCATGCAGTATGCATACAATTGGGACATACTACTTCGTCATAACATTGGGCCTTGAACTTTGACCCTCTTGCTCATATATCTGCTGCACAGAGGATTGTAGGTCAGAATAGGCAGAAAAGCTTGCTGGCTTGCATACTGCAAAATGTGATCAGATGTAGTAGGACATCCTGGTATTTTTGGCATACTGCATTTGACATACTAAATCTTTTTCTGGCATACTAAATAGTATGGTAGTGTGGGTATTGGAACGCACCGAAGGTATTTGGCCTCACTGAAGGACATTTGATCCTTATTAGAACTGCCTGTTCTGCTGTTTGTGAGCTAGATTCATTCACAAAAATGTTACCCACAAGAAAAAGCAATAGTTTCAACAGATCAGAGCGTCAAGCCAGCAGATCGAAACATAACAGATGTAGTAGTGTCAGCAGTCATATTAGAGGACCCAAACAAAGATTACTACAGCTGTCAACGATGTGTCATCAGAGATGGGGAGAGAACCGATACTTCAATACCAAGTTGATGCCAAAATTCTGAAAACGTGACGATACTCGTTTTTCTGCAGCACCGCAGGTAACGTAGGTACCGCCAGGGCTCGAGACTAACAGTGTCTTGTATCGGAGACGATAAGAAATGTGTTTGCGGATGCAGTAAACTCACTATCAACTGCACATATTTTTTCCCTGTTAATGCCACATTGTGAACAACAAATCTGTGTTGGACGAGAGCTAGTTAACGTTAACGTTTCCCGTTAGCTCTGCGCAGGACTGTGCTGCTTACTGGCTACTAACAGCCAACGTGAAATAACTCTCGTGCTGCCGATTTCAACACGGGAGGTGGAATTGACTTGCATGAAGGCTCTATTCAGTAAAAATTGGTATTGGGTGATAAATTCTATCATTGTGTGTTCAAATGTAGTAGTTGTTTGAGGGGATGTTTTCACAGCAATATAAAATAGATAAAGAGAGGGAATTATGACCTGTTTAACTTCCTGTGTATGCAAACGGTAATAAAGGAGTGTTTGTTGAAGTACATGGGATTTATTTTTTTTTTTTTTTTACTGTGGTATCGAATTGGTATCGAGAATCGTGGAATTTCACTGATATTGGTATCAGATACTAAATTTGTGGTATCCCTAATCAGAGAGGTACCGTACTCAAAGTACAGGAAAATAAAGAAGGAGTAGGTAAAGTTTGACATGCACTTCATATGGTCCACGGCTCAGCCCTTCATCATTTATCAGAGCTGTGATTACCGGTGGTTTCGGATGTAGCGGGTTCAGAGTCCAGCTCGGCTGCATCCAGGGAGGCAGAGTCCAACTGTTCACTCAGAGAATCAAGTGACTCTCCATCTATGACTGATCCGTTGGCATGAAAGCCGTTCACCTCGTCCTTGACCTCCTCGGGCGATGTGGCCTCAGGTGGAGCAGGCTCTGCTGTAGCCTCGGGCACAGGCTTGGGCTTCTTTTTCTTCTTGGGCTGAACATGGAGATATCAATGTCAAACTTCTTTGTGCAAATTATCAATGTTCATGATCTGTATCCAAATCAGAGCAGTGACTCGCAACAATTTCAGTGCACACGGGTAAAGAAAAGATTTAAAGGTGAAATAAAAGTTGGTTCACTAGTTACTATTACTGAAGAACTATTTTTAACATCTGATATTAATTTGTACAATTACTTTTAAATAGGTCTGACATGATTATGCTTACTCAACCATGAGATATTCAAGATGCAGGCTTTCAGGTTCTCACCTTCTTTTTGCCGGTCACATTCCACTCCTTCAGGATCTCAATGGCACTGCCTGAGGCGAAAATAAAAACAATGATCATGGTGAGGGTGAGTCATGACACACTTAAAACAAATTTCAATATCTGCCCTGAGGTGGTGTGTTTAGCTACCGCTAAATGAGGAACAAAGCAGTGTGACGTACGCGGGACAACCGTCTTGTTCTATAATTAGACCTGCAAAACTAAAAGGCATGCAAATGACGCTCAGACTTCTGAATGCAAAGTATGACATGCATGAAAAAAGGACAAGTTGAGCACAGACAATGTAGGCGGCATGCCGGGCCTGACTTGCAGTTAACTAACAATACCTGGGTATTTGGCTCGACGGTTCACTCCCCTTTCAAAGGCACATCGACACGCTACTCTACAAAGTCAGGGCAAGAACTGGTTTCCTACACCATAATAAAGTATCTTTTACCCACTCTGCAAAACACACCTTGGTTAAAATGACAATTCACCCAATCCTGGATTAAGGCGATTTAATCTACAGATTCGCCTTCAAAAATCTCCTCAATAACCTGGACGTCATCTACCATACCGCCATTCGCTTTGTCACTGGTGCCCCTTTCAACACTCATCACTGTAACCTGTATTCTCTAGTCAACTGGCCATCACTCCATACCAGGCGTCAGATCCACTGGTATCAGTTCATTTATAAAACTATCATTCATCCTCCATATCTCCGCTCACTACTTAATATCTCCAACAGTAACCACAGTTTAAGTTGTAGCAAATTCATTAGTATGGTCATTCCTAAAGTCGCCACCTCCTTTGTTTGGCACTCCTTCCAGTTTGCTGCTCCCTACGAGTGGAATGAGGTACAAAAAATGCTAAAACTCCACACCCTCGTTTCCTTACCCTCCTTCAATAAGTCATTACAAGATTATCGTTAATTTCACATTCTTAAGGCCAAACAGTGACGTCTTCATACCTTCTAAGAAAGCTTGAACAGCCTTGTCAACGCTGTTCTCAAAATGCTGCAACACCAGTACGATCTCATTGTTGCTTTTGTTGGGGACAACTGCCCTGACAGCACTGATCTGTAAAAAACAAACAAAAAAAAACCCAGAGCAACAGGGTTTAACATAAAGTAACACTCAAGGTGATTCAACAGAGAAAGCGGTGGAGAAGAGGAGGGTCTTGAGGCGGGATTGGAAGATTGGAAGGTCTTGGGGGAGCGAGGTCCAAACCCTGGAAGCTGCGAAGGTTGGACTTGGGGGTTCATAGAAGGCCGGCTGTTGTGGATTTGAGGGCCCGAGATGGTTGGTGTGTGGCGCGGCTAGCTGGTGAAGGGCTTTGTAGGTGAGGACCAGGATTTTGAAGTTGATCCGATGGGAGACGGGTGTGGTTTAGGTGTATGTGTGAGACAACACAGAGAGGCGACTATTCGTTCTAAACAACAATGGCGGCTCCTGAAGAGGTTAGCGTAGCTGCAATAGCATCAGTTATAGCAGAACTGGAGAGTAGTTTGCAATTGAAAGAAGAGCAAAGAACGGCACTAAAGGCTTTTTTCTCGATGGAAAAGATGTTTTCGCTCTTCTCCTGACTGACCGGCAAAAGTTGGTTCATCCAATCACCTGCCAAGTATCTTTTGAAAGTGCCTGCCCTTTTTCCAAACAGTTTCCAATGACGACCTCTCAGATGGTTCTGTGTAACAAACCATCTGGCGGGTCAGGTTAGTTTTTTGAGCTCCCCGACAAAAGCCCCAGATCAGAGGCAAATCAGCGATGGCTCAGCTCTCGCAAATCAGCTTTACTACGAACTGCTCAAAGACGCAAGCCAAGAGGCTTGGCGGTGCATGGTCTGGCTGGTCGGGGGGTAGTACTTTCTGAAAATACTGGAACTTTTGCGGTGGAGTTTGAAGGGATGACCGTCGCTGATCGGTTAAACACACAAAGCGCCGCTGCTTCAACTTGTGTACCGCTTCATTCATAAAACAAGGAAGTACTCTAGTATTGATTTAGGATCATTTTAGGACAAGGGGAGAGCATTTCTCTTTGTTTGATAACACTAAAAGTAAAGTTCGGCTCTGCGGTTGGCTTTCACACTAATTTTAAAAAAGACAGAGAGATCGTGCGAGCTGCATTTCATTCATTACATCCAACGTGCATCAGTAAATATATGCAGCAGTAAATATCGTCGCAGTGAGATGAAACCTAATGTTTTATACCAGAGTGTTTTTTTTTTTTTAGATGAAACAGGCAGACACACTGAACTGCAGGCTGCATGCTCGTCCCATGTCATGTTGCTTTTTCATACGTCAGCGGACTAATTCGTCTAATCTTCGCACGTCTTTAAACCGCGATGGAAACGCAGACAACAGTGGGCTGAAGGAACCTTATAGTTCTTTGAAAAGTAGTTCCTCGTACGAAAAGTCACAGCTCATGTGTCGCAACACGGACCAAAGTTGTTGTTGTTGGACCGAGTGGAAACTAGATAAATAGTAAAGACGTGGAAACAGGTCAATTTGTGAACATGTGTGCCAACGACAACATCAACAAGCATGACTACGAGCATGGTATTACGCCATTTCACGTATCACTTCTAACTAGTTTTTTCTTGATAAAACGTTCAGAGACCTGACATACTCATCTGGTGACATGTCTTAATAGTGTGTGACCTCCTCTTGGCGGTCAGTCATGTAGTGTGATAACCACAGCTGCTTAAAGACTCCTGATTACAAGAAACAGGTTGTGTAGTGTGAACAGTACAACGATCGGACGACTTTGAAAGGCGTGTGTGTTAAACTTGGCTTTAAGTAGTTCCATTATAGATTAACAGATTTAAAGGGGACAAGGCTCATCATGAGATTACATAATGTTATACCTCAAGTGAAGTCAATTTTTCAAGGGATTTCAGGTGTTTGAACATCAAAATAACGGTTACAGACACTGATAAATGAACTCCCTTTAAGACAAGGCTGCCTCTAAAACATTGCCTTTTTTCCTTTAGCAATTCTATGACTGTTGCTCGTGATCTCACAACTTGCCCTCTCTTGTTTACTGTTGCCAACACCGCCGTGCAGAGCCCACAACTACTGACACTGAAGTGTTTGATTCCAGGAGCAGATTAGAAGACATTGATATTACAAAAAAATTGTGATTTTATGTTTCAAAATTAACCTTTTACTAAAAAACTACCAGCTCCCTGTACCAGTCATGAACAGTGTGTGTATACGTCTTACCTTCTCCTTCATCCTCTCAGCTGTTCCTCCCTGGGACATGGCCATTTTTGAGCGAGTGTCAAACACCACCCCCGACGTATCTGAAAAGATATAACAAATAAACACACTCCATTGTCTGCTCAGGCCTTGAATCGCATTTGCACACCACTGTAGAGCATCATTTGCAAAACAAAACAACCACCAGACAGCTTCACAAAGATTCCCTGGAAAGAGTCGTCTGCTACGTTCTTTAATCACGTTACAATGGCAGATTTGTGCTTGTGAAGCTTTTTGTCTTCATCTAAAGTAAAAAGATGAAACTTGAACAGCCATTTTATATCTACATGAACAAATCAAAGAAAACTTTCGCCTCATTTTCAACTCATCACTTAAGTTGACTTATCGAATAAGTTGAAAATAGATTTAATTTATTTACTGTAGGCTTCATTTGTATTAAAAACATCACACAATGAGAAGAATGTGCATTGTACTGTGGACGTGGAAAGACGTTTTAATTCGGTATTTAAGCACAGCCACTTCAGTTACCAGCAAAAGCAGGAAGCACTAGTGAAAATAAAAAGAAACTCGTCACATCTGTGCCTTAACAGTCTTCAATCTGCATCTCATTTAAATAACTATCAGTTTTAACGCTAGAGTGAAGATACTGGCATCATGTGAAACTAGGAAATCAACTGGTACCCACCATGTCACACTAGCTTGTTGGGAGGAAAAACTGTCATGGCCATTTTCAAAGAGGTCCCTTGACCTCTCACATCAAGACATGTGAATGAAAATGGGTTCTATGGGTACCCACGAGTCTCCCCTTTACAGACATGCCCACTTTATGATAATCACAAGCAGTTTGGGGCCAGTCATAGACCAGTCAGCACACAAAATTTAACTAATTGCAATTATTTTGACTGATATTGCAATTGCGATATGATTTGCGATATTAGAGGGAATGATAATTTTTACATCATTATTCTCATTTACAAGGAAAATACATATTAAAATGATTATGGTGTGATTTTTGCGAGGATCTGTACCAAACAAAGTCCTTAAGTCTGTAGAATATGATGATACATGATGTTGATAAGAGTATTACATACTTGGCAAATCTCCCTTTAAGGTACATTTTGAACAGATAAAAAATGTGCGATTAAATATTTTAATCGATTGACTGACCTAATATACAGTATATACTTTTGACAGTATATACTTTTTTTTTCCAACAAAGGTCTGAGGTCATTTCTTTTTAAAATTGATAAACAAAAGCCTACAGCTGATTATGAAAAGTCAGGGTAAAGTCCAAAGATAATCTATGGTCATTTAAAGACAAGACAGGGGGAAAATGCTGGCAGAGCATTCTTGAAAAAAAAAAAAAAAAAAGCCTCGTAAAAGGTGCTTTTCCTTGTGCATGAAAGTAGGTTAATCTCATTTTAAATCTCTGCAGCATTTCCCTTAATAATAGCTATTCATATTCACTTTAAAAATCTGTTAGACTACACTCGTAATTTAAGGACTTAATAAAGTATGCACACGTTTGTTATTTTATCTTAAACTACCTGTAACTTAAACCTTCTTCGACTAAATGCTGCAGCCATTAAAACACAAATTACATATTTCGTGTGTGTGATTGTACACTAAATAATATACAATGAAATGTAGTTTTTTATTTTGTTAATGTCTTCTTAAAAGTTGATACATACCCTTCTGGTTTTTCTTTGCCATGTTGTTACACAGAAGTATCCAGGAAACGCTTGGTTGTGTACTTCCTCAAGACTGTAATAACACTTCAAATATGTTAAAGATGGTGTTCAAAGGGCTCCGAGAGTGATCGCTTTCAATTTGACTTTTTCCCCGTTAGAGAAGATGCCAGCAAGGCTCACAACTGGCAGGAGGGTTGGAAGAATGAGGTTCAGATCAGGCCTCCACCATCTAGGCAAAGATTTGGGGTTTCCTCTCGTTTCTCCACCAAGTTGATCCAAATCTGTCGGGAGGGGGAAAGGGAGAGCAAAAATGAAAATGGTTTTGGACTAGAGTGTAGAAAAGAAACAAGTCAAAGTAACGGTCATAATGCTGCATGAAGCAGAAATGCACCAATCTCCACCTGTATCATCTGAAAATATGAATACAGATGAAATCCATTTCCTCTTGCTATGAAATATGAATGAAAAACAGATTTCAATAAGTTATTGTCTGTCTGGCAGAGCATTCTTGAAAAAATCTGCAGTTAATATTGTCTTTGGAAGCAACACTGCGTTTGGTTTCGGGGGGGAGGTGGGGGGGGGTGGAAGTTAGCAGAGAGACATCTTTTAAGGGTAGTTCCTTTTTCTCAGATCTCTGCAAGAGTGGTGGGTGATTGTTTTATATTCACAGTCTGGGCCCTGATGAGAACTGTAAATCCAAGAAGAAGAAGAAGAAGAAGAAGAAGAAGAAGAAGAAGTTGTTTTTTAATAGGCATGATCAAGAGCTACCTCAAATATTTTGGATTTTCCTACAGCCAAACTCATAACCGATGGCACAAATGTTTTTTTGCCTGTGTGCCTTTGGACACGTTTAGGCCTCGCAATGTGCTTTTAATTTTCACGACTCAATTTGGTTACTGTAACTGAAACTGCAACTGAAACCGAGAAAGATGACTAGCAGTCGAGACAGAAAGGAGTCGTTTATTTTAGGCAAATGTTTCGCCCCAAAATATACCAGAGAAATATGAATTCTCTGTTCTCAAATTAGGATTAAGTCTGCAGTTTATTGTACACGCAGAGATGTACTTAGATTAAAAGGACACATCACAATAAACAACACATTTTGCCATTTCTGCCCTTAACATAGCTGGAAAAGTAACATCAGGAAGTCTCTAAAACTTGGTTTGTCTTGGAAATGATGCCATCATCCTGCTGAATAATCAATACTGTGTTACCTCAAATTCTCTTGCTTTGAGGCTGCTTTAATTTAGGGCTGTCAAAATTAACGCGATAATTACACGTTAACGCAAATTTGTTTTAATACCAGGGAACATACTGGCATCCTGTGAAACTAGAACACATAAGGAATCCATTGGTACCAACTATGTCATACTAGTTTGTCAGGAAGGAGGCTAACTAAAGCTCCAAACAAAATTTTTTGCAAGGAAAAACTATCATGGCCATTTTCAAATGGATCCCTTGACCTCTGACCTCAAGATATGTGAATGAAAATGGGTTCTATGGGTACCCACGAGTCTCCCCTTTACAAACATGCCCACGTTATGATAATCACATGCAGTTTGGGGCAAGCCATAGTCAAGTCAGCACACTGACAGCTGTTGTTGCCTGTTGGGCTGCAGTTTGCCATGTAATGATTTGAGCATATTTTTTATGCTAAATGCAGTACCTGTGAGGGTTAATTAATTTGCAATTAAACGTGATTATCTATGGACAATCATGCAATTAATCACGATTAAATATTTTAATCGACAGCCTTAATCAAAAGACATCACAATAAACAAAATATTTTTGCCATTTCTGCACTTAACATAGCTGGAAAAGTAACATCTGAAAGTCTCTAAAACTTGGTTTGTCTTGGAAATGATGATGCAATCACCCTGCTGAATAATCAATACTTAACTCTCTTGCTTGAGTCTGCTTTAATTATGTCCTCTCTAGTCTTAAAAACGCTTCAGCCAGACCTCCAGCAGTCTGGACTCATTTTATTATGGGCCAGCTGTTTCCCCACTTTAAGATTTCCCTTTCTGGTTCCTAGAAAGTGAAACTTACAGGCTGTACAAACCCACGCCCTCTTGATTAGGACTTGGCGTGCCACAAAGTCCTGGTTCCACCACACCTCTGCAGACGTCAAACTATACATGAGCTCAATCAACAAGCGACACTGTGACTGCAGCAGCCACTGACGCATAACACTAGGATTCATTATGTTTATCAAGCGGGATGGTGCTTGAGTCTTCAAGACGGAGCCAGGTGCACTTTGGGATGCAAGAAGAAGAAGTGCAAACTCAGCACTCAAATTAAACTGGTGACTGAGAAGTTTGAATTGAAGAAGTTGGCACATTTAAAAGGATATTGGTTATGCAATATCTTATAAATATTGGATATGTATTATTCATAATACATATCCAATATTTATAAGGGCTGTCAAAGTTAACGTAGTAATAATAATAATAACCATGTCATACTAGCTTGTCGAGAAGGAGGCTAAATAACGCTCCAAACTGAAAAACTGTCATGGCCATTTTCAAAGGGGTCCCTTGACCTCTGACCTCTAGATATGTGAATGTAAATGGGTTCTATGGGTACCCACGAGTCTCCCCTTTACAGACATGCCCACTTTACGATAATCACATGCAGTTTGGGGCAAGTCATAGTCAAGTCAGCACACTGACAGCTGTTGTTGCCTGTTGGGCTTGAGTTTGCCATGTTATGATTTGAGCATATTTTGTTATGCTAAATGCAGTACCTGTGAGGGTTTCTGCACAATATTTGTCATTATTTTGTGTTGGTAATTTATTTCCAATAATAATTATAAACATACAATTGCATAAAGCAAGCATATTTACCCACTCCCATGTTCATAAGAGTATTAAACACTTGACAAATCTCCCCTTTAAGATACAAATGTGTAATTAATCACGATTATATATATATATATATATATATATATATATATATATATATATATATATGGAAACCTAGAGGGGCTTCTGTCAGTTTTCATGGAGGTCCAATTTGAGTTATCTATATATCTATATATATATAAATATCTATATATTATACTTATCACTATTATGTAATGATATTATTTCTTTATATTAATCTTGTCTGTAGGTGGAGGCTTCAGATAAGCCCAGTGGGGTTTTTGCCTCTTCCTGCACCGTATATTATTCATTTATTTTTTTTGTTATGTTGTATAGTCTTAAATTGTGCAAAAAAAAATAAACAGTTTAATAAGAAATATTTTCTTCACTACAGCCAAATAATGTATGTCCCTGACAAACAGGGAGAAAGCAGGAGTCTTTGCAGTTAAACATGGAGCACAGAGAGTGATCCCTGTCATCTGCTTGCCGCAGTTTAGCTAACATCTTAAATAATATATTCTGCTTGTTGCAGAAGTCATATCAGCTTCAGAATACCTGTAAAAACACATCCATATATTCAGTGTTTTCCTCCAATCACAGCAGAGAAAATAAACACCGTAGCTTAACGACTAACCATCAAATAGCACAACTTCGTGTTAACGTTAGTGGCGGTTAAATGACCGTTAAATGACCGTTAAATGACGGTTAAATGACGGTTAGTAGCTCATCTAACCGTCACATATTTAACATCACATATATATATATTTGGTTTGCTGTAGTCCGGAGGTTACGTTAACGTTAGCTAGCTAACATTGTGTGATTAGCTGTACACGGCTCTGCGGATCAATTCCCCGTTAACGTTAAATCCCCAAAAACAACACTGACAATAACTGAATGAAGTATATAAACTATATGAACGCCTTCCTTAATGAACGGACCGTTGACTGCAGCCGTTAGCACGCAGCTACCTAGCAACGGGTTTTATTCTTCACTGCTAGCTGCATCCTTTAGCTAAACTCAACTCTGACGTTAAAACAGCGAAGCTACTATTTAAGCGTTAGTTAGTTGTCAAATCTGCGAGCAGCCCAACGTGTTTGTAGATAATGATAATAATTGTTGAATACGTACTTGGTGTTGGCAAGAGAACTGAGCAGTAGATTGTGTAGACGGGATCCCGCAGCCAGCCAGCCTCTGTGTGATGACCAGCAGTCTGCTGTAGTCTGCTGCCGTGGTGAGATTCTCCTCCACTAGACTCCTCCAGGGGTTGCCAGGTTGGATGCAGAGAACCTCCCTTTTAAAAACGTGAAGGTTTGCAGGTTCTGCCACGAGGCTTGAGACCAACCAAGTGGTGGAAGAAGTACTCAGATTTTTTACTTAAAGGTACCATATTATAAAAAATTTAGATTTTTTTTTTTTTTATTATAAAGCTGGCTTAAGTCCTATATAAATACTTTGAAAGTATTGAAACACTCAAGGGAAACTCCACAGGGAAATACACACAACCCGTATTCAGAAACTCTGCATTTGAAACAAGCTGTCAGGATTTTTGTTCATTCGTGATGTCACAAATATACAATATTTAGACCTTTTACACAATTTTAAACATTCTAAATGTGTCCCAGTTTATTTCCTGGTTGCAGTCAAGGCCTATAGAAAGAGGCTGGGTCACGGGTCTTGGAGTTTGGGGTATAACGCATGCGCAGTGTAACTGAAGCTGCGATCGTGTGTTGCGATTTGCTCAATTTCGGCGAGTGCAGGCCAGATTTTACTGCTCATGTGTTATACCCCAAAAGATATGACGCGTTGATGACGCGTGACCCAGCCTCCTTTCCATAGGCCTTGGTTGCTGTGTATGTGAATGTCGTCAGCTGACACGAAGTACATATGGACCCAAGCTATTGCCTAGCAACGCAATTCTGTTGTAATTCCCTCAAAATGCTCTAAAATGGAACATTTCAGACAGAGGGTAAATGAAGGCATATTCAGACCGACAGTACGAGGAAAATAAAGTGTTTTTTTATGAACATTACAGATATGTAAACATGTTCTAGTAGAAACACAAAATACAATTATGAACCTGAAAAATTAGCATAATATGGGACCTTTAAGTCAAGTAAAAGTAGCAATACCACAGCCTAGAAATACTTACAATTAAAAGTACTGCATTCCAAATGTTAAAGTACAAAAGTATTAGCATTGAAATATACTTTTAACAAAAGTAAGGTAACTCATTACTAAGAATTATGTATATTATATTATTCATTTTTTTATATTCTTTATTTTTTCGAGATTGTTTTCATTTTTGCAATTTAAAGTTCATACTTACAAAAGTTTATAAACAAACTTTTAAGTAATGAGTAATTGAGTAATAATATTGAATCGCGATAAATCACATGATTGTCCATAGTTAATTGCATTTAATCGCAGTAATCACACATTTTTCTATTTGTTCAAAATGTACCTTAAAGGGAGTTGTGTCTTTTATCAACATTGGAGTGGGCAAATATGCTTGCTTTGTACAATTGTATGTATATATTTATTATTGGAAATCAATTAACAACACAAAAAAATGACATATATTGTCCAGAAACCCTCACAGGTACTGCATTTAGCATAAAATAATATGCTCAAATCATAACATGGCAAACTCAAGCCCAACATGCAACAATAGCTGTAAACACTGTAAACTACATGTGATTATCATAAAGTGGGCATGTCTGTAAAGGGGAGACTCGTGGGTACCCATAGAACCCATTTTCATTCACATATCTTGAGGTCAGAGGTCAAAGAACCCCTTTGAAAATGGCCATGACAGTTTTTCCTCGCCAAAATTTAAGGTAAGTTTGGAGCATTATTTAACCTCCTTCCCGACAATCTAGTAGTATGACATGATTGGTACCAATGGATTCCTTAGGTTTTCTAGTTTCATATGATGCCAGTATCATTAAAACAAATTTGCGTTAACAAGTTATTAACTTAACGCATTAACTTTGACAGCCCTAATATACACACATATACATACAGTATATGTGTGTGTGTGTGTGTGTGTGTGTGTGTGCCCATATATGTCATTTTATTGGAATATTATTACTGATGCTTTAACACATATGTACAATAATTAAATGCTCTCATAAATGTGGTCTATAGAAAATCAAAAAGCCAAAAAGTACATAAAAAAGCTCCACATACAAAAAACAACAAGACAATCATTGATACAATGTAGATATAATGACTGATGATTCATGTAAAGGAAAACATTAATTCATAATGTCTTTTTCATTAGCTAAAGGACCAAAGTGGCTGAATAAATCTAATCCGTGAGCTGAATAATCTGGTATCTTTACAACCTGGGAGGATGCACATATATTTGTAGTTGAACAGCATATCTTACTGAGAGATAGGGATTTACACCATAAATAAAATAAAATGGACATGTAATCACTGAAGATGCTTAAGCGGAGTCGTGTCTTCCTGGGTCTAGTAATGTAAACAAGTTTGCATAAATGGGCACACATGTCTTTTTTTGAGTATGACTCACAAAGAATTGTTTTCATTAGAGACATTCTTTGGGTGACGAACAACTATTTATGTTATGTTCATTGAAGTGGCCTTGTTTGCCAGATCAGCAGCCACGTCCCAGAGGTCTCTGACTTGAGAACTGGGACAGAGAAACTGGGTTTACAGATGTCTACTTCTCAGGTCCCAGGACAATCATCATCAGGCTTACATGATAAGTTGTAGGAAATGATGTGCTGTTCACAGGTTTAAATCCTCAGTGCAGTAGCCTATATGCAGTACATTTGTTTTTACGGATCTCATCTTTAAAAGGGCTAGTCCAATAGTTTAGTATTGCACACATGAGCCCAAGCAATATATTAAATATTATATTATATTTATATTACATGTTCTTGCACATGTTGAATTTTGCACATCTACAGTTGCACATTTACTACCTCAGTTATTTTTTATTAAAGAACAAAACATTGTAACTTGCACACTTTGCTAATGTATATGGTATCTGGCACACTTTGTTAATGTATATAGTATCTTGCATACTTTGTTAATGTATATAGTATCTTGCACACTTTTTTAATGTATATAGTATGTTATTGCACACTTGCTAATGTATATAGTGGGTTATTCTATGTTTATAATTTAGATTTTTTTTTATGCTAGTAGTAGTAGTTAGGGATTTTTACAGTGTATTACAATATTCTTTATATTTTGTATTCTATGGATATATTTATTTTGGGTTGACGTGTACATTTTATGTACTGTTCCTGTGCATTGATTGAATAACCTGCTGCTGTAATAAACAATAATTTCCCAATTTAGGATCAATAAAGTACATCTATCTATCTATCTATCCATCTATCATATTAAATAATTTAATCGATTGACTGCCCTAATTTTATAAGATTGTCATGGGCTTATATGCAAAAATCTTATTTTGCAAAGTAACTAAAGCTAAAAAGTAAAATATCCCCCTCGAAATGTAGTGGAGTACAAGTAGAAAGTAGCATGAAGAGAAAAAAAACTCAAGTAATGTACAAGTACCCTTACATTTGTATTTAAGTACAGTACTTCAATTACATTCCAGGGCGATGCCCACTTCAACAAGCTGTTTACATCAAGTGTTAAAACACCCGTTGACTGTCCCAAACCTGGCAACCCATGATGATCCACGTCGTCATTTCCGAAGTTGAAGAAAAAGGGTTCGCTCGGTTTGTGTCTTCGTATCGCCCGGTTATTAGTGATGGGAATTCCGGCTCTTTTTAGTGAGCCAGATCATTTGGCTCAGCTCACCAAGAAGAGCCGGTTCTTTCGGCTCCCGAACGGCTCTTCATTTTACCACTTCTGCATTTTATAGTTCAGCCAAATTTAGCACTGTTTTGACCTATGATTAGTACTTGTGCAGATATATCACTTAAATTATTCAATATAATTATAGTAAACCTTATAATTTCCAGAATACCATAATTTTACATGCTGCTTCGTTTCCGACTGTCACTCATCTTATCTGCTATTTGCGCACCGCACTCCTCTCTCTCTCTTTCTCTCCTCCTCTCCCTCCTGCTCTGTACCTGTAGACCGTCAGCGCGCCGCGCACCCCCGCCCCTCCCTGCTTGATGGTATTATGATCCTTGTCTCTCATCACCTGATTGGTCGCACGGACGTCATTAACACAACATTTATGGTACGTGTCCACAGGGGCGTTTTTTATCGCAAGGGGACACAACGCTTCCCAACATTGGACACTTGGTGGGCGTGCCACTAGGCGGTGACACGATAGATGATTGACCAATACTGAGCGATGACGTTTTCCCGGCTTTATTTCAATACTTCCGGCTGCACCTGATTGGACAAACGCTTTCCCTTGTGGGCTGTCCGCTCCTGGATTTCAAATCGGACCAACATGGAGGCTCGTTTGAAACTTTCTCTTATTTCACCAAAATAGTTCACCAAAATGTGTTTCTGAAAACATTTGAGGTGAGAAATAAGCCTTGCAGTTGCTAAATCGTTCATTTTAAAAGATTCTCGGGAGTTTCGAGAGGCGGCGAGTCGCGTCGGACACCCGGAGATTTACATAAAGTAGACTAGACATCAACTTTATGCGAATGATGAGCGGGCGTCGTGACGCTCCATTTCTCGAATCGCGACGCCACGCTACCAGAATGCATTGCTGTGCGGCTGCTTACATAGACAATGAATGGGAAGCGTGGAAATGACGGAGCCTGTGGACACGTACCATAAGTCAGTGCATGGAGTGCCCGTGGCGCGGAGAAGATCGTCCTATTGTTCTGCCTTGAATTAAAGGGACTGTTTGTAACTTTTTAAGCGTATAAATGTGCCGGGTCGGGATGCCATGCGCGCTCGCTTATGCGCGCTCGCGTGTGGCCGGAGTCACTGCTCCGCTGCCTGCTTGTCTTCACTCACACCGCGCGCGTTCTCGCTCCACCTCTAGACGTGAACGCGCGCTCACTCCACACTGCAAAAGAGTTAGTAGCTCTGAGAATATCTAGTGAATGTTAGGTGGAAGTTTGTGCAGAAATAAATGCTGCAGCTCCTCCAGACCAACAAAGGTTTTCCGTGTCTTGTGAAGTAACGGGTTCCGTAACGGGAAACGTTATCGTCTTCGACAGGGTGCCGGTGTCTCCCTGCGGCAGGTGAAATATAGAGTGATATTGTGGTTTTAGCTGACGTGTGTCGCCTCACTGTTTTGAGCGATGCTCGTTCATGTTTATTTAGAGCGAGCAAGCGCGAACCCGACACAGACTTTCGTTGAATTAACAGCCACAGGTTTCACTGTTAACAAGCATTTCTGAAAGTTACAAATAGTCCCTTTAAGTAAAGAAAAAAAACGTCTCTCGGACGGGAGCCGGCTGTTATCGTTCACTTAAAAGAGCCGGCTCTTTGAACCGGCTCGTTTCTGACCTACACATCAATAACTCACACAGTTGTTGGTTGTGGTTGATGGTTGTTCAGCTGCATCTTTTAGCTTCACTGTAATAATATTAACCGTCAGGTAGAAGCTGGCAATGACATCTCTCACTTCGAGGGGAACAAGAGTTAATAAAGTGGTGTTAATTCGCTGCCGTGTGGGATCAAATTGAGCAGAGAGAGAGAGAGAGGGAACGTTTGTTTGGTTACCACCGTTACCGACCGACCGACGGTACCGAGGAGGAGCAGCAACAGCAACACGTTAACACCGAAATGGCGACCCCCTATATCCAAGATGATTCTGGTAAGACTGATCAATGTGTGCCAGACCTTTGTCTAACTGAAACAAAACCCCTCTCCATTAAACAACCCGACTACTATCTTTATTTCTAGTTACAGTATTGATCAACAGCAGCGTGTTTATAACGACGCTTTTGATTCACACGTTGTTGTTTTGCTAGCTAATGCTAATGCTAACGGCTAACTCTAGCTAGTTAGCTTATAGCTAAAGCACTCCTTTAGATAAATTACCGTGATATATATTTATATATGCTACTGTTAGGAAGACATTTAATGTGTTACTTACGTAACTTAAGGGTTGTACGTGTTTTTAATCAGCCACGTTACCTTTGTAGCAGAACAAACCTGACTTATTAGCTAGCTAGCATTAGCTACCTAGCTAGTTCTAATTGTCAACGGCCAGTGAGTTCACGTTGTAATAGAAGTCAAACTATCGCGATATTTCATCCAAAGCAACAGTTATTATTAACTATATATTGTGTGAAAAGTTGTTTTCTTTGAGAAAATACCACTAACATTACTAATGTGAGTTATTATGATGGTAAAGCAGTCACAAGCTAGAACGGCAAGATAAGTTCAAAATATTGTAATGACTTACTTAATCAATTAGGACCAATAACAGACAAGTAAGAGAGTATATATATGTCATTTTAAATAATGATATTGCTATAAATCAAATGAGAAACAGTTGATATCATAAACCAACATAAATCCTTCAAATTACATGCCTGACAAATAAATTACTTCGTCACATTGATGCATAAATTATATAAAAATGCTAAATTATTGGTTCACAATATTGCTTAAAATGGTCTACAGTGGTTCCCAACCTTTTTGCCTTAAAGGGACTGTTTGTAAGAATCAGAAATGCTTGTTAACAGCGACACCTGTGGCCGTTAAGTCAACGAAAGACAGCGTCGGGCTCGCGCTCGCTCTACATAGACATGAAAGGAGCATCGCTCAAAACAGTGAGGTGACACACGTCAGCTAAAACCACAATATCACTCTATATTTCACCTGCTTGGCAGTAATGTTAGCTGACCAGACGAAGGTCTCTCAATGAATCACTGTTGATCCTAGTGTTGGCTTTTCCTGCCTCAGCCTCCCGACTGCGGTCGGAGGGAACAGGGGAGACACCGGCACCCGGTCGGAGATGATAATGTAACTCGCTGCGGAGCTCCGTCACTTCACAAGACACGGGAAACCTCTGTTGGTCTGGAGGAGCTGCAACATTTATTTCTGCACAAATGTCCACTGTACATTCACTAGATATTCTCAGAGCTAAACTAACTCTTCTGCAGTGTGTAGTGTGCGCGCATGCACGTCTAGAGGTGGAGCGAGCTGAGCGAGAACGAGCACGGTGGGTGAAGGCAAGAAGGCAGAGGAGCAGAGTACAGCAGAGACTCCGGCCCTGGAGACCAAAGCTATGGTCTCCCCGGCGTCCTCCGACCGCGGCCAACACTGTTTTTCAAGACGGTCTTCACTAGATGTAACTTTGCGGTTTTGGTTCTTCCGTGTAGTTTGTGTTGGAGTCTGAGTTTGAACAGCGTAGCCACATGCAAGAGCGCATGGGACACCGACCCGGATTGATTTATACGTGTATAACGTATACGTGTATGTGTCAGAAGTGACAAACAGTCCCTTTAAGACCCCTTAAAATGAGGCAGTATTTATTTACCTGCAAACCTTTATGTCACATATATCAGCTGTGTGCAGGTCCAGCTAACAGTGTGTCTACTGTCAGTATATAGCGACTGTTTTATAAAAATAACTCCATTTCTATTCACTGCAGCTTTAATTGAATAATAATCGCAATCATGATTTTGGCTTCCCACAATTAACTGAATATGATCGACTGCGATATTGAGGTTTAAAATGTGTGGAAAACTCTGCTGCATATCAAATTTTCAAACTTCCTGGACTAACAGCCAGCCAGCCAGCAGGGGTCGATTGAGATGTGAAAACTTTCCTGGATGTTGCAGCTGCAGTCCAGAGTAGGAGAGTAAAATGCACTGAATTCAGGTGAAGAAGAACCTTAGTTTAAGTCTCATTTTCATGCAAAGATTTGTTAATTATCAGGAATATAGCACAACGTGAAAGTGAAAGCAGTGCTCTGTTGATTTAATATTAGGTGAAAAAGTTTTGGTACAATTTTATTTTGCTTCTAGGAGATGCACTGTGAATAAGGACCAGTCTTATGTTGATGCAAAGATTTGTACATTAGCAGGAATGTAGCACAACATGGAAGTGAAAGCAGTGAAAGCAGTGCTTTGTTTATTCAAATGTGAAAGTGCAATAAAATTATTTTGTCCCTAAAATCAAGGAGTAATCGTGATCTCAACATTGATCAAAATAATTGTGATTATCATTTTGGCCATAATCGTGCAGCCCTAATAGCTTGTCAAACTAGTGCTGGGTTGGATAAAGCCTCAATCATGAATCTTTAGAGTTTTCTTTGGGTTTTTTTATGCCAAAAAAGATTTGAAGCTTTGGGTTTTTTTAAAGTCAACATGCACAGTGACGTCTGTAACTTACAGCAGCCCTTCATGACACTACAACGCATGCCACATCGCCCTGTCGGGGTTTATTTCTCAACAATCACCGGCTCGCTGTACATTATCCCTTTTAATAACATCTAGAATAGTGTTGTTCAGAAGTGCTGCGGTAAATGCTGATATTATTGTTCAATATGTTGCAGTAAAATAGTTAATAAATGCATTGTCCAAACAGCCTACATATAAAATATTTCTGTTGAAATGAATTATTGATGTACCTTATTGGTGCAAATGTTCCCATGCTTATGATTATGTCTTTTAGTGTACTTGGCTATATGATTGACCAGAAATTACCTAACATAATGCTCATAAAAGTCATCTCCCAGATAACAATAACATGTCAGCTATTTAGTGCAATTCCAGCTAATATTTAACAACACAGTTTTGGAGTTTTAAACTGTTCCAGATTAGTGTGGCAGTGATGTGTGTGCACTGCATTATATCATTATATTAATGTGGCAACTGGCAAGATTCTCCATTTATAAAATAAGCTGGATGGGGCCTTGGAGCTGCACAGCTTCCACTGCGTCCAGTTTTTTTATTTATGTGACAGGGACGGTACACATTAATAAACAATGTAGCCGAAAGGCTATTTTTCATCTGTAGTCCTTGGAAAAGAACATAAGATTAAAATTTAGAAAGTTATTGAAATAGTTTATAAGCATGCAGAGCAATAACTAAAGGGGATATTTTCTTTGTCATGATGACAGTCAGAGCCAGCCCCAACAGGATAATATAAAGGTCAGCTGGCTTAAAATTTGCAGTTTAATTCATTCAAACATATCAGTACTCTCTAAAATGTTGTACCTGTTGCTCTTCAGGGAAATACATCGCTTCCACTCAGCGACCTGATGGAACGTGGAGGAAGCCGCGGCGGGTGAAGGATGGTTATACCCCGCAGGAAGAAGTACCAGTGTAAGTGCAGTTCTTCCTCTCCTACAGTTGTACACAGAATGTATAAATCATAATCTTACGACCGGGCCACACTGCCATCATGAGCAGCACCTGTGAATCAGGCCCAGGGGAAGAGCGCTGGGCTTGGAAGCAAATTTTCAGACAGAATTTCTTCATTTGTTGTGCTTTTATTCTGAAATACTTGCACGACAGTGTTGTGGAAAATGATGCTCCATAAATTGAGTACCGGCTTTTAATTGTAATTTATTATTATTATTATTTACGAATGAGCACACGCTTCTTAACCTTTTTCTGTCTAAAATAAATATTAATTATATTTATAATGAAATTAAATGGCCATTATGAAAAGCAAAGGTAGTATTGCACCAAGCAGGGATGCTCTGACCGATTAGAATGAGCCGATATTCATCAAGTGGGAAGTCCTTTTTATCCTCTCACTTCAGTTTTTAATCTTGTGTGTCTGTTTCTTGCCTTTTCAGCTATGAAAACAAGTATGTGAAGTTTTTCAAGAGCAAACCAGACCTGCCACCTGGAATGAACCCGTCCGAAGAAGGTCAGACAAAGCAGCAGCAGCAAAAGATCCCGGGTAGCGGGGACAGCGAGACAGCCGGTCTCTCAAAGGCTGCCAAACGCAACATGAAACGTAAAGAAAAACGAAAACAGCAGCAGCACGGGGACGGGGACGGAGACGCGGACGTGGACTCGGTGACCGACGCTGTCGAGAACGTGTCCATTTCGGAGAGCGGCGAGTCTTCAAACAAGACGGCGGCGCCGGTTTCAGTCTCCTCTCCCGATGATTCCTCAGCAGAAAAGGCCAAGAAGATCAAAAACCTGAAAAAGAAGCTGCGGCAAGTTGAGGAATTGAAGCAGAAAGTGGACTCGGGGGAAATAACAGAGCCAACAAAGGATCAGTTGGAAAAGCTGGGTCGGGTTGCGGCCCTACGGGATGAGTTACAGCAGCTTGAGCGTGATTCTTGAAGCAATAAAGGAAAGCGGAAGAATCGGACAGACTAAACACACAAACTACATACTGAAAGACAGGGAAGGGACCTTTGCAGCTTTGTGATCATGGCTTCCATTAAACATATTCTACCTATTTGATATTCATCATGAGCTCTGGTTTGAACACAGTCCCGGCGCCTTTCAAGCAGAGAACGACAGGATGTCCATGTAGCATCACACCTTCAGAACTGACCGGCCTGTTCTCCAGATAACAATATGACTCCTGCTCATACACTTGTATCGGCCAGGCCTCTCATTTTTAAATATCTTTTAAAGACATCATTGTGAATTGTTTTTTGTGCGTGTCTGTCCTTTCCATTTTGTACCTTTCATAGCATCAGGTATTACTTACACGTACAATATTTTCTGTTTAAGAGAATATAGTTTGTTGACTTGTCTGCTCTTAAGAATGAACATTTCTTTGTAAACGATTGAATGGGCCTCTTGTAGTCGCACTGATGTTGAGCCACTGTTTATACAGTCATTACATTAATTAAAACTACATGCTGCGTAAAATGTTTCTCATATTACTTTTTAGTGGTAGAGTGAACAAGTATTCTGAACTGAATTACTGGGATGTTATTTTGGAAAACAAATCTATATTTTGGTGTCATTGGATATTTTGAAAAAACACTTAAAGGATAAGGCTGGTGATATTGTATATTTTCCTGTTGTCAACAAATCTCATAAAAAGACTAAAAACAATAATGAATTGATCGTACCGACAAGAATCGTCTCTGTAGCCAAAGCTTGATAGAGTTTTATTTCTTTGTGCCATTGAGCTGCATTGTTAAAACAAATATATATATATATTAAAAACACAATAAAATACATCAATGAGCCACACTGTAGCACCTGGTGATGGACATGGACACGGACACTGTAGTTACTTTGAGTTGATCCCACATACACCGTCCTGCTCACTATTAGAACACCAAATGTGTATTAATACGCAGCTGAAAATAGTCCCCAACAACGTTTTTGACGTTTTTTAAATATTTACGCTTTCAGTAGGATCAAATGGACAATAAGAAGAATAAAGAAAGAAGCCACTAGAATCCTTTAATGTAATATGTTAGACTAATGCTTTTGCTTCTAGTATAATGAAATGAAATGTGGTGATTTTTGCAAACAGCTTCTAAAGTAAAGGGAATTTCTTGCAACTGTGTTAAGCCGGTTTGGCACCACTTAAAAGGCAACTCCAGCAAGTTTGTCATGCACTTGCAAAAAGATGGAAAGGAAAAGAAAACATGTAAAATAAAAAAGTGCCCCTTAAAATTAATTTTATGTCCTGATTTCATACCACAAACTACTTCTAAACAGTACATACTATACTTCCCTTAGTAAAGTATTCATTTTCTGCAGTTGGTAAACAAGAAATCAACATACCCTACTGTTCTATACTAACAGGAAATGATACAATACGTGCACCATCATCATCGTCGACAATTAAACTGCTACTGCAGACCTTCCATTAAACTTCACGAAAGCAAAATGGTTTTCCAAGTTTAGTTTTTCTTTTCTTAGATCTTTCTGGAGCGAACTCACCGCCATACACAATTTCTTTAAATTTAAATCTTAACCACCTCCCTTTCCTTTGTCCATTGTATTGTGGGAGAATAGTTTACATCAAAAGCATATTTGAAAAAATCAAGCGTATTTTATTGAGTATACTTAATTTTGTAATTCTCAAATTATGAGAGCAGCTTAGTGTAGTTTGGGAATTGGGACACAGTTTAAAGGGATAGTTCGGGTTTTTTGAAGTGGGGTTGTATGAGGTACTTCCAATCCATAGTCGGTGTATTATCTACAGTAGATGACGGTCGGCACGCTTCCAGTTTGGAGAAACAGATGGGAGTTACCACATGGAAGCAAAGTTATGTACTGCTGTGGACGGGGCCGGCAGCAAAACATATTTTAGCCACTAAAAAGAAAGGCTCACTTAAAACAATTAACATCAGTTTAAGTGTACACTATGTTTAGAACATTTTCGCTGCTTTACCTTGCCGTCAGACAGCCCTTTCCAATGGGGAACTGAAGCTGTTATCTATGCTTTCGCCAAAGCCACCAGACTAAATTGAAGAAACCTGTAATTTCTCCTCCCAGAACACGGGGGTTGCTGGTCTAACGCTGCCACGATCGGTTAGTTTGTTTGTGCTATTTTGTGACTTTGGTGAAAACTAAACAAAAGTAACTAACCAAAGTTTTTTCCAGTGTTTTTGGAATTCAAATTGAACCCGTGGTTCAACTGTAATCGTTTTAAGTATGTCTGAGTGATCTCTCCGTGTTCAAGGAGGCGTTCTCTGTCTCCATTCAGAGGACGATTTGTAGCGATGGTTACATGGGGGCGTCATTGTTTTTCCTTGAATGGGCTTCTACATTGAGAACAATATAATTAGCTGTTGTCTCATAGAGGAAGTGCGGTTAGTTGTTTTCCTCATAGAGCTATAACCATGAAGTGGAAAATGTTTTTATGATTTATGTTTGAATATTGTAGATGTTTCATACATCAAGCAGTATTTCGGGTACAGACTTTAATTCATGTCGTCTGGAAAATAATTCACCTACAAACTATTGTAACTTAATTAAATATCAATGACATAAATGGTTATAAGTTATCACCTTTAATACATGGTGAGTAGATAATCTCCTTTTTTTGTTAATACTTACATTTATTTGCTTCCTTTGTCGTAAACAAAATGACTCGTAAGTTATTCTTAAACACTTCCTAGACAAATGGCTTTAAACGATGTTTGTAAGAAGGCGTGAACATGCTGTTGGTGTCTGAAATATGTGTTGGTTTTGGTCTTCCACACTTCACATTCCTTGTAAAAGGTTTATTATGTGGCTTTGAGGCAGGTCCCAACAGACACTTGACGGTATAAAAACTGAATCCCTAAACTAAAACATCAGCTCTGACGCAGGGAGGACTGATACTCGGAGGATGGCTGTCGATGGAGGAACTGCAGTCTTCAGCGCTACTTAAGAGACCCAGAACTTGTTTATCAGTTGAAAAGTTTTTATTTGACCGAGAGTGATGGAAAAAGACCCAAACCGGAAAATGGAATACAGGCTGGAGTTAATGGTTCTTCTTGTTCTGCTGACAGCAGCTTCATCCGTCGCCCTGAGCAGAGAAGAGTTTACAGAAGCGGTGGTAAGAAAATGTAGAAAAGCTAAAATGTATGTAATGTCAAGTATTTCTTGGAAGCAGCACTTAAACAATGTCCATGATTTTGAGTCTTGCAACTGAATATTCTGTGCAGTTTAAAAGCTGCTTAGTAACACTGTTGTGGAACTGTCCATACTGCAGTGAAGTATTTTGTTTTACAAGAAGAGGAAGAAATGTTTTCAGCTGTAAAACATTACAAATCATTGTGACGTTGCTTGTTTCATTAGGAAGGTTCAAATCGATCACGACTATCTTTGGATGATTTGGGGTTAAATTTGAGTTAAAGGATAACTACCCAATATTATATAAAGTATAAGCTCGACCTCAATCAATTACACCATTAAAGTACTGCTTACATGTAAAATACATGTAAAATAGATGTAATAATGGTCAAATAATACGATAATATTCTGCGTAATGAGTACAGTTTATTGCTAAAACTTGGTACTTTTACTTCAAAGTAAAATTGTGAATGCTGGTCTTGGAGTACATTTTCACTTCCATAATTAGTGTTCTTTCTTTAGGCGTATTTAAGGAAGTATGGCTATCTTCACATCCCACTGGACGGTAAAGGCCGAAACCATCCACCTGAGGAGATAGTGGAAGCCCTAAGGTGACCATATTTCATCAGTTTTAACTATTTATGAAGGTAGCTAGACATGTTTCCCTCTGTTTTGTTTTACCTTTACCCAAGGTTTGTTTCTCTATTTCTTTTCTTTGAATGTCAGAATCTTTCAGAAAGCGACAAACCTGCAACTATCAGGAAAACTAGATTCAGCCACTCTGGCGATGATGAACAAACCTCGGTGTGGACTGGAAGACTCTTTCAATGACAGATCTCTTAAATATCGAGTCATGGGTGGGTAACTACATTCATATTAGACATACAGATTGATGAATGTGTGTAAAAAGTCATATTAAATGTTTCCTAATTGAACAGGTCACTGGAAGAAGAAGATGCTGACCTACCGCATCTATAGTTACACCCCTGATTTGGGTCAGACAAAGACCCGTTTGGCCATCCAGAGTGCATTTAAGTACTGGAGCGACGTGTCACCTTTAAGGTTCAAGGAGCTGCGAGGAGGACGAGCGGACATCAAAATCGCCTTTCACAGGAAAGACAAGACGTGTTCAGTTCCCTTTGATGGAAGAGGTAGGATCCCTGGATGTTTCCTAAACCTAACTAAGTAGTTTTCTTGCCTAAACCTAACTAAGTAGTTTTGTTGCTTAAACCTAATTAAGTCGTTTTTTGCCTAAACCTAACCAAGTTGACCTTTTCCTAAACCTAACCAAGTAGTTTTCTTGCCTAAACCTAACTAAGTAGTTTTGTTGCTTAAACCTAATTAAGTAGTTTTTTGCCTAAACCTTACCAAGTCGACCTTTTCCTAAACCTAACTAATTTGTTTTCTTGCCTAAAACTAAGGAAGTTGTTTCCTGTGAAGACGGAAATTGACAGGTGTTGCTGGACATTTCGCAGGAAAAATTTTCTTGAGATATCGTACGAACCATTGTATGAGAATACGTTGCTGTATACTACAGTGCCTTACTTCCACTCCTGTCATAATTACTACAGTCGCTAGAGGTCGCTGTCGTCTTCTTTTATACCTTCTTTTGGTGATCTACCATGTGAATAGATGATAAAACCTACTAGTGGGTGTAGCAGGGCCCTACTGACCCACATCTATGGGGCTTATATAACCTCCGATAATTGCCTGATAACAGTCTAATCTGCTGAATTTATGAACTTTTGCTGTCAGATGAAACAATGATTTGAAGAATTCTTGCTTTGTCTTCAGGTCGTGTTTTAGCCCACGCTGACGCCCCTGAGTCAGGCATGGTGCATTTCGACGCAGATGAAGTGTGGACAGAGGGGAAGACCTCCGGCTATAACCTGAGGATTGTTGCAGCCCACGAGATCGGCCACGCTCTCGGCCTGGGCCACTCGCAACACCACAGCGCACTGATGGGACCTGTTTACAACGGATACCGCTCAGACTTCAAACTGCATTCGGATGACATACGAGGGATCCAGGCATTATACGGTAATGTCAGAATAGAGTCACAGTGTCAGAGTGATCTTTAAAGTATATTTAATGCAATGTGCAATGTTATCGCTTTTCAGGAAAGCCAGAGAAGACTCCTCCATCCAGAAAGCCAAGTCACTCGGTGCCAGGAGTTATACCAGATCCTTGCAGGGCCACAGTGGATGCAGTAATGTTGGGTATCTGATGCTGTCACACTGCACTCAATAAATAAAACATGCCTTTGTATTTTGATATTCAATCATTTGGGAGATGTATCTACTTACAGCTATGTTTTCTCCTGCATTGTGTGCCTGCAGGTCCTTTGCGTAAGACGTATTTCTTCAGTGGTCAGTATGTGTGGACGGTGTCCAGCTCTGGCTACAACACTCCCATCCTGATCTCTGCGCTGTGGAAGGAGCTGCCAGGGAGCCTCAATGCAGCTGTTCACTCTCAGCGGACCAGCAAATCCTATTTTCTGAAAGGTGGATTCATTTCTAGTTTAAAAAAAATCTCACAAGGGTGTGATGTACGATGCTGGCAGGATACTAAAGAGTACATATCATGAAAAACTCACATTTTCAGTGCTTGTGCTCATACATTTGTGAAATAAGACAACCCAGACAGTTTTTTGTAGGCTGCCGAGATCAGAAAACATGTGATTCAACAAGTCATTCAGATTTGGCTCCCCTTCCTGTGTCACATGCAGGCTCATTAGAATATATCACCCACAGCTTGAGAGCTACCTTTGCAAAGGTGCACCATATTTTTCTTGCAAGCCAATCAGAGCAGACTGGGCTTAATCGGGAGGGGCTCTTAAAGAGACAGATGCTAAAACTGAGCGTTTCACACAAAGGGTGAATACAGGTATATTCAGACAGAATAATGTGTTTTTGGCTGGACCGCAGAGGGCGAGCCCTACAACGCAGCTGAACTCTTTCAAAATGAAAAGGCAGGAATAGTCCTTTGTTTACATTTTCAGGGGGTGTGTGTCAGCGGTTCCACTCACCTGCGCGAGTGATCACCTTGCTTCCCAGCATTGGATGCTTGATGGGCTGCCACTAGACACAGGGCACTCGGCACCTGATTGGTTGAATGTTTTCCCGAGTATCAATATACGTACTTTGCTCGTGGGCTGCTGCTCCAAGCTTTCAAACTGGAATCAACATGGTGGCTCGTTTGGAAACTTTCTTCTCTTATATCACGAAAACAGTTCACCAAAATGTGTTTTTGAAAACATTTTCTGTAAGAAATAAGCCATGCAGTTGCTGAATCTGTCTTTATTTTAAATCGACAACGGTTAGTTTAAAAGTTTCTCGGGAGTTTCCAGAGGTGACGAGTTGTGCCGGTTCGGACGCCCTTGATTTGCATAAAGTAGCCTAGAGCTCAACTTTATGCAAATGAGGAGCGGCCAACTTGACACCTCGTCTCTCGAATTGCCACGCTACCAGAATGCATTGCACAGCTGCTTTACACAGACAATGAATGGGAAGCACAGAAAGGACAGAGGCTGTAGACACGTACCATTAGTGGATTTAACATTATAGACATGACCACTAACTATTTGTGTAACAATTTAGCCACAAATTCACAGACTGACCGTATACACGGTCCAGCCATATACTCAGTTTTGACCGAGTCTTGTTTAAAAGTAGAAAGTAGAAAACCCAAAACACAAGTATGAACCTTGAAATGAGCATGATATATCCCCTTTAACATTTTAAAATTACAGTGCTGAAAGAAAAGCTTTCTTCTCTCCAAATGTTCTTTCACAGAAGACAAAATATGGAGATACTCAGGCTTCAAACTTGACCATGGTTTCCCCAAACGCTTGACCAACATCCCTGCTAACATTGACTCAGCCTTGTACTTCAATAAGAACAGAAAAATTATCTTTTTCAAAGTAAGTGCAAAACACAATATTTCTTTCTGTCTATTTTGAGATTGTTGAATGTCTCTTTCATTTTCTTTCATTTATGTTATTTCAGGGCTCTGGATACTGGCAGTGGGATGAAATTGGCCCGTCAGACTTCAGTTCATATCCCAAACCTGTTGGACAACTCTTCCACGGGGCGCCCAGCAACACTGATGCTGCATTCACATGGACAGACGGACATATCTACTTGTTTAAAGGCACCCAGTACTGGCGTGTAAACCAGCACCACCGATCAGTGGAGAAGGCTCTGAGCACGGCCACACACTGGATGCAGTGTGACGACTGAGCCACCAGAGGCCACCGGGGAGTTGACATAAACTTTATCCTGCACAATGATTCAGTGTAACAGCAGAGAGATGCTTATTTATTTTAACCCTGAATTCCTCGTGTGAGGAATTATTATTAATTATTAATATTTTTGAGGCAAAGTCTGCATGAAATCGAGAACAAATTAATATTTGCATGTTGTAATATTTCTTTTTACATCAGTGATTTATTGGTTTATTGTCCAACAGTCTCCATTTATCTCCTTAATTTAACTGCATATGTTGAATTCATTGTTTATAACCCGTTACATTTGAACTTCAGAAGAATTACAACCCAGTCGACCCTTACAAAAAGAAGTATACCTCAAGTTTATTATACGAAGTAAACTCAGTTCAAGTATATTCCCAAGGATACTTTATGCAATAAGTATACTAGTATCAATGTACTAGTAGTATACTTTTAAGTGTACTACTTCAATACATCTTGGGACTAAATTGGCCCACTTTTTAGTTTATAAAAGTATACATTTAAATATACTTTAAATAAACTTTGAGTACACAACTAGTTTACATCCAAGTTGTATTTTGTACTGCAACTATAATATAAACTATACTACAAGTGAATTTATAGGTATACTGTTATATACTTGTAGCCCACTTTTTTGTTTATGAAAGAACACTTTAAAGTATACTCTCAGTAAACTACTAGTTTAATAGTTTTTACTGTATACTTGTAAGTTTTCTTTCAGTTAACTTATAGTACTTAGCCAAATATACGTTTCTGTACTTTTCAGTATAAGCCAAGTGTACTTGAACTCTTCTGTATACTTGTCAGTATAAGCCATGTATACTTAAGTACAATTTTGTTAAGTATATCACTTTTAAGTACATAAAAAGTGAACTGAAAGCATACGCTCTTATTTTAAGTTTAAAAGAAGTACACCAATAGAACACTTGAATGAACTTCTTTTTTGTAAGGGTAATCTAGACACATGGTACATAGTATTTGGAGAATAAAAGATCCTTTGAAAGAAAACACCTCGACCGTGAAATACAAAGTGTCCGTGAGATAAAACTGAGATAAAAAGGAAGTGATGATGACTGTGTATGTTGTGTTGTCATCATTCAGGGGATTTATCTCTGAGCATGTTGACGAGTATCTGAAGAAGCCGTGTTCCTTCAGAATGAATAGACCGGCGACGCCGCGGTCAGAGGCACCATGGAGCCCGTCTCAAAGTCAAAGTCAATCAGAGTATGTGTGATGGTGCTGATGCTGCTGGTGGACGAGCCTGTTCCATTCTGGCGCTCCTGAAGGCTCTGGAGATAACTCTGAAAGGCAGACAGGAGAAAGACACGTTGTTATATCATCGAACATTGATTGTCAGGGCTATAGATTATGAATGATTAATTCGAATCCGAGCCACTGACCGGCGCCAGGACGTCCCCAGCGTAGCGTTTCAGCAGTGGAGGCCTGCGCTGACGGTATGGTTGAGGTCTTCGCCTTGACTCTCTACAACTGTGCTTCTTGGCATGCTTCTTCTGGTTTTTGTGTGCAGCTGGGAAGCATCAATAAAGGATGAGTATATGACATCACAGAAGGAGCTTATATCTAACATTAAAACAGCCTTGAATTAATCCATAAGTGCAGATTGAATTAAACTCACCTTCTGTGTGTGAGATTCCTTTGGCAGTAAACCACCATTGCACCAACACACCTATCAGACCCATAACAGGCCATATCCCAGTGATCGCCCAGTTAAACCAGCAGAATGGACGTGGGGCGACTTGATAAAACACATCATACACTTGATCTGGCAGCGTAAATGTCCCCACCAGGTAATCCACACCCAGCATCACAGTTGTCGCTCCAAATACAGATGTGTAGATGATGGTGAACAGTTTCTGCCACTGGAGCGTGAAGAGAGCAGCGACAACGCTGGTGACCAGTACAACGGTGAGAGGCACCCACACTGGATTAAGGCTGTAAAACTGTCCGACGACCACCAGGATGGCGAGGGAAAGCAGGCTCCCCAGCTGTAGGCCGCTGATGATGAGTCCTAGCGTGGACACCAGCATGGTCATCAGCCCGCAGAGCACGCCCACGCCCAGGCCGATGCCCGCCTTTGTCTCTGACCCCAGCTGGGCATCCAACAGGGGCTCCTTGTGGTACAACAGGAGAACGACTGCTGAGCTAAACATGAAGCCAGAGAAGAACATGACCATCTTGAAGCAGCGGTATCCTGAAATGTAGAATAAAACATAATTAGACTTGATTTTAAAAACAGGTTCTGTATCATCTCCTCATCCATGTATTCAAATAAATTATATGATTACTTTGACTGTAACTCTAAATGAGCCAAACTGACTTGTTAAAGGAACAGTGTGTAGCTTTTAGGGATCTATTGGCTTTAGATTAATATAATATTAATAAGTATGTTTTCTTTAGTGTATAATCACCTGAAAATAAGAATCGTTGTGTTTTCGTTACCTCTCACAAGCCAACATTTAGTCCGCTTTAATCAACCTCTGGTGCAGTTCATTTGGGCGGTTGTGAACGCCGTAATCGTACTCTGCTGCGGACCAAACAACCGGACTGAGACCGCTTGCGAGAGGTGGTCTCGGACCTTTTCCAAAACCAAAACGCAGGCTGCTTGCGTGGGCATTTGTTGAGATGGATTCAGGTAAACGACAGGTTAACATGAGTGGGAGAGTATCAATTTAACTCTGATTCGGACTAGCCGACGTCGAGACACATTTTCACTGTACTATGTTGTTTTTTCTTAAACTTAACTTAGTGGTTTTGTTGCCTAATCCTAAGCAAGTGTTTTTGTTGAATTCACAACATTAAGCATGTGTTTACTGCGACCGAGATGTGTTGCCGAGGGTTCATTAAGCACATGCTTAGTGCGATGGAAAAAGTGACGCCGAGGGGTCTGACAAAGGCGTAAACATGTGACGAGTTGGGAAGTCCACTTTAAAACCTACAAATGTGTACTATTGGATTGATTCTGATTGTCCTCACAGGCGTATACATGTAACTGCTCAAACACTGATGAACAGTTACCACTGCTGCAGTTCTTTCACTGGTTTCTTAACTTAACTGAAATCTCACTGAGCTGCGTGGAAGAACCTGCCTGATGTTGATGGGTCACACATTGCTGAAATACATTTCACAAGTGAATTTGTTCCAGTATTCATGTCCAGCTCCAACATCTGTCATTAACATTTTTAATGGGAAGAATATCAGAGCAACTGACAAACTGCCTTCGCCTGCACCACTGAAACTGCTGTTTTTCTTAAAATGATTAATTATTTACAGTCAGACAATCCATTACAGGCAAGAGTTACTGGGAACGCAGACTTTGGCAGCATGTGTGTTTGCATAATGTCACATGTTTTAGGTCCATAGGACACACTTCAGTTTGTGTTTATAAGATTTGTGTCCACATATTTTCAGTGAAAACAGAGAAAGCCTCATATTGCTTTTTTGGGGAGCTAATGTTGTTTTTTTTGCAACCAGAAATGACACAAGAGGGTGGAGCTAAATAATACGCTGAATAAGATACTTTCAGGCGACCAAAATGTTATAATTAACTTTCATGAACTGAGAACACACTGTGAAAGGGTTAAAGTTCTAAGACCAAAACACGTACAACTCCCAGACTGGACAGGTAGCGACCTGTCAATCACAAGGTAGCCATGCCCTAAAGCATCCCCTGCTTTATGGTCTATTTGACTCTAAATGGGACCACAATTTACTAAATGAACATCATGCTGTATTGAAGAAGACTTGAAACTAGCGATTGAGACCATAAACTCATGTTTACAATGTCTACTGAGGTAATAAATCAAGTGAGAAGTAGGGTCATTTTCTCATAGACTTCTATACAATCAGACTTCTTTTTGCAACCAGAGGAGTCGCCCCCTGCTGGCTATTAGAAAGAATGCAAGTTTAAGGCACTACAGCGTTGGCTTCATTTTTCAGACATGGAGTTGCTCCACGGGCAAAAGCACCTTGTATTTATTGATTTATTTTTTAATTGGCCTTTTCTCCAGTGTGACTACCTGGAACGTAGAAAATACAACATTGCTGTCAGAACTAACAAGAGCTTCTCTCCAACAGTGCAACAGGTGGCTCTTTATTAATGCTGCTTGTGTCAAATTCAGACAGAGGACTTCCCATCTGCCTCCTCCAGCTTTGTGCTTATCCACCTTTAAAACCCTGACAGCTTTCAGACATCTGCCACTGTGGGTTTACGCCATCAGGTGAGCTAATGAAACATTTATACGAAAGCAGTGACAGCAGGGACATATTGAAATTTAAGTAGCCCGTCTTTACTGCTATACTTTGTTCACATTTAATATTAGTTCTGGTGTCATGAATACATACCGAAAAAGGTGTAGATGAGGCCGAATGAGAGGCAAACAGAGCAGACAATAGATGGGATGATTTCATACTTGATATTAATCTCAAGCGTGCATATGTCCACCTCAGCTAAGCCAGCTCCTGGCTCCTCAGTAACATAGAGTGAAGTGACGTCCATCTTGGAGGATTAGTTTTACTTCTGTTGCTGTGTGCAGGTTGGTGTTTGTTCGTTGACGGGGGGAAATTGGAACATCCTGCATGTGGCATTCAGGGAAAGAGGAAGCTCCTGAACGAAGGACTTGAACTGTTTCCTGTTGTGCACCTGCAAAGAGAGGAGATTGTTTTTTTGTTTAGCTTCCATGGTAACATAGAAGTCATCTCTTTTCAGTTTATTGTCCCGGCTGCTTACTTGAGAGTTATTAATCATCAAGTCTTGCGAGCAACCTGGGGAGTAATCCTTCAAAAGTATTAATCTTAAGTTTTTTAATATGAGAGGATATATTGCTCTTTCCCATGTACCAATTTCCCGTTCAGGAACCAGAGAAGGAAACTGGGGATCCCCTCTGAGTTTAACGTCTCTCTTTCCTGGTTCTTTTGTTCAAGAACAGGACGCAGATGAGGAAATGACCTCGTGGCTTATGGTGGTCATACAGGTCATTGTTCTGAGGTACTCCGTTTAATGAATAATATAACAAAAACAAAAACAGCTCAACAACAACAATACAAGATATCTAACACCCAATAAAGAAATGAAGTGGTGGAAGAAGTACTCAGATCTACTTTTTCTTAACTGATGGTATAATATTGTAACTATTTAAATGATTTTATCTTGTTTATATCTTAAGTTCTGGTACTTTTATATTGTTTTCATTGTAAAGCACTTTGTAACTTTGTTTTTGAAAGGTGCTATATAAATTAATAAAGATATTATTATTATTACTAGCAATACTAAATTGTATACGTTACAAGTAAAGTCTTGCATTTCAAATATTATTTAAATGAAAGTACAAAAGTATCAGTATCACGATATACCCTAAGTAGGTACCAAAACCTAAAGTACTAATTATGCAGAATTGCTTATTTCAGAATATTATTGGATTATAATTACTGATGCATCAGTTTATTTATTCTTATATCTGGTAATCAATAAAGTCTTATTTCAACCTATTTGCTTATTACATTTTGTATTATTAATCTGCATCTGCAAGATAACTGGTGACCAAAGTTAACAGATAAGTGGAATAAAAAGTACAATATTTGCCTCTCAATTGTTGTAGAATAGAAGTATAAGAAAAGGGAAATACAGTATGTCAAAATTGTGAAGTACAAATACTTAACTAAATGTACTTCTCACCACTGGTAACAGCTTTGCATCACTTATAAATTTAAATAAATCATTGTGAATAATTTTTTTTTTAACTGAATGAGGCTAAAAATCTAACAGTGTAAAGACGTGCATCACGTATACACACTCCTACTGTGTTGGTTCACAGCGTCCAGCTTCAGTTTAATGCTGTTAAGGACCTTATCAGATCTCACGGTCAGCAAATGGGATTACAGGAGCTTCAGCAGGTGAATGATCCTCCTTCCTGTTTATCTCAACTATGCGTCCTCTTATAAAGGTGAGCGTGAGAAACACCAAAACACTTACACTTTCTAACTGGTTTCAGGTAAAATAGAAATGATTGACTGCTCTGTGGAGGATGTTCTTCTTTCTACAATATGTGACTGTTAATATCTACAAGATCAAAGAGTTTCACAACAAAATATGCAATAACAGCTCTAAAATAAAAGCATGAAATGAAGAAGTAATATTTCAGAGGCCTACCTGGAATGAGGCATGTCTTCACAGAGTAAATGTGAGCTTCAACAGAGAAATCTTCAGAGGTAGTTTGTAAAGTTCATGTAAAGCCAACAGGGAGTGAGCTGTGATGAGTCTGTTGTTCCCTCTGTGAGCTGTGAGACTGAGCGTCAGACCTGAGCTCATGTGAACAGCTGACTCTGAGAGGGAGGCCATCTGCTCCCAGTGACAGTGGGCGGCTGCTTCTGCCAAGTCCAAGTTCAGCTCTCACTACCCATGATCCTACTGGAGCCTCCACTTTGTCTCTGCATCGCCACGTCAGAGCTTTATTCCACTCCATGTGGCACTTTTAACTAAGGTCAAAGGTGGCTTCAGTTAAAGGGATATTGACCCCTAACATGTCGTTTCTTCTGGGACGTTCAGAATCTCATTTAACAGGAGACACAACAGGTGAATGGGGTAATCTTTTAAACTAATAGATATCACTATGAAACTTCCCCAGTTGATTGCTTACATTAAGGGAATTATTTTTTAGTATAACAAGATTTCTGAAATGTTGTTTAAAGGGGACCTATTATGTTTTTGTGCTTTTCCCCCTTTCTTTTAATGTGTAATATAACTTTTTGTACATGTAAAGGCCCGGACACATCAACCCCGACACCCAACCGTTGGGTCGCCTCACGTCACCAAAAAATTGCCCCTGAACACACCGCAAAGACTACAGCCGACGGCCAGTTAGCGCGTATGTTCTGCGCCTGCATGAGATGAAATAACTCTCCCTACCAGCAGGTCACGATAGTCTGTATTTGTCATTCAAAAAGGGAAACCGGAAGACCGAGGACGGCGGATTGTTATGATACGTACATGAAACAAAGTGGTGTTTGCCGACCATTTTCACACCGCTCTCACTCACCACTTAGCTTCATTCCAGAGGGCCATGTTGTTGTGAAAATATCCGTGTATTGGAATGATCAGATGAGATGAAAAATGAGAAGAGCCTTCTGTGTTTTTCCTCTTGACTTTACTCGTTGGCTTGCTTTCCTCACTTCCATTTCCTGTTCTCGTGCACTCGATTCGTTTAAGCTGAACAGCCAATCAGAGTGATTTCTCTCACTGATGGGCGCCACTACCAATTCAACATGCTGAATGAGCCGAAAAAATTCTTACCGCAAAAACTAGGCCCACAGACGCTCACAAAAAAAGGTCTGCAAGGTTACAAAGTCTTAAATCCGAGCCAAAGGGAGTTACTCTCCCCCACAGAAACACTGCTCCTGAACTGCCCAAAACGCCCTGCTTGAAGTCACGCCTTCTCCTCTGTAACGTGGTGATGTCACCAAGTAAAACATTTGCATAACGGCTAGTTTGGCGCGCCCGCTAACAAAGCTAGTTAGAGCGGAGTATGCACCGGAAAATAAGCATGATAGGTCCTCTTTAAATATGCAAATGAGGCATTATCCTATTAAATATGCGATATTTTGCTTACACTTCCAGAACCGAAACCTGAACATTGTATGAAGCCAGGTTCAAAATTCTTGTTTCATTTTGTTGCCATATAAGAGTCAACGTTTTTCACAGAGAGGATTTTGGATATATCTTTTGTATCACTCCATATATTTAGAAAATACTGTCAACAGCCAAAAAATAATAATTTTTGCCATGTTTTTAGGAATTAAATGTTGTATGAATCAGGCTATGAATGAACAAATCCCTCTCTATAATCCTTCAGAATATAGAGAGGAATGAAACTGGAAAGTTTGGTGTATGTAGATGCTACTGAATTGGAGATTTCTGGCTCAGAGTATGAGAGAAGATCATGGGCATATTTCACAATAAATCCAGGCTGTTGGTGCAAATGACAAAGAGCAATAGCCCCCCCTGTGGGACACCAGCTAGAACTGTCATTACCATTTTCTACAGTCACATAACATGGTGTTTGTGTCTCTTTTCAATGTATCTTGTTTTTCCTTCATCAACCCTCTTGAGATTGTGGGTGCCAACAACAACACCAGTAGGTTCCCTGAATGAGAGACTATTTTTAGAGAGGTGTTCAAGCACACCTAAATTTCATCTCAGCACCCCTAACAAAACAATTCCTCTGAGACCCCCGTGATCGCCGGTGGCCAACATTACTGTCTTTAAGAGGCTGTAGCGGGCTCAGTCTTAAGATACTGGTATCATATGAAGCTAGAAAACCTAAGGAATCCATTAGTACCAACCATGTCATGCTAGGGGGTCTAAATAATGCTCACAAGTTAGGGGGTTCAAAGGGGTCCGTTGACCTCTGACCTCAAGATATTGAGGTTTGTGAATTTAAAGTATGAGGCAAGCTTTGATTGACAGTAACAACTGGCAACGTGGTGGAAAGTAACTAAGTGCATTTACTCAAGTGCGTTATGATGGCACTTAATTGTGTATTTGCAGTATATGCTACTTTGTACTTCTATTCCACTACTTTACTAGTAGCAGTACCACAGTGTACAATACTAATTAAGAGCCTTTACTTCAATAAAAGTAGTTCTTCCACCACTGATGGACAATGTTTGAGTGATAATAAAGACTGTAAGCATTGTTGGTTCAAGTCAAGACTGTGTGATTCAGTGTCCTACTTTAGCTGGAGGAACCCAGATGTACATGTATGCTGTATGATACAACAGCTTTTAGCCTCTAGGGGCCAGTAAGATCCCAAAATAAAGTCACAACATAATGTTTTGAAGTACCTATAGACATCTGACAGAAACAGAGCTGCCCACAGTTTTATATGAACCAGTATTGTTTTAGTTTTGTCATTAAAGGTACTATATGTAACAATTTACATGTATTAATGCTTTGTATTACCATTGTGTGAACAGATTGTAACTTATAAACTGAGACCTTCCCTGATTTTCTCGGTTGCCTATAACCGCCTGTGGACTGATTTCTGTGTAAAGAACTTGGGACGGTTTTGCTTCGTAACGTTAGCTGATGAAGTAATCTGCAAATGGCGAGCTAGTCAGTATCATGGAGATTAGACATTACAGAGAGTAACAGTGATATATGATTGTAATGTAATGTCACGTCAATGTTTTGGCCGATGCCCAGGATGATCGATCACGCCTACGGAGCAACAGGAGGCTGACTGCAGTTCACTTAACTGCCACGGATGTCATTAATAACAAGGACCTAATGAAAGTTACTTATAGTACCTTTAAAGGGGCGCTGCAGCAATTTTATTATATTGCATTTCCATAAAGTTATGAGAGACAGATTAATAAAAACAATGGTTAATATTTGGACCCAACATTTAACATTATGAATAGTAATACCCATACCTGAGTCATAGTCTTCAAGCCCAACCTTGATGACATCACTATGACGCCATCAGGATTAAGACATATGCTGCAATCCATTGTACTTGGAATTCGGAAAAAAACTACCTCCAAAAAGTACGGAAAAGTACAATGGAACAGCCATTCAAGTTGGAATTCCAAGTCAAACTCGGGCAAAATGTATCTAGCCCGAGTTCGCCGACATAAGCAAACCTGACCTCTCAGCAAGATGGCAGCACACAGAGTGAATTACCTTATCATCTTTTTTTACTTTATGTTGTGTTTAAAGCAGTGTTTGTGTTGTGAAACGTGCTGTAACAATGTTATAGCTGCTATTTCCATTTCCATTCAGTCTTTGCGAGCATGCGGTTCTAGTCTACTACTTGCGGGCAGCTGTGGTTCAGAGGGTAAAGCAGGTCGTCCACCAATTGGAAGGTCGGTGGTTTGATCCCCGGCTGCTCCGGGTCACATGTCGATGTGTCCTTGAGCAAGACACTTAACCCCAAATTACTCCCGAAGGCATAGCCATCGGTGTGTGAATGAGTATTTAGATTAGATCCTGATGGGCAAAGTTGGCACCTTGCATGGCAGCTTCTGCCATCACTGTATGAATGTGTGTGTGAATACTCACGTAGTGTAAAGCGCTTTGCGTGGTCGGAAGACTAGAATAAAAGCGCTATATAACGCAAGTCCGTTTACCATTTACTTGCTGCAGATTCTTAAAAAGTCTTAAATGAGATTTTTAGAAATATATTCTTGTTTAATTCAAAGTTGGCTACTTTATATGCCGTTACTCTTCGCTATCTATGCTTGTGTATGTATACTTGCCATACAAACATCAATTTACGGCGTGCTGCATGTTTTCCCGAGCAGATGTACTGGGATGCATTTAGATTGGAAGTCAGGAATACCGACTATAATTGAATATGCTTTGATAAAAAACAGACTTTGTGTATTGGTTGCACCTGGAACCACATCCAACAGGGATGTCACAGGGTCCAGGAGTACACTTTTACATCACTGCAGTAAGGTGAGAAGTTCAAGCGAAAACAAGTTCAGTTACTCTTTTTCTATTTTCTATTTGAATCTGTTGTTTTATCTTGTATTCAAAATTGAAGGCCTGCTGTCAAGTTAAGTTCCATTTTTCCAATATGCTGTGAATGCAGCACTGTTTCTCATATACTGTACATACATTTTGTCAATATGAAAAGAGCTCTTTTTTGCCCTTTTTTGGCAAAAATCTGACACATTTACAACATATTGATGTTTTTTAATGTGTGTTGTTCCCAATAAATAAATTAATAAAATAAAGAAAAACAATGGGAACACCCCTTATAAAAACAAAATAAATGCAGGATCTTCGGTTACGTCTCTCGAGGACTCTACTTGGTGCTTGAGAACAATGTAAAGAATGTGTTATAGAAATATTTTCATCAGTTTCTCCCAAACATTAGCTTTAACATCTGGACATTTTCAAAACTTTGACCCAGATAATTGAGTCTCTCCAATCTATCTGCACGCATAAATGTTTCATTTTGGAATAGAAATGTGTCTTTACATGATAACTGTACAATTGTATACAGAATAGTAGGTGGATGTATTGTGCTTGACAGACGTATCGCTGGCTTTATCTCATGCTCAATGCACAGAAAATAATCTCCAAGAATAGCAAACCACCCTAGATAGAGAAGTAGGACGTGTGGTGGTGTGATTCTACAAAGGATCATGTTTCCTCCTTCGTTTTCTGCAAGGCCCTCATTTCATATTACGCATGAACAAATGGGATATTCTATGCTGTTACCTTGGAAACAGGCATGTATCTGGTCTCTGTGTTGCGAAGCAGGAGAAAAACCATCCTTTATGTGCCTTGTAATGGCAGAAAAGCAGCATGACTCTAATGTGCTCTAATGTGTAATTTCTGTTTCACTGCAGAGGGGATTCTCAGTGCATACGAGCATAAAGCCTCAAACTGAATCAGTAAAACACAGTAACCTGTTTGTGATGATTCAGAGGGACCCTCAGTGCAGCACCCAAGGCTTCAGGAGTGACTGTGCAGAAGTCTTAATGAGTTACACAACTGATTTAGTGTCACACTTCAGCCATCCTGGCAGACCGATGGAGCACGCTTCTTCTTATAAATATTTATTCTAGATGACTCTCTTTCATTTAGGCTCCATATTCTGCAGCTTCTCTGAGGCCTGGACAGAAAATGACTATCCTTTAAAGGGTGACTTCGCTATTTTTCAACCAATATTATCTTAAATTGGTCCAGTATTGAGGGAGAACGCTTTAGATGGCGGCTGCTCACGGGCTACAATATGGTGCTATTTGGACAAGCTCGCACTGTCATTTACGTCCATGGTGGAAACGCGAGCTCCAGCCGGGCAGAGTGTGTTGTGTTGGAGTACAGAAAATGTAGCTTAGTGTTATCTAATAGATTTTCAATGTCATGGCTAAATATTTGGATGATTTTGCATTCATTCCTCGCTCCAGCCTCGGTCTGGGTCTCATTCACATGAACGGAGGAAGAAAAATAACTCTGGTTTCAGCTATTAGTGCATTTAATAATAATAATAATAAGGGTTATTCAAGTGTTCATGCTGGGAAGTTGATTTACCTAATAAAAAAAAACAAAAACACGGATTTACAGACTTCTCTTTCCCAATGTAAGTCTATGGGAAAAAGTATTTTTGGGCCCAATGGCATCACGTGACGGACACAGAAGTTGTAATTCCACCATTTGGCTTTTGCGTGAAAGCCTGGCGCTCTTCCTGCTGGCTTGGGTCCAGTAGCCTAAATATTACACATGCTAAAATCAGCATGTTAGCATTATCATATGCTAGTGTTAGCCTGTAAAAATACATCATTACAAAAAAAAGTCCTGCATTCAAAATCTTACTTAAGTAAAAGTAAGTATTATTGTCAAAGTATTATTGTAAGTATTATTGGCAAAATGTACTTAAGTACCAAAAGTAGAAATACCCATAATGCATAGTGACTCCTTTTATGGTTTAAAGGTGCTGTACGGGATTGGGAGCATTTCTATTGCCTCTCAATGGCTCTCAACATGGCGACGGCGAGCAGTGCAAACAACGACGCAATTGCTGACGGAGCTAACATTGTTTACCACAGGGGGAACTGAAGGGTGACGTTATCAGCTGTAACGTATGAGAGCAGGGTGGAGCGGCGGCCATGGGGCATGCTCACATGCACTAAAATCATGTGAGGCCGGCCTGGCGGTGACTTCGTTCTCTGCTCAGGTAGACATTACTCCTCTATATTTTGACATAGACAATAGTTGTTTGCTGCTATATTAATGCTCTGGCTATCAAATTTAGCACTTTTAAAGTATCCCATCTATTATTATAATTATTAATAGTATAATTACCGATACATTAACATTTAGGCAGCATTTAAATGTGGAAGTCTATTGTATAAACTGTTGCTCAGTTTGATCTACAGCTATTTATCATGTTTTATAAGATGATCATATGTTTTATAGGTAAAATATAAATTTGTAAAGTAAGTCTGTTGCTGTTAAATAAAAGTAGTGGTACAGTAGTACAATATTTCCTGTAGTACAGTAGAGATAGCATAAAATGAAAGTAGGCTACAACAACCTCAAAGTTGTACTTAAGCACAGTAGCCTATAAATGTACTTAGTTATTTTCCACCACTGGTTATCTAACTTCTGTTGTTTGTGTTTGTGTGTGCTGCCTGTCTTGAAACACTCAATGATGATTTCCTGGTAAAATAAGGGTAATTTTAAGAAATCTCACATCATCATCATCATAATCATTATTCTCATCTTTGTCTCCTTATCATCATCATCATCATCATCAAAAGCAGCATCATTCAAATTCATCACAAATACCTAAAAAGAACACACCCAACAGCCGTCGTTATATTAATATATGTTTAATTCTTCTCCATTTTTATTATCATTATGTTTTATTTTCATATTTGCAAATCTTACAGGTCCTTTGTGCATGGACCTATCATCACGGCACACACATTGGCACAACAAGATTGTTCAGAAATAGATAAATTCTAATCACACTTTAATAGCACACCATTTCATGACTTTTGCAAGGACTTGGGAAAGACATAACAAATAAACAAATTTGATCATTTTTTCCTCTACTGAAATCAGAATTTGTAGTATGATGTGCCAAAAATAAAACATAATAGTAACATGGACATTCTCGATTCTCAAATAAACAAAGCATAAATAAAAAGGAAATTAAAAACATGAGATATAACCATAAGATGTGCAGCAGTTGAATAGAGCTCTGATGAATGTGATGAGTTTTGCCATAAAGGTGCCTTTAAAGCACAACACTTCCCCTAACATGAAATAAAATAATCTCTGTCTTTAAATAAGAAACTGCTGACAATATAAAAATACATGGCATTGTACTGTAGTTCATTAAATAAACCAACAATTCATATATAAAATATTATATTGACGTGTATAAAAATATGCCTTACAACTTTTTGAAAAGGGTAACAGCCGTAAGCTTTTTGTCTGCCACTTCAGAACACACAGTCGACCACAAAAATCCAACATATGTACAAACAATCAACTAATAAGCAGTCAGAACGCCATTTTGACAAATAAAATGAACAGAAGCATCCAGGATCATATTCGTATGACTATTTTTTTCTGACTTGACATATATATAAGATACTGTAAGATTCAAGCAGTACTTGATGGAAACACATACTCAAAAATAAATTAATAGAAAAGAAATATTCTGTCAATTAGGTATGTTGATATCAGTGTATCTTTGGAGAGAGGGAGAGAGGACGGTGAGGGAGACACATTTTTCAAACATTTGTGTCACATCACCTGCGTTAACAGTATATCAGCCCACTGAGATCAGAACAAACACAGGCAGTGTCAGCTATCCTAAAGTAAAAAGTAAAATAAAAATCTACCAGAAAGCCAGGACAAGAGCCAGGGAATATAGAGATCATTCGGAGTAATACCGCTTGGATCACTGAGGCAGTTCACAGAGCATTAATGTGAGCATGCAGCATGTCGCCAGACGACGCAGAGGACGTTGCTGCAACTGTTGAACATTCAGGCAGATGTTATTGTTGCTGCTGCTGGACTGTGAGAGTGTGTGTGTCTTGCTTCTAGAGAGGACATGAATGTTAACTGGTGTGTATTTTCCATAGGAAGTGGTTTATCCCTGCTACCTCCTGTCCAGGCAGTGTCTAGCACATGCTAAAGCCACCCCCTCTCCCTGTGCTCCTGCTCCTCCACCACCACCTCTTCCTCCTCCTCCTCCTCCACCTTCTTCCTCCAGGCTCAGAGCAATAGGACAGACCCATCCCTCACTCCCCATCGCACGGTAAAGTACCATCTTCGCTGGCACGTGATGGCACGGGCGTGCCGAGTTCATCCACGCACCAGCAGTGGCCACGCTGCATGCCCTTGGAGGAGCGGCACTGTGTGACATTAAGAGACAGAGAGGGAGATTTTGAAATGGAAGGAGGGCGGAGATTGAGTGGGAGAGTGGGGGAAAGGTGGTGAGAGAGGAAGAGAGAGAAAATGATATGTCATCATAGCGCAGTACTGATTCTCTGAGCTCACAGCTGAGAGGCTCAGAGAGAGAGAGAGAGAGAGAGAGAAGTGTCAGTTATTCTCAGCCCCATATGGTCACAGACAAATCTGTGGATGCACCGAACAGAAAGCTGCAGTGGAGTGCAGCAAAGACACATTTTCACATCACAGAAAAGTTCCCATCATGATGTTTCAGTTACCTGCTTTTTTCTGTAGAAGCCACGGGTGTCACAGTTGGGTATATAGATGTCACGGTCAGACTGGAAGATTGTCAGCTCGAGACCCCTCAGGACACTATTGAGCAGCTTGCGGCAGGGTGCCTGAAAACAGCAATGCAGAGTGTGAATTCAAACATCACCAGAGGACCTGTCTTCATCTAAAGAGTGGCAGTGGCAAGCTGCTATCTCCCCCTCAGGTGATTGTGTTGGCAGAAATCCTCTTTGATCACAACACATGTCGATGTGAATCACAAAGGATTCGCCACAGTGATGCAGCATTAGAGCCAGAAGCAGGGAATATGTATATTTATATCAGATGTCACATATTGTATAACATTATATAACCATATTGTTACACAATGCTTTAGCTTTTCAGGTCACTGAATGGTTTGAAGTGACTGTGCGTTTTTTTGTGTCACTTTGTGAAATTAATCTGTGTCATCTTCATCAATTATGTGAGTATTGTTGTTCCCATGATGATATACATATTAGTCCAAACGCTGCAGCTCGCAAAGTGAGAAATCTGTGGCGTCTGCGGCCGACTTGAAACTTTCCTGATTCACATCATGCTCAATTAGTTCTGCCGCATAGCAGCACACACATCATGCACCATAATGCATGGCTTCAGGGCAGTGTGTGTACATGCCACTGCAACACCCCAAACAGCAGAGAATCTATGGCAATAACTCTCTATAACATAACGCAGCTCGATGTACAGCCCTCTCCATCACATATGATGTGCATTAACGCAATCTTGTTATATAAAATGCTTTATACATCTCCGTTTTTTGCTCACGCTCCGTCTGCTTCACTCATTAAAGACTGTAAATAAAGAGCATGAACTTACTTTTTCAATGTCACCACTGTGTGAGGGATGGGGACCTGAGAGGAAACGACACACCGGCATGAGAATGTGACATTAAAAACCATTGCAGCCGTTAACATCAAACCACATCCAATGTCACATTTTACAATATGGGCTGCATATATATAATATTTAGACATCTATCTTTGCATCTTTTTTTTTTTGCACAAGACATTACTGAGCAGATGGGATCTATATCTGGGTTGGTCATTCAATGAGAGACCTAATTTCCATCAGTATGTTTCCTTTTCAGATAGTTCATCGCAGTATCCCAGTTTGAACAGTAGATGGAGATCACTGCAATAAAAAGCAGCTTGATCAGGATGTAGGTGACTCTGTGACAGTTTCACATCCATTCTGATTTCTCTACAGAGAGGCTGACTTGTAGAACAGATCATTGTCATGCACCCTGTCATTCAAATGGATGAAATATAGAACGCTATACAAATCGTATAAACGCAGGGATATGCATCTTCATTTATACACTGTTGCAACACCCAGAGACTAAATAAAAGCTCCTTGTTTTATGTGATCTGCCATAATTTCTTATAAACAAATCACAGCCCTTTTACAATAATGACAAATTACATTTTTTATCACAGTGACTCCAGAGGCACTGCTGAGCAGTATTGGATGCTTGAGGTCTGCAAATTCATCTGTGGTGCACACAAATGCATCCAGGCTTAAATGTCACACACTAATTGGCCTTTCTTTTTTGTTGGTGAGTGACACAGCATCACATGCAATTCACAGCAATACAGGAGGTAAATGTGTGGCGGATATGGCACTGCACTGCAATAGCTGTACCTGCAATCTCCATGCATGTGTGCATCTAGGTGCATGCATACGTGATATCATGCACGTGTGTGTGTGTGTGTGTGTGTGTGTACAGTATCTTACCTGTGGGGTGGGGCCTCTCAGTGGGACTAGTCCTGCTGTGCTTGGCGCAAATGCCCCTTCCCTGCAACAGAGCCTGGAGGGGGCTGTGCTCCCTTGGTGGGGGAACACAGCGGAGCCCCTTGGCACAGCTCAGGGTGTACACACCACAGGGCTCTCCCTGGGCCAACACTGACGTGCTACCGGCAACATTATGGTCCCTGGGGGGCCGACCTGCCCCCAGTGGATCCCTGCAGGAGGGACAGACCTTGAAGGGGCCCAAGCGGTTTGCCCCGGTCCATGATCCGCAGTGTGCAATCAGCAACAAAACAACGGTTGTTAAGTTAGAAAGGATAGGCATTTTCTGTCCAGGTCTCAGGTTCTCCACTCTGTCACTCTCTGTCAGTTAAATGTGGCTGATGCTATTTCTGGATATATATTTCTCTCTCTCTCTCTTTCTCTCTCTCTCTCTCTCACTCTCTCTCTCACTCTCTCTCTCTCTCTCTCTCTCTCTCTTTCCCTTTCTCTCCCCTTTCCTCAGTCTTCTTCCCGTTTCTATACAGTAGCTCTCCTTGGTGCTTTGCCGGTTGAGTCCCCTGCAGTGCCAGAGGAGACAAATGGAGATCGAGAGAGACACAGCAAAGCACCAGCTTTTAAAGATCTGAAAGGCGGTGATAGAGAGTGAGTGAGTGAGAGAGAGAGAGAGAGAGAGAGAGAGAGAGAGAGAGAGAGAGAGAGAGAGAGAGAGAGAGAGAGCAGTTATGACACCTTCAGGGGCTGGGACTCAGAGAGAGAGAGAGAGAGAGAGAGAGAGAGAGAGAGAGAGAGAGAGAGAGGGAGGGAGGGAGGTAGCAGGGAGGGACAGAGCAAGTGGGGGGTGGATTATGTTCCTTTCAGAAATTATCAAAATCTCTCCACCCTTTCCTGTTATATACTCACACATACATCCAACCCTTCTTCTCATGCTCAACATTACACAAATGCTTAAACAGTAGCAGTCACGTCCGGCTTTTTGCACTTTCTTTCCAGTGTCAGAGACCTTTCTGGAATAACATTTGCCATGGTAACAAATACAAATGTATATGTGCCTCCATCAGCCTCGCCACTGCAATGCCATTTGCGACAATAAACGCACAGCTGTGTGATTCCTTCTCGCTTGGATTCAGAATATTTCCAGGACAAATATCGACAGCTTTTTTGTCAAATTACAGACACACAACAAGTTTTGAGCATGTTGAATTCATGAGCTGTATGCAAAATAAACCCAACGGGAAATACTTGTGGAGCATACACTAACTGAAACTGTGCCTCAGCAAAATCAAATCACTGCTGAGTCAGATTTGTAATGCCTCCACAAGAAGCCTTTAATAAACTTCTAGGTTATCTTTCAGCAGCTATCAGATATTAACTGACTTTATGGACTATATAACATGTTGAAGTGTGAGGGCAGTGAAGGATTTTGCTCACCAGTTGTTTGAATTGGAAGAGTAATCATCTGGATAATTAGGAGGAGGAGGAGGAGGAGGGCTCACTTTTGCAGGAATGCACATCGACCAACCCGAGCCAAACTGCTAATAATGCAATCCATCGCTCCACTCAGCCAGTTAGGATTTTCTACCCGGGTGCCATCTTCAAAAGATCACTACTGAACATCTACTCAACACACAACACTTGATCCGTCATGTCTGCGCTGTTCTGCGAGGTATTCTGAGGAATAAAAACAGGTTATTTGTTGTGTATAAATGATGATGTTATACTCAAATATACATATTTTACTATTCTTTTACCAACTTTGCAACTACCGCAGTTAAAATACTTCAGAAGTATTCTCCAACCTCCAGTTCTGAGTAGTTTATAAAGTCTGTACTTTTATGTGAGCTAAGTCTTCTGTTATAACCACAATACAATTTAATTATATTTGAGCAAAGTATTTTATTAATTGTTCTACTTTTGCCACTGCGTATTGATGCTCTATTATCCACACAGCACATTATGGCACTGCAAGAATATATGAAATTGAAAGCAAAGTCAAGGATCTGCACATGAAGATCATTGGTAGAGTGTTGAGGAATTCCTCTCTTATCTGGAGTCTCATTGTCTCCTGTGTTATCTGACATTGCTTTGCTGCTCTGTGGCGCTCTGTGGACAGATGCAACATGAACATGACGCCAAAGAAATGACAGAATTTGGATATCAATATAACAATGCTGACTTGTAATGGTGCCCTTAAAATAAACAGGACATGTATGTGCACACACACTAAATGTGCTGTGTGGAGTTTGCCTGGCACTGGGTCATTTGCTCCAGCAGTAGTAGTGCAGATATTAGCACACATACAGACATACCCAGTAAGCTGTGCTTCCCACTGGAATGCGGGACTACATGAGGCCAATCTGCCTTGCCATCAGCAGCCTGTTGTTCTGATTAATCTTGGCAAGGAGGGCAGAAATCACCTGCCGTCTTGTGTTCCCATCAGCTCTGTTTCCACATATCAGGAGAATGTTCCAAGACACACGCCAGACCAACGGGGGCCCTCTTTTCCACACTGCCCTTGGGTTATTCATTTTTCCTCCTCTCTGCCTCCCCGGCTCAGGTCTATCCCAGCTGGCTCAGAGAGTCCCTCTGCTGCCACTTCAACATAGCAACCAGAATCCACACAAAACCCTGTGGTGGGACGCTGCTCTGCCCTGTTGGGATGTATCCCCCTGACCTTCTGTTAAACTGTCAACATTTCAGTTTAGGATCATGAAACCAGTGGTGGAATGTCACTATAAGTACATACTCAAGTACTGTACTTAAATACAATTTCGAGGTACTTGTACTTTACTTGAGTATTTCCATCTTATGCTATTATATACACTATATCTTGGAGGCAAATATTGTACTATTAACTCCACTACATCTTGGAGTTTTGCAGATTGAGATTATTTATACAAAATATAACTAATAAATGATGATGTATTATTATAGATTAAGCCACCCAGCAGTATATAAAGTAATAACAATTAGCTCCACCTTTACCAGCTTCAACATTACACATGAATGCATCACTAATTAGAATCCAGTGATTATAATATATGATGCTGAAATGAGCCATTCTGCATAATGAGTATTTACTTTTGATGCTAAGACTTTTTAAAACTTACTTGTAGCAGAGTATGTTTTTTAGCTCGTCACCATTTCTTAGGACTCGATGCTATTGGCGGGCGTGTCTAGAAGGTAACCCGCAAATTGCGAAATCTGATCTGAGATCTGCGAAAAACTTGCAAAAGTTCTCGCGAGACTTGCTGCCGTGACGACATATCCTAACCTTAAATATTCTCGGTCAATGCCTAAACTTAACTGTTTTGAGGTCAATGCCTAACCTTAACTATTCAAGATCTGATGTGGAAACCGTTCATACATTTAATGAACGTCCTGACTATAGATCCCAGTGATCGGATAAGGATTGGTGATACCACCGTCTCTCCAAGGTAGCTTGTAATTTGTATCATTACTGGAGCAGGACGATTGTGAATAGGGGGATAGAATAGGATGATGACTGAATTGTATACTGATTTTTTTTAATTGATTATATGTATATGTGTTTTTGAATGTGTATATACTGCGTGTGCGTATATGTGCATGTATGTATATATGTATACAGTATATATATGTATATATAAATAGATTTTATTGTTTTAATTTTATTTCTTTTACTTGTGTATATTCTTTTTACTTATATATCTATTTTTTGTATATATGTTTTTCCTGTATCTATACTGGTTTATATTTTTATTAATATTAGGTTTATGAAGTTTCTTTGTACCGAGAGTGTTATTATTGGGGACGTTTGTGAATGTTTGTTCTGTTGTTTCAAAATGAACAAAAAAGCAATAAATATAATATTGAAGAAAAAAAAATAAAAAACACGTATTCGAGATCAATGCCTAACCTTAATAATCTCGCGAGAGTTTCCCCAATTTGCTGGTTCCCCTTCTAGAAACGACCAATGATTGGCTGTCTCAGAACGAGGGTGTGAGGTCACTAGGAAGCGCCGAGCTCTAGTTTCTAAAGTTGTTGTTGTTTATGAGGAGCTATGGAGAGCTGATCTGTCGTATCAGCCGCCTAGAGAACAGGTAAGCGATTGACTCATCGATAACGATACCTTTTAATAAATCCTTGTTCTGTGCTCCTCTTTTAGAGAGATAATCATCCTCTTTGCTGTAAAACACCGAGAACCTCAGCTACAGAGCTAAGAGCTAACACAATAGCTGCTAATGTTGCTAACCCATGTTTAGCTTTGACACTAAATTAACCCCCCTTGTCACTAAGCTGACGAATAGATAATTATCTTTATTAAATGTCCTTTAAGTAATACTAAGTTATTAAATGACAATTGTCAGTTAACTGCCCGAACATTGCTAGATTAACTGAAGTTAGCTTCATCGTTAGCATCAGGTTTCTGGCTAGCAGAGCTTGGCAGCTCAGATGTAAACATTGGCACGCCCACCACCTCGCTGCGGCAGTGTGACGTTTTCTCTTTTGTTTGTTTTAATATTGGATTGATTTATTTTATTTGAATCATGGGGGGGAAATATCTGAATCTATATTTCTGATCTTCTGCTATGTTCTGAACCATCCAGACCTCTCAGGTCATCTGGATCAGGTCTGCTTAGTGTCCCCAGAGTCACAACTAAACATGCAGAAGAAGCAGCGTTCAGTTTTTATGCACTAAATATCTGGAACAAACTCCCAGAAACCTGCAGGACCAACTCCAACTCTGAGTTATTTTAAATCAAAGCTTAAGATTTCCTGTTTGCTGCTGCCTTTTATTAAACCAGATAATGATCTTATATACTGCACTACAGCTTTTACTCTTGTGTGTTATATTCTATTTTAGGTAAGATAAGATAAGATATTCCTTTATTAGTCCCGCAGTGGGGAAATTTGCAGTGTACAGCAGCAAAGGGGATAGTGCAAAACACAAGATGCATCAGCTAACACAGTAAAAAAAAGAGCTAAACAAAGTAACAAAATATGAACCATTTAAATAGAAGGAAGTATACAAATAGGAGCAGTATATACAGTATTGACAATAAACAGACTATTAACAAAATTCCACAAGTGGAAAATGATATTGCACAGTAATAATAATAATAATAATAATAATAATAATACATTTTATTTAGTGGAGCCTTTCTGGACACCCAAGGACACCTTACAGAAATCAATTAAAACATTGACAGATAAAACAATATAAAAACAACATGACATGACAGAGACATAATTGTACAGACACATAGGATGGGTGATGATGAGTACTAGAGAGAGTAGGCCAGTTTAAACAGGTGGGTTTTGAGGAGGGATTTGAATGATGTGATATTGTCAGACTGCCGGATGTGTGGGGGGAGTGAGTTCCATAACCTGGGAGCAGAGCAGCTGAATGCCCTGGCTCCCAGTGAGAATGAATGAATGAATGAATGAAATTCCACCTGAAAATATCAGGTTATTGTCAGTTTTTTGGTGTGTAAGTGGTCTACTGGAGCAGTGCTGGTTGTGGAGTCTGACAGCTGCAGGAAGGAAGGACCTGCGTTATATGTTTCATTGGCACATATTATATATATATATGTAACCTTTATTTAACTAGGAAGTCACATTGAGATTAAAACCTCTTTTACAAGTGAGACCTAGCCAAGACAGGGTCAAATAGCAGCATCCAACAAATAAAGACAGCATTGAATCACGACCGCAACAATAGGTACGACAAAATACATTGCATCATTATACAGTGCATTAACAATGCAGCATGTTGGTCATGTGTTTGCTATTTAATTGAAACAACTGCAGCTTGCAGTGACCGCTTCCTTTATTCTATGTTTCAAAACATTTAAAGAGATAAGGGTCTCAAGTTTAAGCTTGGCCTGCAGATCGTTTCCAGGACCAAGGACCGTAGTGGAACAGGCTTGTTTTGCCAGCCTCTGTACTGATAGAAGGCACTTTAAACTGAAGCCATTTATGTGTCCTTAGATTATAACTGTTGTGGAGAATTACAAACTTCCGGCTTAAGTAAGTCGGAAGTTTGCCAGAGATGATCTTATAGACTAAAATGTACCAGTATTGTTACCTCCGCAGAGTGAGAGATGACCATCCTACCATGCTGTATAAGGTACAATGATGGGTCCTGAAGCCAGAATTAGTGACATACCTCATGGCTGAGTGATACAGGGGTAAAGTTTAGACAAGGTGGAAGGTGAGCTTATATCAACCCCTCTTATCGTTTTTTTATGTTATATTGACAAACAGCATGTTAACTATATAACATACATAAACCGAAACTGTAAGAAATCACAAATCAGTTCATAACAATATTATTCATAGATTCAAGGTATTAAAGGAACATTGTATCGCAATTCAGGGGATCTTTTAGCTGAAATGAAATATAATTTTCGTTACCATGTTTTCATTAGTAGATATTCACCTGACACTAAGAATTTTAGTTTTTTCGTTATCTTAGAATGAGCTCTTCATATCTACATGGGGAGCGGTTCCTCCATGTCCACCATGTTGCTCTAGTATTGTCATTCAGTTTCCTCCTTGCTGAGTCTTCCTTCTCTCATGACAGCAAACATTGCACACAGACTGCTGAACTTGTGGTAATGTACTAAATATGTCTCCCACTGTCCCATTTTCTTCATTCAGATGGATGACATCAACGTACTACACCACAGATGCCTCCTGAATCTGAGGCGTCGAATCAGAGATATTGGGGACGGGCGCCCTGCACAGGAACGATACATGAGGTTGCAGAAGGATGGAGACGCACTCAGGTCAGCCTGTTCTTGAACTGAAGTGTTTTATGTAGCTTTGTTGGTTTGGATTTATCTCAAAAGATGCTTCTGTGTTACATTGTGTTGGTTTCTCTGCCTACTCATTGGCAGCCTTTTTATAATGAGTGGCAAAACGTTTGTGTGCTACGTTGGGTTAATTACACATTTTAAAATATTTTCTATGTTGTGTAGGTTTTGCCTGGCAAGAAGTGTTTCCTTATTTTATAACCATTCTTACGTTATTATGTTATTCATTTAAAGGGATAGTGTGGGTGATTTGAAGTGGGGTTGTATGAGGTACTTATCAATAGTCAGTGTATTACCTATAGTAGATGACGGTCGGCACACCCCCAGCTGGAGACACTGACAGGAGTTACTGCACGGAAGCAAAGCAATGTAGAAAGTCCCACCTAAAAAAATCAATATCAGTTCAGGTGTACGCAATATTTAGAATATTTTCACTGGTTTACCTTGCCTGAGACAGCTATACAGTCTATGTTTCAGATGGGGAACTGAAACCGTTATCTATGCTATCGCCAAAGCAACCAACACAACCAAAACAGTAACTTTACCTCGCAGAACACAGGAGTTGCTGGTCTACCGCTGCCTCGATCGGTTAGTTTATTAGTGTTATTGCGTGACTTCAGTAGACCAGCAACCCCCCGTGTTCTGTGAGGTTAAGTAACAGTTTTTTTCAATGGAGTCTGGTGGCTTTAGCGAGAGCATAAATGGATACAATGGCTTCAGTTCCCTGTCGGAAAGGGCTGTCTGACGGCAAGGTAAAACTGTGAAAATATTCTAAATAGCATACACTTTTTTTTTAGGTGAGCCTTTCTCTTGGGTGGCTAAAATAAGATTTTCTACAGCATTACATTGTTTTGGTTCCGTGTGGTAACTCCTGTCTGCTTCTCCAAGCTGGGTGCGTGCCGATCATCATCTACTGAAGGTAAACTGCGCTGCTACGACAGTTCAGATCGGTGCATTTCTAGCTAGGAGGTATCTGGCCTATGAGAGGATTTTACTAGTTTGTACTACCCGTCTCAAAACTTTTAATGTTTGTATTTGAGGAAAGAGTAGTGTGTTAATGTCACTGATTCACAGCGGAGGTAGAAGATGGAAGACAGACAGCTTGAGGGCCATAGATAGTATGTGTTAACATTTGTTTTGACTTTCACATTAATAAACCCAAACAGGTCTACTGCTTACCTCAGAACCAGCGTCAATGGCGGCTTGTTTCTAGGTCAGCGTAGCATGAAAGGCACAGTATGTTTCTAAAACATCCAAGCTATCCCTACAGAAAAAAGTTTCTGTAAGTAGTTCAGTTTGAATTTAGTTTCTTGTTTGACTGTAAACCTCAGAGAGACATACTGCACCTACATATCATACAGTTTAGTTCTGTAGCTGTGAATGTTCCTTATTCTAAAGATGTTGGCATTTGATCTAGCTGCTGTAAAACACTCAACACATGACATTGCTGATACAAAGCCTCAGAAGCTTCCGTAGTTCTCAGGAACATCTGTATTTGTCCTTCTACATTTCCCTTCCTTAACAAAACATCCCTTCCCTTCTTATATAAAGCTGGTTGACATCATGTGCATGTCATTTGGTATATCCTCCTCTAACCATTCCTGCTAAAGAGCAGTTCTAAATCATTTAATTGTCCTATAACTGTTAATAATGGGTACATATTTTAGTCTCATTTCTGTTGCACGTGTGGTGCATGTGATTATACTGAAAGTCAGTCCTTCGATGAAAAGATGAGGTTGTTCTTCGAGATGTGTTTTTGATTATGCATACAGCACTTGGACCTATTAGAAGTCACCTATTGTTAACCTGTAATTTCTTCCCTTTAGTTACCAAGGGAACTCTGAAGAGGTGGGTTGCTATGTGGCTGGCCATCCTTTATCAAAGGGAAATTGCTACTTTGAGGTAAGGCTCATTGATAGTGATGCTGTAAGTCAGCGGTTGTATTCGAAACTGCCTACTGCATACTGCGTTCCTCAGGAAACAAAATTGTACCTCTATTGCAATATTGTCGAAAAATACAACGTATTGAGCTTTGATTTGTTTTTGTTTATGACCAGTGTTTGTTTACTCTATAAGAGACTGCATGGTTTAGCTCCACCACCCCTTAAACAATTTATTCTAACAGCTCATAGTGAAGTAAGACAAACAGGATCATCTATGATGCGAGATGGCAAATATAAACATTTCTAGACAAAATTTACTCAAACTGCTTTTTCAGTTACAGCAACTAAACAGTGGACTGCTCTCCCTACAAATATTAAAGTAATGTTAAAAAGGGTCATGTTGTCTTGGCAGGTATCTCTCTGCCCCGTCAGAGGCTGCTCTTTGCCTCGCCACTGCCTGCTGCTCTGTAGTCGGTCTGTGAACGTCACTGGCTGGCTCTTGAGCGAGCTACGCCTAAAAAATTCTCAGAAGTGAATTTAGTGATGAAATAGCTTTGAAAAATAAAAATAAAATTGCCACTGTTGTGACCATAGATATATATAAATATTTATTACACGGCTGTATTGAATACTCGATTCCGATAGGTCAATCACGCCGTTCTGCGGTCTGTAATTTCTGTATAACAGACCGTTGCTATGGGCGCAGTTCTGATGTCGGACTCTGGCGGACCGTTTTTGTGTCAAAATATTGATTTCTTCAGTAAGTAGCGGTGCAATAAGCGGGATAATGTACAGCGAACGGGTCATTTGTTGTGAAAGAATCCCCTTCAAGGTGATTCTTTCACAACAATGACTGACTCGCTGTACATTACCCCTAAATATATATCAATGCTTGTGACCATAGCCTGTGCCGTTCCAGCGCTTTCCATTATGGGATACAGTAGGCGAGGTAGACTGGTCCAATGCATACTGGAGATTTTCAGTACGTACTAGTATAGTATGCAGTTTTGAATACAGCCATTGTTATTATAACGGAGTAGCAAGACCTGACCTTTCGCTCTCCAAGATGTTTTTTGTGCATCAATAGATCAACTGCTATCTCTGTTGCTTTTTGATTATCTACTTTTTTGGGATATGTGGTAATCATTAGAAAATAAGTAGACTGTTTTTTTTTTTTTTTTTGCACAATCATTCATTTTGAAATGTTGGGGTGGGGGATTATTCACAATATGATAGGCTTACCACATACCATCGTCCCTGTGTGTGCCCAAGATTGCTTTACCATCCGGCCAGCAATTTTATCCCCTGGAATCCCATTGCTGACAATTTTCTCAACTTCATATTAAATTCTGAGTGCCCCCCTACAGTCCCAGTTCACCAGTGCAAAACCACTACCTCAAGAATGTCCGAGCTGCATTGGAATGAGGGATAGGGTGTGGGTTAGGTGGTATCTTTGAGCACAAAGATTAGTCTAACACACAGTGTTTTTCAGCAGGCAGACTGGCAGCAGGAGAAACTATTGGACATTTATTTAGTGAATCTACATCAGGCCGTTCTAATAGTTCTCATACATACAGAAGAGGAAAAAAGTATTTTGGTGATTTAGCACAGGAAAGTTGCAAGAGTTCAGTCATAAATAAGGTGCAGAGGGCTGCAGTGTGTTATTTATGAGGCAGCGTGTTTGTTGATAGTGCATGTCAGACCTTGTGACGTGTGGTTATGAGACGGCAGGTGAGGCAGACGTACTTCCTTGTCTGGGTTTTTAGGCTTCAGGAGGAAACATTAGGGCTATACATTATCCTGTGAACCTACGTCATTCTGCTGTGCTGCAAATAGAGCCAGACAGGAGGACCATGCAGCATCAGCGTAAATGATTTACTTCTTCCGCTATTCTTTTCAGATTTGTTTTTCTTTTTTTTTTGAGGCGAGAAGCACCACTTCCAAAGTGGATTTTAAACAGGCTGATGATGTGCTTTGACGTTATTTATCATGGCTGAGAGTTGTGCCAGATGTGACATTTCTATTAAATGTGAAATGTGTGATGTCAAACTCTCATCTGACCTCCAGATCGCTCCCTCTCCTCCCCTAGCAAGAAAATCTGAACAATAACAACGTTTATATTGAAATGAGAATCACATATAGAGCCTGATATATCTCTCTGACATTTAAACAAGTGGATTTTAGGGTGGTCATTACCCAGAGTTTTATGCTACATTATTCTCCACCGTGTGACGCACATTCTGTCAGTTTCGCAGATATCTCGAAAATTTGGGAGCATTTATTCTGATAAAGGTCAGGCCTCTGTTGAAGTATGCGTCACTGGTGTCCTCGTGTTTCTCCTCGTTCTGCTTTCACAAGGAATCCATTTCACCTCTCTGTCACTACCGCTGCACTTTCTCCAGTTTTCATCTGTCTTCTTGAAGTCGAGCTGAACATCTGCAGCATTCCACTTGTTTTAATAGATTTATTAAAAAAAAAATCACATCAACATAACTTAACGGCTCACCAGTGAGAACATTCCTGCTCTTTCCTCATCTCACATGTTTTTGTGACTTTTATTAATATCATTCAGACACAAATGGTATTTTAACAGTTTACGTGTGTGGAAGTGAGGACCTGCCAAGAATTTAGCTCTTTAACAATGCACGGGTAAATAGTATTATCCTTAAAGTACCCGGCTGAAAAGGATTTGGGCCTGGAATTTTTAGTAAGAGAAACCCAAGAAGTTTGGTTTCACGTACTGTCATACAGGAGCAGCGATTTGGGGGTCTGGGCTGAAGAGGGAGGTAGAGAATGAGGGAGGCAGATAAGTGGGGAAGGGGAGAAAAGACATGGAAGGAATGATCGACAGGAAGGAAATTTAGAGGGGTGGGAAATTACTTAGAGAGGTGACGGATGGGGCTATTATCCTGTGTTTGCCTGCATTACCTTTCACCTAATTCTGCTTGGTAGTGTGTCATTTTGCTCTGATTGTGCTTAACTAACAGGCTGGGGTCATGCAGAGGAGAGGAGGTGATTGTGGAGGTTTTCCTCTGCTTCCACCGGGGCTCTGGACGAGGAATGTGCAGGCATAGTCAAGTCAATTTTATTTATATAGCTCAATATCACAAATTACAAATTAGCCTCAGAGGTTTAACAATCTGTCCCTTACAGTACAACCCTCGCATCAGGAAAAACTTAACCAAAATGATCCAACCCACCTATCTATAAAGGCCCAGACACACCAAACCGACATCAGACAATTAGCCCCGACAGAGGCCGCCTGTTGCATCGCCTCACGTCGCCTGTGACTTGGCCAAAAAGTCACATTCGAACACACCGCAAAGACTACAGCCAACAGCCAACTACCACGTACGTTCTGTGCCTGCATGAGAGGAAATAACTCTTCCTACCAGTAGGTAGCGGTAGTCTGTATTCGTCAATAGGAAACCGGAAGACCTAGGATGGCGGATATACAGGCTGTTTGCCGACCATTTTCACACACCGCTCTCACTGAGGCTTCTGTGTTTGGCCTCTTGACTTTACTCATTGGCTTGATTTCCTCCTCCCTTTCGTTTCTCTCCTCGTGCACTAATTCGCTTGAGCTGAATCAGAGGGATTTCTCTCACCGACGGACTCCGCCGCCAATTCAACATGCTGAATCGGCTAAAAAATTTCAGACATTGGCAGATTAGAGCCAACGGTGTGAGACACAGCGCAAAAACTAGGCCGACGGCCGACTGTCGGCTTGGTGTGTCAGGGCCTGAAGACTTCTGGGGTGCAAGAACGTTGTTGTAAGGGTTTCCTGCTGGGTGTTAATAGTTAAAAGGCAGAACGTTAGAACATAATAGCGATGGACTGTGGCACAGTTGTATTGTGTAGTGTTCACGGTGCCCTCTGAAAACAGTGTTAATCACAGTAATGACAGCAATAGAAATAGTTGGCGGTATGTAGTAAAAACTCTGGCCACCTGTCCACCCGCACAGGGAGAGAGACCGACACCGACCAGACAGACTGAAGACTAAGAGAGGCAGAGATTTACTAGGGGGCTTATGTTCCTGAGTCTAGATTTTCATTGAAGGTGAAGTTTCTCACAATATAAGACCTGTGTTTTGATTTTGGCTCTCTGCTGTTTTTTTTTGCTTTTTTTAATACCTTCTCATTTAACCCACATAAGTGAGTAAGGTCTATAAAGGCCTGCTCCAAGTGTTAAAATAGCTCAGTGGGGCCACAGTTGTAGTTACAGTGCTTTGTGTGTGTGTGTGTGTTTGTGTGTGTGTAGGTGACAATAGTGGACACAGGGGTGAGGGGGACCATTGCTGTGGGCCTGGTGCCTAAATTCTACAGGCTGGACCACCAGCCTGGCTGGCTGCCATACTCTGTAGCTTACCACGCTGACAACGGCAAGTAAGTCAAACCACAGACATCTTTTCACTACGGTACACAGCGTTGGTTTCTTGCATGGTTTGAGAAAATGGATTGCGGGCTGTTGGTGCTGCATCCACACATAACTGCAGCAGTCATTCCCTATATGATTCTCCCGAGCTCTTACTTTTTCTTTGCATTTTTCACCGGCAAAAACTCGTCGATCAGAGAAATAGAATTTGTCGGAGTATTGATATGCTTAGTTATTGTTTTTAGGGCTTAAACCGAATTTTTTGTTGCTGGATTTAGTCTATAGATTAGGGCTGTCAAATGTACGAAATAATAACGCGCTAACGCAAATTAGTTTTAATGCCACTAATTTCTTTAACGCATTAACGGAATCGATCTTTGTAGCGGGCTCAGTTTTAAAGTTAGAGTGAAGATACTAGCACCAATAAGCATTAAACTAGAGAAATCTAAGGAATCCATTGGTACTAACCATGTCATAGTAGCTTGTCGCGACGGAGGTTAAATAACGCTCCAAACATAAGCGAAATTTTGACGAAGAAAAACTGGCATGGCCATTTTCATAGGGGTTGAGGATTTCAGTGGTACATCTTTCGCGATTGAATATTTTAATCAATTGACAGCCCCACTATAGATACAGTATATATAATGATTTTCAAATTTTTTAATAGTCATTAAATTATAAAAAATCAAATAGTTTAAGCAAATTTCTGGTCTTAAAAAATATATTTTCCATTGTCTTTACCGTCGCAGGCGCTGCCTTGTAAAACGTGTGTGGCACGTTCAGTTTGTCTCTTTTCCATCGGCGCAGATGTGTGTGCATGGGTGCGGTGCGGCGCCCCTCATAGTTTCAGCTGGGAGATTTGTTCGAGCGGCGGAGCATCGTAAAACACGCTTCAACTCGACAGAAACAAAATAAAACTCGCCAAAACCGCCTCGGTTAGTCTTTCCACTGTTACAACAACTTGAACGTTGTTAGATTTGAAAGTGTGCCGACTCTACACACATCGAATAGTTCCCAGCGATTATCGAATAGTACTTTTGCTTGAAATGCCCACCTCTAGTAGAAAATAGAGAAAAATGCATATTACAATTTCTCACAGCTCAAGATGACATCTTAAATTGCTTGTTTTGTCTGACCGATAGTCCAAAAGCCAAAGAACCTAAAGAAAGCAGCAAATCCTCATAACTGGAACTCGTGAGTGTTAGGCTTGATAAATGACTTGTATGTTACTCTACTGGTATCGTAAACTTGCAGGAGAGAATACAAGCAGGAAGCTGACCAATGACTCAGCAATCACTCTGTCAATTCACAAGCAAATCATCGGAGTTATAAAAAGAGTAAAGATTGAATGGTTGTTGTTTTTTGCAGTAACTTTTATATTCTATTTCTTCTTAGGTTATACAATGGCAACCCTGTGGGACAGCAGTTTGGGCCAAAGTGTGCTCGCGGTGACCGCATTGGCTGTGGAATACACTCAGAAAATATTGAAGCAGGTTTTATTATAGTCTTTTTCACCAAAAATGGCAAAGAGGTAGGTGTTTTTAATCTGAATGACATTCTGTAATGCTGTATTTCAAGCATGCACCAGCACTAGTTTTGCACTGGCACAACTGTCTATTTGTATATTGTTGTCTGTTGTTTCTTCACCTATCGTTTCTTTACATCCCTCTCCCGTGCAGGTCGGTTCAGTGGAGGTTCCCGTGTCTGCAGAGGGGCTGTTCCCTGCCGTAGGGATGCACTCCATGGGGGAGGAGGTGAAGGTCGACCTGCAGGCGGAGTGGTTCCTGGAGGAAGATGATAGTATGATGATGGTGGACAGCCATGAAGATGACTGGGGGCGGCTTTACGACGTCAGGGTCAGCGGCACGGTAAGAAGTAGAATAGGTCCCTCCCTGTTGTTGGGAATAGAGATACATGTCGTGTGCAATGTCGAGCCTAGCTTAGTGCAAAGATTGACTCTTTGGTTGAGTGAGCTGTCAGCAGCTCGCCAGGAGAGACGTTCTGTGGTGCGCTAGTGATTTTATAACTGAACTATGACCAGGACGCACAGTGAATTGTTGCAGGTAAAACAGACTCATAGGAGTTTAGTGTGGGGCTAAACTGCAATTCTGACTTGTAGCCAAACAAACTACAAACCACTCATTCATATGAGACAGAAAAGCAAACAGATCTTACTCAATTTTGAGGCTGTACCACTTTAAGATCAAGGATACATATCATATATAATCTATATCATTTTCTCAGTTCACGAAATGATTTATCACTTCAACACTATTTTCAGAAATAATGGCGTTGCATACTAGTATATGAGTGGTTATTTGCATTCCTTGTGCTGTGAACACAGAGACAATGTGTGTGAAAACACATCACATATATTTACTGTGTTTTTTTTTTAGCGTATGTCTTCTAAATGGGACAGATTATAGTGTGTCTCTTCTGCGTGGTCGTTGCCTGTTCCTCTGGTTTGTTTTGTGCTCTTACAAGATCCTTCAACTGCCTGTTCTTTAGCAAATCCCTCTTTGTTGACAACTGTACTTAATGATTTAAGTAAGAAAGGCTCTGTGATCTTCTCTTCAGTAACCGTGGACATGTATTGTGATCTATCAAAGCCATTTTCATTGCAAACTATATGTTAGCTGCTATTGCTTTGCTCTCACAAAGTGAATGAAAGAATGTAAAGACTTTAGGGTATATAATTAAAGCGTGGCACGGCAACATAATGTACAGTGGTGCTATAGCTAGATATAGGTTCCTACATCTGTGGTGGGAACACCGTATACAGGGACAGACCTGGAGGATTTTGGTGCCCTAGGCAAACTCTCAATCAGCTTTTGTTCAGAAATGCAATCCGTGCCAAATGTTAGCTTTTATATGAAAAATGTTTTGCCTGGCAAATTTGCATAATTGAAAGTGCCACATTAGCGATAAGTTTCATGTTCCTGAAAGGCTTTTTTTTGCCTTTATTGGATAGAACAGTCTAAGAGAGAGAGGAACGGGGGAGAGAGAGGGGAAGACGTGCAGCAAAGGGTCGGTTTCAAACCCGGACCGCTGCGGTAAAGACTCAGCCTGCACACACGCTGCTCACTCCAGCAGCGTGGCCCAGGCGTCCTTCTTCCAGGATGGACAGATGTGCAGTACATGTCACATTTTGTGTTTTCTGCAAATTAACAAATAGCTTGTTAATACGCTAAACTGAACATGGTAAACAATATACCTGTAAATGAAAATGTTGAGCTCTGAGCTCATCACTATTGTACTTTACCTTTAAACCATCACTTTACTCTAATGTACTTTTATTATACATATACAATTACTACATTCCTGTTTGCATTCAGTTTATTCATTTGCAATACTGTCTATACAAATTTATATTACTTGTTTTATATTTTATTTGTTTATATTTTAGAACTTAGATTTTGCTTTTACTTGTGTGATTTCCTTTTTTATAGATATTTAATGAGCATTGTTGGAGGGAGCCTGAGGCTAAAGGTTTTCATTGCCAACGACTGCTTCCCTGTAATTGTCACGCGTATGATAATAATAAAGCTCAAAGCACTTCTGTGCCCGAGTACAGATTCTTAGTCTCTCTTTGTAAGAGGGTAAAGGCAAGTGTTACACAGTTATGAATACTAACTGATTGTGTTCGAATGGTGGCTTTTGGGGGAGCACCCTAGGGCTCCAAGCGCATGCTTGAATACGCCTGCCTACGTGCAAAAATACACTATCAATACATTCCCTGGAGTGAACATGAGCAGTGTATTTTACTGGTATGACCGTGAGTAATCCACGGATGTGTTTTCCCGTGTGAGTAAGACGGTATTTCCCTAGTGTCAGACTTGATACTAAATTATAACACTGACAACGTTATTGCCAGCAAAATACCTCCGGTAATTAAATCTATGCTCTACTTTATAACCGCAGTGGTTATGTCAAAGCAAGCCACTAATGCATCTATTTGGAAATTACCTCCTCTGTAAGTGAATTTCACCTGAATTTCTCACCGTGATAAGCTGCGACCTGGGTTTGTTTTTCCAATGAACCAGAGTGTATATCACTGGTGTTTCTGACTGTTAGTGGTTGCGACGTGGGTGTGTGTGACTCAACTATGTCATGGCAGGTGTATTGCTGAGGACCCAAGGAAGTGCATTGTGAACTGTGAAGTTATTCGTATGAGCGGTTCTTGAGAAAGCTGCAAGCAGCAACATCTCAGCTCAAGCGTTCAGCCCGTTCTGAACAGGCACTGCACTAGTTTCTCAAATCAGGATTTCTGGGGAGCTCATGTCTCTTTCAGGGGAGTCGAGCTCCTCGTAGCTCCCCCTGATATTTGGCCTTGTTGGTGTTAGAGGGTTAGAGTTCAGCTTCAAGGCTGTTTCCCCGACACAGACTAAACTATGATTCAAGTAGCTGTTGTGAGCCACTCGAATGGAATTCATTGTTGGCAACAGCCGTGTTATCAGCGGTATCACAATGCTCTATTCCTACCACTTTACAGTAGTGAAACTGTAGCACCTTTGTTCTGTGTGAAGGTGTGAGCTCTCATCACCGCCCCCTCCTCCAACTTCAAAACCACAAGACTACAGGCAGGTCTCTCATTGACACAGGAGCGATGGAGGCCAGGCTGTGTGTGGGTCCCATATGTGGTTACGTGATAAACATATCTGTCCACGGTGGTACACTCTATCTGCCACACACACACACACAAATGTAATACAGAGGCCATCATCGTTTCTGAAAGTAGACAGAGGTCATAAAAGCAGAGAGCAGTGGGTGAGAGGATGTTTCAACCAGCTGCTCTCTGTCTTTCTGCCTCTCCCTTTTCTGGACCGAGGAGTGGCAATGGCACGAAACGTGTTGGTGGAGCCAAGTGCCTGGCAGTCCACCAGGTTGTAAAAATTCAATAAGTGGAGTAACAGGACACTTAGGAATCTTTTACTCTTTCTCATGTGGCTGGAGGTTTTCACAGCTGGGGTGCCGGGCAAGCGGCAAACTCTAGTGCGGAGAAATGAGGCCAAGTGCCAAATAAACTGCAGTTTTTTGAATGGCCACTTGAGGCTGGCTCCAAAAGGGAGTAAATCCCCGTAGACCACCATGTTAAAATGCCCAACTTAACAGCAGAAATGAACATGTTTACCGCCGGGTACAAAAAGCGGTTTTGGTCTCTATATTAATTTCCCAGTTCATAACAAACTGTATGGGGTGAATTTTCATATAACTAACCTGGCATAATTATATTAAGGCTTAAAGTTAGGCATAATTGGGGGCATGGCCGCTTTGAGTGACAGGTGGGTGCCGTCTTTGGCTGCTAGCTGTCATCCGGCCCGCCTCAGCTCCACTGACGATCCACCTCTTTGCCCGTTTTTGCATGAGCCGGGAGAAAAGGCCAAAGAGTGCAGAAGCAAACAAAACTTTTTTGACAATAGCAGCTACATGGCGCTGCGGTAGCGCTGCCGCCATTTTGGACTGAAAACACCAATGAGTGTGTGGTCATGGATGTATAAAGAGATGTCTGTAAATCAGAGGATACTTTTTTTTTTAGGTAAATCAACTTCCCAGTACGAACACTTAAATATCCCTCATTTAAATCATTATGTCCTAAAAATTATAAAATTAACTAATAGCTGAATCCAGAGTTATTTTCCTCGGCATAATGAACGTGCATCAGATCCACAGGACTGCACCGCCCTGCACATTCATATGACATAGCCGGTTCTGCCAGCTTCCTGCTGTATACAGCTGTAATGCGACTGTTAGCCTTCTAGATCCATGATGCAGTCATCATTGTGAGGGTTTAAGCGGGTGATAATACTCATACTGATAAGGCTGTCAAGTTTTGACAAGTAAAAGGATTTAGTGTAGACACTGAAGACCGGGAAGGGTGTGGGACAACAGTAACAGTAGCTGATTCCTGGAAGGACAGGGAAAGTTTGGTTTGTAGAGCAACAAGAGAGAGAAAAGGAAAGTTTGGCAGAGGAAATGAAAAGATACGAGGAGGCGGAGGAGGAGGAGAAGTAAAGGGAAAGAAGAGGTTTGTTTTGAAGGCTAGAAGTCTTTGAGTAACAGGTTTAGTATGAGGTAAGATCATGCTTTAAGGGCAGAACATGTCAGATACAAGGTGGTCTCACTTAATCTCTTTCTTGGTTTTGACTTCTCACGGTCTCAACTTTTCCAAGTGTCTACTTTGGATCTTTGAACACAAAACTCTCCTCTACTTGTTTCTCCTCTTCTATCCTTGTCTCCTCTCCTCTATTATCCTCTCTCCTCTACTTGTTTCTCCTCTTCTATCCTTGTATCCTCTCCCCTCTTCTTGTTTACTCCTCTTCTCTCCTTTCCTCTCCTTGTTCCTCCCTTTCTATCATTTTCTCCTATCTCCTCTCTTTTCTTCTCTCCTTGTTTCTCCTTTTCTATCCATGTCTACCCTCCTTTCTTCTCCTCTCTTCTCTTGTCTCCTTTCCTCTCCTTTATCCTTGTTTCATCTCCTCTCTTCTCCTTTATCCTCCTCTACCCTCGTCTCATCTCCTCTATCCTTGTTTCCTCTCCTGCTCCTCTCTCCCCTTGACTCCTCTCCTCTCCTCTCTTCTTGCCTCCTCTCCTCTCCTCTCTCCTTGACTCCAGTCCTCTCCTCTTTTCTCTCCTTGACGCCTCTCCTCCCTCCTTGACTCCCCTCCTCTCCTCTCTTCTCTCCTTGACTCCTCTCCTCGCCTATCTCCTTGCCCTCTCCTGTCCCCTCCTCTCGTGTCCTTGTTTCTCCTATTCTATCCTTGTCTCCTCTCTTGTCTTGTTGTTTCTTCTCCTCTCCATTATCCTCATCTTGCCTTGTCTCCTCTATCCTTGTTTCCTCATCTGCTCCCCTCTCCCCTTCCCTTGTCTTCTCCGGTATCTTTGTCTCTACACCTTCTCTGTATCCTAGTTTCCTTTCCACTCCTCTCTCCTTGACCTTTCTCCTCTCCTCTCCTCTCCTCTCTTGCTATTTGCTCCATCCAAACAAAACTCCTATGGATTTCAGTCACATTTGACTTGTCAAGTCCATTAATAGCTGTGAGCTATATTTTAAGGGGCATGGAAATATTTTTCCTCCTTTCTCAGATGTGCGGCTATGCAACAGATATTTCCATTCTTGGTGGTTTCCGATGATTTACACATCTATCGTTCGGTTGCCATAGATGAATTACACCTCCCCGGCTGCTCGGCGGTTTGTCTCACCTAACATCACCTCACGAACATTTGGTCAAAACCGGGAAGTCGTTTTCACTCGTTGCTATTTGACAAGCAGGGATAATAACTGTTCCGGATGATAGCTCCGATTGTTAAAGGGTGACGGAAAAAGATTGCTGCAAGATAAATGACTTTTCTGACTGGTATGCTTTTGATGAGGCGGTTCTGAGAAGTGCAAAGCCGCAGAATGCACTGTGCACAATGGTGACGGCAGTGACTTGTCTGCAGCTAAGTCTTTGCCTTTGTGAACTGCTTACATTACCGTCAAGGGGGTGGCCACTCCTGTTTAGATAGGTGGGTATCTGATCCTGGATTTCTGCCCACTATCATCACATCTGCCTTGCCAAATATCCCCTTCTCTTGCTTCTGTTCTCTGTACTCACGTGTTTATCTGTTTTATAACTCTCTCTCTATTTCTTGTCATCAAATATTGCACTTGCATCACTAATCTTGGTTGTCCTTGAATCCGCTCTGATAAAGTTAGCATAAAAGGAAACTTTTCCTTTTCAGGGAGGATACTGTTTCCACTCTGGCCTCCTTCATTTTATTTTGATCATCCTTTCTTTTGCTACGCTCTTTGTTCCTTTTCAACTTTTGAATCACTCATCTGAAGGCCATTTGTTCAGGGTAATGAATACTCTGCCCTCATGGTTCTACTTCAGTGGAAAACCAAAGTAAATGGAGTGAATTTTAATTTGATGGCTGTGCCCTTGTTGGCTCTGTGTTGCCTATAAAGAGTTTCACTGGCAGCTTGATATGCGATGAAAGCATGTTTTGTCATTATACAAAATGTACAAAAACATGAACTTGCCAAAGCAGCAGATATCCTCAATGTATTAACTCTCCTAAATAGCAACACCACTTGAAATAAAGGTATATCTCTCTGCAGTTTGAGGACCCTCAGTGTTAATTTAGGCTCTATTTGGTGACCAAATACCTTATTTAACAATAAATGAATGGTAATTAAGAGTAAAGGGTCAAAAATATACAACTATTTCTACAAAATACAGGAAAACGTCTGATTTTAACAATTTGAAACATGACATGTATACTTTTATTTCAACCCTCTCTGGGGGTTCAAAAATATTGCATTAGATTAGACGTCACTGCATTTATAAATAGCAATATGTGCAGTACATAAATACTGACAAAACTGTGAATGAAAAACTAATCTATTCAAACTTTACATTGTTTCATATAATGAACCTGTTTACATGACCATTGTGGTATTTGCACCAATTTGACCGCTGCACTGGTTTTGCAATCCCTGATTGTTTGGCCCTAAGAGCCAGTATGTTGATGACTGTACAAATGTTAGCTGTAGCTATCTAGCAACATGGGGTGTCACAATACTAGAAATATAGTATTTGATACCAATACCAGTAAAATTCCACGATTTTTTTAATTCCAATTTGATACCACGGTGAAAAACAAAAAAATGATATTGCTGTGAAAACATCTTCAAACAGCTGTATTCATTCAAGTTTCTCACCAAAACCCACATTACAAAAGATTACATTTGAACACATCATGATACCGTTATAATTTACCTTCGTCCAATACTCATTTACTGAATAGAACTTGAACGCATCATAATGTATATCAGTGACACCTCCCATTAACGTTAGCCGTTAGCTCTGTGCTGCTCACCGGCTGCTAACAACTAGTGTTAACTAGCTCTCGTCCTGCTAATTTCAACACAGATTTGTTTTTCACAATGTAGCATTATCAGGGGGAAAATAGGGTGCGTCAGAAGTGAGTTTACTTTTCCCCAAATGCATTTTCTATATTCCTTGGGACGTAGGGACGTCGTTAGTCTCAAGCCCCGACGGTAGGTACTGTAGAAAAACGAGTACTGTCACGTTTTCATAATTTTGGCATCAACTTGGTACTGAAGTGTCAGTTCTTGTGACATCCCTACTAGCAACACAAATGACTCAAATCTCACCTGAAACTTCAGTTCTTTTATTTGTTTTCTCTCCTCCTTTTTCCTCTTATCTCTCTACATTTATGAAGTCGAGTCATAAAGTCTCTAGCCAAAACATTTTTCAGATCTGCTATTACACTTACAGAAATGATGTAAAACTCCCCCACCCCTTTGAAACATGTTAGAAAGTGATTTACAGCAACCAAAACTAGAAAATTAGAGCTTTAAATGGTACCTCACGACAGCCCCCACCTGACCACGCCCAACAGGTTCAACAGACTTTTACCTTTCGACCGATAGAGGTTAGTGCAGCAACGTTTTTATTCTAGCTTAGTTAACAATTTACTCTTTTAATAGAGGAAAGAAAATAATTTTGATCACACGCCTTTAACAAACAGCAGTTTGGATCCTGAGCTCCTCTGACGACTCAAACCACTAACACTGTTCAAAAAGATTTGATTGAGCTGTTGGCTTTATTTTCCAAGGCTTTTGTTTAACACCAATAAATTAAATGCTCCTTTACAAGTGATCCGATTTGTATAAGATTACCTCATCGCGCTTACATTGAAATATTTATTTTCTCAACCAGCTGTCATGACTGTCAGCTGAAGGTGTTTTAGGCAAACACAACACGTTTGATAAAAATCCACATGCCACCATGCTCCTGCTCTGCTGTTTTTTGTTGAGAGGAGACATTGGCTGCCTTTCCACTGCGTACGTGCGGCTCAGTGCGAACACGAGCATCCAATCCTCTGCCTCCTGTTGTCACAGCAGTCACTGTGCCCACCAGCGTAATCCCCTCAGCTGCGGATGAGCGGGCCGACAAGTAAGTGGACGGCACCTGAGTCTGCAGTTATCAGTTTTCACAGCCCATATCTCACGTTCATGTGGAGATAAAACTTCAAGATGTATATATCATAACCCTCTGACACATCTTTTGTGCTGTAAAGGTGCACAAACATTTTTAATTCTTGGCTCCACATTGCAGTATCCTCTCCAGAGCATCTCCTTTTACGTAAGTTTGAAACACACCAATCATTGTCAAGTAATAATCGTCATTGCTCAGTGGCTTCCAATTGCCAGAGCCAGCTGTAGTACCAACGCCCCTCTAAAGTTGCCTGCTTCCTTCCTTCCTTCCTCTGGGAACAATAGTCAAGAATCCCAACATGACACTGCTCTTAGATGAAGTTCACAACTTTCCCATCGAGCTAGCAGTGGCACCATCACGTTTGACTGAGCAGCGTGAGAAAAGAGGAAACTACGAATAACTTAATCCAAGGAAAGTTGATGTACTGACTGTGTGGAGGCTGGCTGGCTGGTTGTGGCACAGGGAACCTGTGTCACACAAGATGACCGGAGTAAAACCTGTTTTATAGTCCAGGCTACGCGAGTCCCACCGTGATTTAAGTTCAGCAACCATAGACTGAATATAAAGATGGATGACACGTCCCCACTACCAAAATTTCCCGGACACAGGAGCTGCCATCTTGAGATTTAGACGTCATTTGGAGCCAGAGTCTGCGCAGTAGTGATCGCCGTGGTATCGAGGTCCCGCCCACACACCGGAGGTCCTGAGCCAATCACGAGCTGAGCACGAACGCAGCTTGTTAGCGTGAGCCATCTAGCTGCTACATTAGCTGTTTGGCTAGAAAGACTGGGTTTCAACCTTCCTTTGTGAAGTTTGCATGTCCTCCCTTTTTCTGAATGTGTTCAAGGAAAGAAATCAACACGCTTATCCGAGTATATCTATTTTCTGATTATTTTCCTTAAACATAACTCCAGCGGTCTGCATAGGCAGCCGTGTTCAAACAAGTACAGTCCGCATGGACATCAGTTTTGAGCTGTGCGTGGACATTGTGCATCGAACATCGTGGGGACCCTCGCGGATATGCCAACATTGAAAATATAATTTGTGCTTGGCACATTCTGCACCTCGAGTCATACATGTTATCCATCAAACCTGAGAATATACTGTACTTATTTGATTGAGTAGCACACTTTTTTTCTCAGACTCAACTCAGTAAATGTTTTTGAATCTCTTTACTGAATGGTTCCCTGTGGAGACTTGAGCGATTTTTTTATGAATGGATCACCATTTTATTTATCTCGTGCATGCGCATGATGCATGTGAGTGCATGCAGGTGACGCGATACACAGTCCTACCAATGGTGTCACACTATTCCACTGATCTCCAGGGGAAGAAGACTGCTAGCAAATGACCATGGATGTAACAATGCTGGATTAAAAAAACTTGGCTATGAAAATGCTTTATGAGAAAGGAAATGCATTCAACGTGTTTGTTAGAGCTCAAGGATGCACACTATATGCTTTGGCGAGTAACACTGAATGTAAACATAACTTTTTTTGTTAACAAGAAAACCTCTTGGGGCACATCTCATTTCTATTTCAGCATCACAAACACCTTTTTTTTTTTTTTTTACTTGGTGAGGTTTACGCTTAAAGACGTCATCTTCACTTTTGCACTTCACATGTTCCTGGATGGCAGGAACTGACTCCATCATGAGCTACTGTCTTAGTAAACCCGGTGGTAAATACTCACAGATTGTGAGTGCAGATTTGGCCTGTGTCTTCATATTAGTAAAAAACCTCTGAGGGCGCTTTTACATGCCAACATTTAGTCCGTTTTCATTGAACTCTGGTGTGGTTCGTTTGGGCAGTTGTGAACGCAGTATTCATACTCTGGTGTGGACAAAAACAAACGGTCCAAGACCACTTGCGAAAGGTGGTCTCGGACAGTTTGTTTGGTCTCCGATGTTTGCTTGACATCTGGGCTGAAGAGAACATACAGAACATGTTATTTAAAGTACACAAAAATAGTGACGTTTGTAAAGTCAGTCGAGATAAACGGAAGGAGAAGGGATTCGTGCGCACAGTAGATCAGCGCCGAGTCAAAGTGAAAACACTTCAACAGTAGTATATCAAAATCCACGTTCCCCTGCATAGAAGTGGAAGCTCTCGAGACGAAAAAGATACATTTGTTCCTTCGTACACGTCCCTCAGCGAATAATTTTTTTGAATTTGGTCTGCTTTGAATTATGCCGAACCAGACTAAATAGAAAACAAACCAAAAGTTTTAATTTCCCTCTGATTCGGACTAGCCAAACGGACTATGGCTTGTGAAAGCACCCTGAGACTTTGTTGGCAAATTGCAGCTTTGGCTGAGGTGAAAGTTATTTTTAAGGTGTAGTCTGTGGACAATAGTATTGACTTGGATCCTAGAGGATTGTTATAAAACAACTTCCTCATCGCACTTAAAATAAATGACTGTGAATTTGTTATTCTATATCTATATGTCTTGCCATCTTTTTATGGCATCCCCTCTCTGGTGCTATTTAGCTCTCACCCCCGAGAGTAAAATGTTTTTCCGAAGGAGGCAACCTTCCTGTAAAACTAACTTTTTACGACTTTGTCCAAATAAATCAGCACTGGTGGCAATACGTGCTGGCATCGGAGCCGCAAGTTAATTTGGGCAACATCTTCCCAGCAGTGGTAATGGTGATAATAAATGGAGTGTATTAAAAGGTGATGAAAAGCTCCACATGGCCAGTGAATGATGAAGTGTCAGTGAAGGTCAACAATGTGGGTCCTTGGTTCTCACAGGTTTCAGAAATCTCAGAGGGACGATTGATTGATTAAACCTGCAGAGTGACTACGCATGTCTATTGTTTTAGGGCGTTGTTTCGTGAAATAACTTGTGGCGGTTGCGTAGTATTCAAATGTTATTGCCAGTGTGTCATACCAGATCAGAGTTTGAACACAAAGGCAGCCACTTGCTGTCTTCCAGAATTACAGTGTTGCTGCAGGTGGGGATGTTGCCGTAAGGCATGCTGCATGCATCAAGACAAATTCTATCTTGTCTTCTAACAGTAAATACTTGTTCACCTTACTCCACCTCACTTACTGTGTCAGTGCTATGGTAATTACAGGTTGTGTTTTGATTTTTTGCATAATGTTTTGGTGCTAAATGCCTCTTTGAACTTCCTAACTCAGTGAAACGAGGACAGAAAAGCAATTGTGACATCACACGAAACATTACACGCTTGAACAAGAAAGTTGTAAATAGTGAGGGATTTGTTTTGAATGCACTGACACCACAATTTGTACACATATAAAAATTAAATACATTTGAGGTTTTTGAGTTGAGTTTGAACATGTTATGCTGTTTCAATCAACCAGAACCTTTTAATGAATAAGCGGTAGTAGAGTTATAGCGGTTTAGTTTAGGTGATTTATAGCTCAAAAGAACGAGCTGATGTCGGGTTTTTCAAGGTAATATAAACAAAGTTGTGACATGGATTAGGTAAGTAAGTAAGTCATTTTAACACCGTTCAGCACTAGTTGGTGTATTCAGTACAAACATCACCTGGTTGCTGCTTGCCCATTAAAAAAGCTGTAATGACAGAGTGGCTGTAACCATCTGTGGCATTATGGCATCCAGTCCATCAGGATATTCGTCTTAGTCTCCTTATGCACAAAAAAGTGACTGATGGACAGATTTAGCTACAGGAGGGCATCCAACCCAATTGAGAGATGAATTAGCACAGCCTCTGGACAAGGACAAGGCCAGCTCATATAAACTGGAAAAACAAAGTTCGGAAACTTGTGTTTGGTCGATTATTTCTCTGTTGTTACAATGCTAATTGGCATTGTATTTTACATCGTTGGAAAGCCTGTTTATTTACCTTCGCAATGATGTCCAACTTGTAAGGATCATGCATTTGTGGGATGAGCAGCACAGCTGATTATGTGGGTAGCGCCCATGAAAAATTTGCCAAAATGCTCTGTCAATGGTAAACAGTGTATTCTCCTGTTGGTGTTGACTCTTGTTTTGAGTTGTTTGGTGGATTGGATGATTGAACTCTCTATCAGTAACAAGGAACAAACAAGACATATTGGCAATTTTACACTTTATTCATTTAATACACCGTCAGGAGCCTCAGTAGCGGTGGAAGATCCATACGCAGCCACAACAGCCTGGCACCTCCTCCTCATGCTGGTCACCAACCTGGTCACACGTTGCTGTGGGATGGCGTTCCATTCCTCAACCAGGATTGGTTGCAGGTCAGCCAGCGTGGTTGTGTTGGTCACTCTAACACGTATAGCACGCCCAAGCTGATCCCACAAGTGTTGAATTGGGTTGAGGTCTGGACTCTTGGCAGGCCGTTCCATTCTCTCTACTCCCACATTGTGGATGTAGTCTGTGATAACCCTGGCTTTGTGGGGGCAAGCGTTATCATCTTGAGGAATGAAGTTAGGTCCCAGATTGTGGAGATATGGGATCGCCACTGGCTGCAGAAACTCATCCCGATATCTCACTGCATTGAGATGGCCTTCAATGATGACAAGCCTTGTTTTGCCAGTGAGGGAGATGCCGCCCCACACCATGACACTGCCCCCACCAAAAGCTGTTACTCCATCGGTATTTTTCCAGTATAGTTTCCAAAATTAAAGTGGCACATTTGGCCCAAATCATTCACATTTTAGTTTTTTAAGAACATAAATTGTAAGGATTTAGTTTGAGAGAAGAAATAACAGTGAGGATTAAATGTGCAGGACCAGGAGGTGAAAGAGAATTGGACAAAAAAGGACCACAAGGGAAAACAATTAGAAATACATAATGAAATGAAAAATGAAAAGAATAAAATAGAAATGCAATAAAAACAAAAGTAAGTTGCTGCGTTATATGGACTCGACAGCTGGTGCGTGATGTCTAATCAGATCACAGTTTTGTTGACAAGTGTTTAACCACATAATAAAGAAGAGGTCTCCTAATTTCAGTTTCACCTTTCTTGAAGTTCCCCTATTAGGTGTGACAGGAAATTGGCAGGACCACTCTCTGGGCGTTACATCTGTTTCCCAGGCAGCCGCTCAACAAAACACGGCCTTGCACACCACCATTACCTTTCTCAGAACACTCAGAATTATAGGAGTGAGAAAGAGAAAGAGGGAGATTGTCAGCTATCTCAGTGAGGCATGCTTCGCTCAAGGCTACGTCTCTCTTGTTCCTGCCCTCTCGTCTCTCTCCTTCTTCCATTACTCAGCAGCAAGAAGCACAAAATAAAGGTGTGATTGAATGCTCATCGAACCGAAACTCTGTTCTCCGTCTCCCAAAAGAGATGTTGTTGTCCAGGCATGAAAGTTCAGCAGGTTAAGGAGACTCAAGGTTACTCATGAAAGGGCAGTCTGTTATAAAGAACCGCCGAAGGCTCTGAAACTGTTATCCATGTGAACAATTAATCAGCAGATTGCTATAAAGAAATATGATTTTGTCTCCGGGAATGTGAAGAAATTGTTTTTGTCTCCATTATTGTAAAAATGCACAGCAGCGGCACTTTGCAGTAGGAAGAAGCTGGCACTAAGTTTCATTGTGGTGAAATATCTTCAATTACAGAATGTTCAACTGTTCAACTGTATAAAAATGAACAGACATCAAGTACAAGCTTTAACAGAATTAGTTAAGTTGAATGGCACAAGTGTGAAGTTATTGGTGCAGAGGTGTGTTTACTCTGTGGTCCAGGCCCATTTATGACATTTTCAACAGCAGTATTTCTGCAGCTTTATGCAGCTAGACTGACAACTAGTAGCTGATGAAATTACGTAACCGTAGACACAAGCTTTAGTTTAGTAAGCCTGCAAGGCCGACTCACTGTTCAACTCATAGTTTTCATATTGTGTCACCGTGTGACCACCTCATATTGTCTCCCAGCACTTTAATTTTGAGAAATTGTTGAATCTAAAAAAAAGAAATCCTGTGAGTACTCCCTTAAGTCCCTTTCACAAATGCAGTCCATCCCTGATTTGTTCATGGTTTGTTACACAGAATTACTGAGAAGCCGTCATTGGAAACTGTTTGGAAAAGTAAGTTTCTAGGGTGCTCTATAATAGTTATTATGTTAATGATGTCCATTAACAACTAGAGTTGTTCCGATCCCGATACTAGTATCGGAAATGCGTCCGATACTGGACAAAATTCGTTATCGGGTATTGGCGAGTACGCCAGTCTATGCAACGATCCGATACCATAATTTATGAACCCAGAAAAAAACGTGTTTAACCGGAACTCAAATCTTCTTTGCCTCCCCAAAACAGTAACCTTCATTGTGCCGTCGCCCTGGATGTATCATGGCTGCCACTGTCAACGAGTGTTCTAGAGCAGCGAAGAAGAACTGATTGCAGGTAGTTTGTCACGTGACAATAGTAAACAACAACAGTACGGTGCTTGTGGAGAGTGCAACAGTAGTCAGAGCGAGGAAATGCTTGCCATTTTGCAATATTTCACAGTGAAAAATCCAACAAGTAAAACGGTGATATGTTCAGTATGTCAGGCTTCTGTTTGGAGGGGTGACAGCACCCTAGTAGGGTGTGTGAATATTGCACCCTGCAGGACAAATTAGCACACAGGCTGTCCACCGAGGAGACAGCTATTAATTCCTAGCTTCATTTATTTATGTTCTTTGTAACTGACAGACTGAATAACTAATTTTAATAACAATAATTATATATATTTTTTTATCACGCTAGTATCGGATCGGTATCGGCCGATACCGCAAACCTGGAAAATATGTTCAATACAAAATAATACAAAATAAAAATGAGCTCATCGTGATAGTTCAATAAGGACACAAAGACGGTGCTCTTTTAACAGTGCATAAGTGTTGGCCCTTAATCTTGTACAATATATAGCAACACATCAACTATACAAGTACAGTTATCAGCATCCAGTTTAACTTCTTATCAAGCTCAGAGACTGAAATGAAACTTTTTGTCGGCCTCGGCTTCATTTCTGAGTTATTTTCGGTTTGATGTATCACTAAGCAACAGGGAAAATAACAAAAAGGGAAAATGGTAATAACTTAATTGAGACACTTGACATTTTTTTTTTATGTAGATGTTGAATAGCTGTTCCCACCAGGTGTGTCCTTCAAGTGGCTGGCTAGCGAAACACACACACACACGCACACACACACTTAAACACAAAGGCTTAATACAGAAGTGATTTTGTCCACCCCCACCTTGTCTGTCATTCTAGCCTTTCACACTGGGGGCGTATTCTTCTGTGTGCACGTGCTCACACAATCACACACATGCACTCACATGGCACGGAAACACTGCTCAGCCTAAAGGCTTTGTGGTTGCCTAGCTGCCCACCGTCTCACCTGTACCCGCCCAACTGCACCTGTTTAGATGCTTAACATCAAAATAGACCTGAAAGTAATTGCGTTATCATCGGTTACAATCTCAAGTGGCTGTTGATACTTGTAGGAGAGTCACCGTGGGCGGTTCAGTGAGGGTTTGACTGGGTTTTGAAGTGTCAATCTGTCATGGTGCCCACTCACTTAGGACACAGTTACAGAAGCTAGATGCGTAGTTAACTCCCTCACATCTGGAACAACATTGGGGATCCTGCCCAAGCTTGATCTGCTGTGACGTCGGTCTTTTGTCTCCATCTCAACTTTCCCACTTAAAAAGACTTACATCACCGCCGGCCCTTTGGGCCCAGTCGCCAAATAAAGTAAACAGAGAAAGTCAACAGCAGTCAGCAGCAGTAAATGGGTTTACTGGGAAACTTGAGGCTGAGGTATGCTTGAAACAAACTATTTTTTTACAACATGTCATCCCTCCACATCTGAGGGAAAAGTGTTTATAGCTGTTTTGAATGGCATCTCTCAAAGACGGAGTAAAAATCCTGTCGTCATAGAGAGGGGCGAGACACTTTTGTGTTTTCCAGTTGGCGTCAAAACTCCTCTGAGCCATAACCTGGTCTAATCTGAACACAAAAATGATACCCACATTTCAGCTGCAACCGGCAGCTCTATAGACCATTTCATTATCATTCTGTTGCTAGGGCAACAGCTTTGGTCCAAGATTACTTCCTGTCAGCTACTGCATTAACAAACATTGCAACAGGAAATACAAAGGCCCATTTAGACGGTTTATGATGTCAAGTTTGAAAACGTCTGTAGCTCGCTCAGTTGGTTTGTCGGTCGGTCCACAAAAATTTCCTCTCCCTTTAGCAGCCACAGTTTTTGCCACATGAGGCTGAAATTTGGCAGTGGAGGTCGAGTGTTTGTGAGGTTGTGTGTGAATGCATGAACAGTAGGGATGTCACGGTGAGGAGCATTGGGTTTAAATCTGAAATATTGCCAAATAGGCGCTTTTGCTTTTTGCTTTGACACCAAATCCTCCGCCAGTCTTGTCTGTCAACTCTCTCTCGTCCTGTGATAAGTGTGAAAGCTGACTCCTGCTACTCTGTGCTCTGTACAGAGCCGACACTTTCACTTTCAGTTTATAATTGTAGCGTCCATCGTCCGACTCTGTATTGATAACATGCTTAGTATTTTACAAATTTGAGTTTTTTTTATTTGATGAACACGGGCGCTGATACACAAAAATGAACTAAAGGAGTTTTATGTCTATAAATCATAGAAAAACGACAGGCGGGGCGGTGAGCAAGTCAGTGTATCCCCGAACACCGCGTAACACCGGTAACACAGACTACCGCGGCAAGCCTATTGAACGCGTTGATGCATGCAAGTACGTAGTCGCAGCCATTGCTAATTCACGCTTGATAGATTCAGTGTGAGTCACACTTTCCCAGGATATCATTATCTCTGATGTCCATTAATAAACTTAGAAATCATAGAAAAAAGACCCTCCAGAACTTGCCCTAGAATAATCACTTTTTTTCTTGCTCTAAAACTGAGCCCGCTATAACCTCCGAAATATCGATTGCGTTAATGCGTTTAAACAAAATTAGTGGCGTCAAAACGATTTTGCGTTAACGCGTTATTATCGCGTTAACTTTGACAGCCCTAATTAAAATCCAAAAAATGTCAACCTGATGGTGGCGCGAGAGGAAAAGTCGGGATCACCAAAGTCAGCAGACTTCTTGATAAAAGGACCATGAATGTCTGTACAAAGTTTTCTAGCAATGCATCCTATATTTTTTTAGATATTTCAGTCTGGACCACAGCGGTGGACCGATACACGCTGCCATCCCTAGAACCATGCCGCTAGGAACCATCAAATCCTGCCTTTACTTGCCTCCGCACATCTGTGTGTGAAGTGGGTGTGCTTCTTGGATTGCTTTTGGAAAGTAATAAAAATTGTCAGACGCAGCATTTTCGATCCCAAAGTTGGAAAGGTGTGAGGGGAGGCGGTTTCAGATGAACCGACGATCACTTCGTTGGAGGCATGCTAACTCCTTTAGTGTGTTCTTTTATGAAAGCTTAACCAACAACATGTCACGATAGTGATCATCATTATCCGTTTAGGGGTGAATAAGCCTTATGGTTGGAGTTTATTGGTCAATAACTCAGGTGGGAATGTGAGTCTGTATGTTAACGTGTTTGTGTTTAATTAAACCCTTTTTTATATTGTTTATTTCTTAACATATTAACCCCCATCCTTCTACCGCTCTCTTTCTATTCATCCCTTTCCTCTCCAGCTCTTGGAGTATGTTGGCAAAGGAAAGAGCATCATGGACGTGGGTTTGGCTCAGGCCCGCCAGCCGCTTACCACCCGCTGCCACTACTATGAAGTGGAGATCGTTGATGCTGGGGAGAAGTGCTACATTGCCCTGGGCCTGGCGAGAAGGGTGAGCTTTCTAAGAAAAAAAAAAACTTTTGACAACTTCACACACAGACACACACACAGACACACACACCTACACTCGGCAGTGAATTACGTTTTCTTGCTTTTGGCCCTTTACCCCATTTTTCCACACAGTTATACAAAAGGCAGCGTAGCTCGATGAACTCAAGAGATGTGGACTCCAGGAATAAGCTTCCTATTCGCTGACTCTTCCACTCTCCCCCTTTGGTCCCCATAGTTCAACAAGTTGTTGAGCTCACAACATGCTAATGATGGAAAACTTTGACAAAAAACCTGAATTGGGAATAAAGCGGGTAATTAGCATCTGCAAAATGTTCCTCAGGCTCTGTCCTGGGAATGCTGTAAACTTGTCCTAATGGAGGAGAAGCAGCGCATGTTGTGCGGAACGGTCATTTTCAAGATGTACACCATAGTGTAGAACAACATGGAGGCTCTGTAGTCCGGACTAAGACGGCAAACTTTATTCATTTCAACCTTGACAAAGGCAGCGCAGATCCACTCCTTCTGTTCTTACCTTTTACAGTAAAAATCCTACACATATACACTGCGTAACTGTAACCATTTACTTCAGACCGACTGCCAGATGCTGCTCTTGGTCAATAGTGTCCCGGTAGTTGGTCCTCTGCCTGCACAAATCTATTTGAATCCGTTATTGAAAAAACTGCCGGTATGAATAGTTTTGATGCGTAGTATTCACAGGTGAGTATTTGGCATTTTGGTGTTTTTCATTCGTCACACTCCCGGTGTGTAAAGGCCTTTAGCCAGTAAAGCCATTTTTAGAGGACACAGTCTTTGTGAAATAGACTCTACTAGTAGTAAACAAAGTGGTACTGTGGAAAGCTTTGTTTTCTTTCCCATTATCCAGCAGCTCAGCCATTCTCTTTTGGGTAGATTAAACACCTCCAAGAGGAAAATACAATAAGAGAAATTTTAACACCTCTCAATTTAAGCCCTTATTTCTTTTTCCAAAGAATGCACATGCGGTTCCCATTTCAGACTTAGCACTGCAGCTCTGCGAGTGACTATTACCATGTTGAACTGCTTTGAAGAGTAGAACAGACAAACCTGTAGATGTTTGGCAACTGAGTGAGACTGATACACATTAGAGGAATACTTCACCCACAAAACAGCCAATTAAACTGTTGTCAGGCCATTAAATAGGCGTTATCGGTCGCTATAAGCACAATAGATGTGGGTAAATAGGGGCCTACTACATCCAATATTAGATTTTATCATCTATTCACATGGTAGATCATCGAAAGAAGGTATAAAACGACACAACAGCGACCTCTACGGACCGCAGTAATTATGACGGAGCAGAAGCGGAAGTTAGGCGTTGTAGGATAGACAGCCTGGAACTCCATATGGTGTGGAGGACGGGGGCGATGGACACAGGTTCGCAACCCTTGTGTAGTTGTCTTTGTGTTCACAAGCGTTAAGTTTCACTTTCACTTTTGAAAGTTTGCGTAACTTTGGAACATTATTTAACCTCCTTTGCGACAAGCTAATATGACATGATGTCAGTATCTTCACTCTAGCTTTAAAACTGAACCCGCTACAACCTAAAAATCACAAGTTGCGTTGATGCGTTATCGCGTGCGAGAGAGCGTTCCTATTGGCTGTGCTCTGGTTATGTGACCGGAACTTGGCGTTCCTTCAACAGATTTCACAATGGCTGCCACAAACTTTCTCATTTTACAGCTAAACAGTGCACTACAAGATGATTCTGAAAACATTTGAGGGGAGATATAGGCATTAACGTAACATAATATTGATTCATATTTGATCAGCGCTGCCTAGTTTGACCGTTTGGTCGGAGTTTGCGAGTGATTGACAGCCAGCTCTCATAGACAGCAGATGGACAGCAGACCTCAGATCAGCTCTGACTGCTTGTTTTCCTCTGGTCTGTGAAATCAAATGCCGTTAGGAGCACCGAAGGACACAGAGGCACATGATTTTTTTCAGGTTACCTGTATCATGTACTATTGTCACGATATAGCGACCGTTTTATAGAAATAACTTTTTTTAATCATATTTACTCCAATCTCGCCTACTTCAGCTTTAAGCATAAACCGCGTCACGTTTGCGCAGGCTCACTACTCGTCTGTGCGAGTACTATAATAAATTGTAAGGTTTTAGAGAAAATGCATGTGTTAGGGAAGTAGTGAGCATACGACTGGATAAATGAGACTTGGATTAAACTGCACAAGTTGTGTTAGAGTTGTATAAACAGATGTTTTGCTGTTGTTAAACACGGCCCCCAATTTACGTCAATGCATTAAAACTTTTCCCCATTTTTGGATTATTCGTTCGCCATGGAGGCATGAGAGAAAAACAAAGTTTTCTTCACACCTTGCTAGGCTTATTAAAGGCAGGATTAAACTTGCATAAATGTCAGCTTTCTGATAGATTGATTCTCTCATAAAACCTATTTGCATTACATTTTACCTAATATTATTCTTCTGACTCAGGAACTATTTCTTCGACAGTATGGGTTCATGATTTGTGAGTTTTTTACTCCCTGTAAGTTTAGCCTCGAAAGTGTTATGAATGTGAAATATTAGTGACTGCCAAAGTCGAGGCCTGTGGAGAGCTGCCAGCACCGTCTCTCCCAGGGTCAAAACTCTGCTCCTTTTAATAACAAAAAATAAAAGATGAAACTTGTACATCTCTCAAGGTCTCAGAGGCACTTTATATAAAACAGGAACAGAGGGATGCACGCTGAATTACATTAAGACAAAGACAGCTATAGATGCATACAGATAGGGGAGGCTGAGAAATATACTTACACTGTATGTGTGAGCTCTACTTACAGGTTTCTATCCAAGTTGTGTCATGTTGTAAAATCTGAACATCCTTTTTGTGGACGGTCTCGTTAGGGTTGTTGGCTTTTGCAAAGTCGTTGATGTCTACCACCTGACATTGAAACAAGACATAATAAATCAGTAATGCTGGTGGTATTACCATCTTCATAGATGTGTTGCTTGCGAAACCACCTGGAGAAGGCAGTTTTGCCCATATTTCACCCTTAAAGTCAAACTCTAATACTGCAGCTACTCTGCATATTTATTTTATTTTTCAAGAGAGGATAAAACTGTTTTGGACATATTTGTGGAAACAAACCTCTAAGCTTCAGGCTTCTGGGTGGGCGTTTCCCTTGGCAGCGGTTGACTGACATCTGAAAAGCCGGTGTTGCTAGAAGACACACTACCAATATCAGTGCTGCACTACTGAAATCAGCACGTCATATTGTACTTCCTACATATGTTGATACAAAACGTTTCAACAAACCCACAAAACAGTGATTATTAGGGGTGGGAATCTCCAGAAGCCCCACCATACGATATTATCATGTTACGATACGTTACGATACGTTACATTTTGCGATACGCTGAGTATTGTGATGATATATTGCGATTTATTACCTTATTTCGACGTCTGTTTTATCTAATAAAATACAGTTTTCACTCTGTTCATCTCAGAGTTCTTCCTGACAAGCTAACATGACATGGTTGGTACCAATAGATTCCTTAGGTTTTCTAGTTTAATATGATACCATCTTCACTCTAGCTTTAAGATTTACCTGCTGTCAGATTGTTAAGATGTAAATAAGGTTATATAATAAAAGGTCGATACTTGACGTTAGTGTATCGATGTTATATTGCCACGCAAAATGTCGCGATACTATGCTGTATCGATTTTTCCCCCACCCCTAGTGATTGTGTACCGTTAACGATTACAACATTAAACATTTGCGAGAACCGTCGTGCTGTTGTATTTGTAATGTATTCACGCGGAAAATGGAAGCTACCACACTAGGATAACTAAGTTGATGTTAATAAGCCTAGCTTCCTCAGATAAGCACTGATTCCCGCTATACTTTACGTTTTGTTCATAATTTTTTGAAACTTGACCTTACTGTATAAAATGACCTGTGGTGACCTCTAGGATAATCACAGTCTCATGAAACTTTACAGCCACAAACTAGAGACCTAGGGCATTCAGAGGATTGATGAGTTTCCTAGGTAGATTGACAATAAGGGGGTTTCTGAGCAGTTTCCATAACAGAAGTGCTCGCCCTCAGATCGCCAAAAAATGCAATTCTTGCAGAAATCTCCAATTGTCAAAAGTTTTTGATACCAAATCACAGCACGGCTTTTTTATGGTGTTCCTCAAGGTCTTGGTGTCTTAATGTGGTATTTTGGAGGGGATTATTGATCATTTTTTATCAATTCTCGAGTGGTAAAAAATGGTTAAATTTAGCACCAAATCTGTGTAACAAATGGTATCAGCCCAAAAATTGCTGCAACAACTTATGAGACATTATAGAGCATGGCAATCGTCATCATATCCAGTATACTTCTATCATAATGTTCTAAACCTTTAGTCACTTTTAAACTTTTACACATTTGAATGAATTGATTAATGTTTATTTCTTATTTAGACTAGATCAACTTGACACACAGTGCTCAAATTAAAGAGTACATGTGCACACACACATGCTCTCAGTTAAACACACGCAGACGATGCTCCCATGGGTGAGGAAGAAGTTGAGTGGTGATAACTCCAGTCCCATTACCTCCTCAGAGTTCCTCTCTCTGCTACTTCTCTCTCTGCATCTGGGTTTCATTATAAAGACATTAAGCTTAAGTCCAGGCGAGGTGATAAAGCAGCAAATTGAAGGGCTTGGGTAATGACTGTTTACTCAAGAGCAGTCGCAAGCTTGCATGCTGGTCTTTTTCACACAGCGTCCCGTGGTACGAAGGCCTGAATATAAACACAAGTCCACTCATTAATGCCCGACAGACTGCCAGATTCGGCCTGTCTGTCTCGTTCTTTCTATTTGTTGTGGTTGCTGTCTTCAGGCTCAATTTTGTAGTCAATTTTCTTCACTTTACAAATCTCTTTCTCCTCCTTTGCCAACTCGCTCTCTCTTCCCATCTTAACATCTGCAGTAGCCGGTCACCGGTCAAGAAAAGTAACAATTTCAGTAGCAGCATAGCTCCTGTGATGGCAATGGCTACGTTTACAGGGTCATAGGTCATGTAAACAACATATTCCGTTTGTATATTCTGAATTAGGCCTTATTCCGAATGGAGCATTTTGCATGGTGATTCGTAATGCGCGGACACAGCAGCCCGCAAATGTGACTTTGACTTATGTCTTCACTCGCACACACAGAGGGATGAGGAGACAATGAGCACAGACAGAGCGGTAGCGGTGATCTCTCTGGTCACGGCGCGCTGCAGGTTGAGCCCTGACCCCAACGCCACACACACCTGGCCGAAGCTTTGAATATTCGCTGTTGATTACTACCGAAGCTCCGGAGCCCCAACAAATGGTGCTCAGGATAGCCGTATTTCCGCCCACGTAGTTGTTTTATGTGTATTGAAAATGTAATTTAATTTACACTTGTTTTCAATGAGGTCACAATGCGTCCTTGACCGACTCCGGAGGTGGTTTGGCCGATCGGATCACAATCCAAACACTATCCGATTGCAATCCGATCACCCAAAACCCATTTTAATACCAGGTGTAAAGGGGGTCTCCCTTCAGCCTCAGTTGTACTCTGTGTTTAGTTTACACTAAGATGGCGAACATGGTAAACATTATGTTTACTAAGCATCACCATGTCGACATGTGTCAGTACAAAAATTTTACCATGCTGACGTTAACATTTGTCTCAAAGCACCACAGTGCGTAAGTACAGCCTCACAGAGCTGCTAGCATGGCTGCAGACTCTTAGTCGTGACTGCATGCCCAAACATTGTCCCATTTCACTGCACTTTGTTTTAATTCTGGTCAAAGTGCAAAGATAAAATGAATAAAATAAAGGTTGAGTTTTGAGATGTTAATATCAAATTGGCTGTTTAAAAAAAGGTGGAGGTAAATTTTTGAATCCCCCAAGCCACAGTTGCCAGTTTCCTGTCCAAAAGGGAAGTACGAGGAATTTGTGCAATGTGATAAGTGTGAATGCTTTGTTGTGTGTTCGTAATCTTAGATCTGTTTTGACCCCACTTCAATTCCAAGACCTGGCATGACCTCACGCTTCTCTCTCTCTCTCTCTCTCTCTCTCTCATTCCTCTGAAGATAAGGGTTTCCATGAATGTACAGCATGCATATGCACGGTTGTTTTTCATCCGGTACAAACAGCGGTTGCTAGGCTGTGGGACAAAGAGAGATCTATCCTTAGTTATGGGGTGGATGGAGCGTAGAGGGTAGATGGGAGTCCGGGGGGGCGGCTGCAAGGTAGAACGTCAGGAGGCAGAAAAATCAAGGGAAGCTATTCAGAATATGAAAAACACAGGAAAAAAGCAGGAAAACCCTGATGTCCTGAAAAACAAACAAAACCCTACAAAAAAGAAAAAGATCATAACCCCTCCGTGAGGACAGGGAAGTGAAGAAGCAGGTAGGGGAGAAAGGTTGAACATGGGAAGATGGATAGATAGATGTCATAGTCGTGACTGAAGGGACAGACATGTGGTTCAGTGTCTGAATGAAACTGATGGTTTTCTCAGACCACCCGTGAACCATCTGTATCTGATGACTGTATTTCATTCACTCTCTGTTCATGTGCATAAATAAAGTCATAAAGCCGCTCGGGAGGCTGGAACGGCAGTGCTTCCTGTCCTGGTATGACCCGGGCCTGGGATCAGCTCTCTTCCTCTTCCTCCTGTGATGCAGCAGTCCTACTGACTGCTGCTGCTGTGAACCTGTTTATTCGAGCAGGGTCATTTTAGGATAAAACAAAGGACCGGTCACTGTGCCAAGGCCTGATCTGGAGGCTTAAGAAGACGCAGCACCACCAGCACTATAATATGCATGAGGTGTATCTTGTATTTAGAACGGCAACAACTTGACAGACAATTAATCTACTGTTTTCAGCATCAAATAATTATGTCATTTCTTTGCCAAACATTTGCTGTTCCCGGCCTCTCCAATGTGAGAATTTGATAGTTTTCTTTGGCATACATGACATTAAACTATTTAAGATGGGTTTTGGACTGTTGGTCGGAAAAAGCAAGACGTTTGAGGACAATGGGGAAATTCTCACATGCATTCTTCACTATTTTCTAACATTTTTAATACAAAACATTTAATTTATTAATTGAGGAAATAATCAGTAGATTAATTGATGATGAAAATAAATGGTAGTTGCAGTCCTACTTAAGAGGAACTATGGGCCACAGGACCTCACTGTCAGGGATTAAAGGGGCGTTCACAAGCCATAGTCCGTTTGGCTAGTCCGAATCAGAGTGAAATTGATACTTTTGGTTTGTTTTCTATTTAGTCTGGTTCTGTTTCACAGCGCACAAATTTAAGCAGACCAAAAGAAAAATTAATTTCCTGAGGGGCGTGTGCGAAGGAGCACGACCAGAGTTTTTTCACTCTGACTCTGGCACTGATCTACTGTGAGCATGAATCCCTTCTTCTCCAATTTATCTGGAATGACTTCATAAATGTCACTATGTTTGCTGACTTTATTCAGCATGTTCTGGGTGTGCTCTTCAGCCCAGATGTCAAACAAACATTGGACTTCTGCAGAAGTCCAGGTCAGTCCTCTCCCACTCATGTTAACTTGTAGTTTATGTGTCCATCTCAACAAATGCCTATGCTGGCAGCCCGTAAACCCCTGCCGTTTGGTTCCCTTCTTAGAAGTGGGTCGGATTATGTTCTGACTGCAATCGAACCGCAATAGGGTTCGCTTGGAAACGGTCAGAGACCGTTTGCGAGGACTCGCACCAGAGGTTGAACCTCACCAGAGTTCCATTAAAATGGACTAAATGCTGGCTTGTAAAAGCACCCAAAAGTTTTCTTTATCACATTGGAGTTTGTGTTTTCACATTGGATACTGTTTTGGTTCACTCTCACCGCTATCATAGTGTCGTTTTCACCTTCAGCAATCAGCTGTTTCAGGCAACATGTGCAACATAGTCTGCTCTCTCTCTGACTCATGGATGTATTATAGAACACAAAGATGCTGTCTACACCGGCTCCGTCATGTCCGCGAATTTCAAAGTGTCGAGCAGCAAAGGCGCAGCCAAACTTTCGGTGCAGTTTTCCTTTGATATGTAGCATTCCTGATCTATTTTTCCATCGACACCGTTGCATATGATTGTGTTATAAGAGTAGCGTGGCTCGATAGGGCAGCGCATAGTGTGTGTGCGTAGCGAGTGTGTGGTTGAAGAAGAGAGGGAGAGAGAGACGGTGCCTGCACTCAGGGCAGACAGCTGTTGGCAATCGGAGCAGAGGAGAAATTAGCAGTAAAGTTGTCAAGTGGGGTAGTAAACGTACAGTGTAGGTTACAGTTTGCCCATGAATAAACACTGCAGCTCCTCAATAGCCAAGAAGCTCCTGTGTCTTGCTTCCCAGCTGCTGGGCAAAAAGAAGGGAGAGTCTGTAGGATTAGAAACCAGAGAGCAGCACACTTTGCTCCGCTGCAAAATGTAGATAAATATATGTATTCAGTACCTTTTTATTGGGCAACAACCTTGCATTTATGCGTGTATTGTCAAAAAAATAGACCTGAAGCTTAAATAAAAGCGAGGAATCTTTCCGTATGTCCTTCGCATATCTCGAGAACCGATCATCCGATGTACTTCACACTCGGCGGGTGTGTTGTGGGGAAACCGTGGAGTGCTTTGTAGAATTTGGACCCACAACATGTTCAATACTAGTAAACTTTGAATAAACAAGCGAACAGCGCTCTGTGCAGCAGAGGGGGCGGGGCTTCAGGGCTCTGCAGACTGAGACGAGCATGTCGTCCACAGCGGGCAGACTGCTGCTCATTGAGTGCATTTCAGTTTTGATGCTGGATATACTAACGTCACAACCAAACTGTTCTTCACTTCCCTGGAGACAACGAGCGATGAGGGCAGCTCGACAACGCTGCAAGTAGCACTTCCTTGGGGCCAAACAATCAGCCCGCTCAGAGCGGTTAGCGCTACGAACAACGCTGCAAACAGCAATATCGGTACGCCACCGGGAGCCAAACAGTCAACCCAATCCGAACTGCCACGTGTCCAAATGGGCACGCCACGAACGGGCACTGCACTAGTAGATAAAAAAGAGAGCGTACCGGTTGGCTTGCGTGGTGAAGAAATTGTCTTGCATGTTTTGCATCTTCTGATCAGACCAGCGATCAAACTATTTAAAACGAATATCGGCCGATAACGATCAGTGGCCGATTGATCGGAGCACCGTTAGACGCACTTGGGCAAAAACTTGTATAATACGAGTAGAACACAACAAAGTGTGAACTCTGCCACGTCACCTTTTCTGCCAGTCAGTCAATAACACAACAAACTTTATCCGTTTTATGTGTTTGTATCAAGAAAACATTTGCATATGAAACTTGAATCCATACAAAGTGATGAACATGCCCAAACACATGCACACAGATAGGCTGTTGTTGTCTTCACTAATGTCAGACGCTTTCTGTCATCGTGTGAGGAGCTGGAGGATTTAGCCCGATGACACGAGGTTAGACAAACAGACCTGCATTAGTTCCCTTGTGTGGTTGTGTGGGCACGTACAAACAGAAACGCACTACTTTCCCTCCTTACAAACTGTACCTTCAGCACACACACACACACACCCATACACTCACATCTGTGGTACTCCACATTTTTAGACAGCTCTGTGATATGCCAGAGTGATAGCTGCTGGAGATGATGGGTATCTGCTTCCACACGGTTCCCCACTCGGCCCGCACCTTTCCGCTCTTCCTTCTTTCAGACTTGTTTACTCTGCCACCGTGTGGAAATGCAGGCTGCTCTGATGACACCGGTGTAGCAGCTGTGGATCTGATACTGCAGGGCTTTGCTCCGCCATGCCGTGGACACAACGCCAGTGTTTGTTGTTCTTAGAAGCAGCTTGCATTTCAATGACTGCTTCTGCAGGCCAACGGGGGGGTAGGCACCACGTTTCTAAAGTTTTACGGTACGTGAGAGCGGACCAGCTGGTTAACCTGGCACTCTCTCTCTAAAATGCATTCCATCATATGTTGATAGAGAAGGAGTGTAGGTGTAATTTAGTGGCGCCACCACTGATTGAAAAACAGAAATCACAGCATTAGCTGTTGTAATTTCCAAACCACAATAGGTTGGAATGTTTCTTTTATCAGAGAAAGGAAAGCCGTTCCAAGTCCCACAAAACAATATCATCTGCGCTTAACAGAATTTATAGCTAAAAAAACACCTTTATTTTCACTCTGAAGATTGAAATCTTATTTTTACACCATCAAATTGTTTCTCAGGTATTTAGACATCCTGTATAAAAATATTATGCCCCTACATACCACAATGAATGCAAACTATTTGGTTAAAAAAAAGAAAGATATCATGGTGATGTATTTTGATGGTGTTTCTGTTCTCCATGCCGTTGAAGCAGCTGCAGTTTGTCAAATTAATTTGAAGACAAAATTGTGTTGTTTTTTTGCCAGTTGATTGTTCAGCCCTGTCCGCCTTAGTTACTGTTGCTACACCTGTCAAGTAGGGCTGGACGATATGACGTCATACCGTTTCCACCGTGCAATGGTAGAAATGTGTACACCGGTAGAGTTTTGGCAATACCGTTTCCACCGTGGTAGCAAGTCTCGCGTGATCTCATGGTTCTTGTGTGAATCCAGTTGCCTCGCAAGGTAACATGATTTGGGCAGACATGGAGAAGGAGGAGAGTGAAGATGTAAACGCAGAGCAGGAGGAGACATCGCAACCAACCCAAGATGAGGAAGAACTCTGGTTACATGATTACCAGACATTTGCACACTAGTTTATTTTCTTTTGTCGGTTGTTTTAAATGAAAGATGAGCAAATCCTGCAGGAAAAGTCAAGTCCTTTTTTCTTTTGATATACTCCACAATACAAATTTGTGATTTTTTTGTGATTAAAGTCAAGCTGGTATTTATTTTGCACAATTTTAGTTTTACTGTTTTGAGTCTTTTTTTTTTTTTTTTTACAGTTACTGTATCGTGATATAATATTACATATACCATGATAGAGGATTTTGTCCATATCGCCCACCCCTACTGTCAAGCTGTCCAGCATGGCACATATGCAGTTTGATGACAATGACAGATCTATGACTCAACATTTTTAGTAATTAAAAAAAAAACAATTGGTCCTTGATTTTAGAGGTAGGCTCGGCTGAAATGACGACTGTCACTAGCAAATTTTGCAGATTTCAGCTGTCACTAGCTGGCTGATTAATACTTAACATTCGCTCTGAGTCGGTTGAAAATGTTTTTTCCAGCTGACTTTATAATATTTCCAGCTGCCTCCTATTTATAACAAGAGTCTTGTGTAAATGTTCTTACATATGCACATGTTATGCTAAAAGCCAGCCTTACCAGCTAATGAATAAGGATGTTCCTAACAACTAATTTCCCTGACGTTTAAACGTAAGTTTAAACTTAGAGTAGTCGACTGGTCTAAAAGTAAGAAAACACTCAGAAAACAGTCAAAATTGATAAAAATTTAATCAATAAGGTTAAACATTGTGTATAAGAGCCATTTAAAATCATTAATCATATTCTTAAATATCCAAATTGTATTTTAAATGCCGCTGAAGTCAATATTTCCCCAGTGTCCGCTCTGGTTGACCGGTTAGGAATGCGCCTCACAAACCTGGTGTGTGGTCTAATATTTGTTGAAACGCCAGCAGGGACTGTAGTCTAAGAGGAGTCATGGTTTGGCATCGCTTATAGGCTACCATTAGTATCTTAGTGTGCAAGTTGTATTACCTTACATCTTCTCTTCCCTCTATCTCTCTCAAACACACACACACATATAGCTTGATCATCTTTGTAACTCAGTCCAAAAGTCAAAATCTACTGAAAAAAGGATAGATGTAATCATTTCCAATATTCACAACATGTTTTTATGTAACAAAATATTCTGCTTCAATTCATATTTGTTGGCATTTAGCCTTTCGAAAACAAGTTTTTCACTGCGGTCAAAAAGCTGTTTACGTAAGAGGAGGTGGGAGCTGCAGGAAGAGCAGCAGCTCTCCACAGCAACGGCTGAGACAGCATATGTCAATATGTCATTTAAATGTGTACATATAATAAGTTTAACGGACAAGTATTTCTGGTACCGTTTAATCGACCAGTTGAATAATTGCCCACATCCCTACTAATGATCCATGTAGAAGACATGGAAGTAAAGGAACGGCATTGCTCTTGTATTGAAGTGTAGATAGTTGGTCCAAGTATTGTAAGTATGATTAGGAAAAATGTGCGATCCGACTATTATTTGGTTCTAACATAATTCCTTTTTGGCTTTGGTTTGTCACTGTGCTAATATTACGTGTGACGTAATGTTGATTCGCAGACTTACTTGGGTGGATAGATTCATGAAATAACTAGCTAGTTTGTAATAACTGCTATAACGGTAGCAGAAGACTGTCCATTGTTCCAAAAGTACATTGCTCCAAAAATACACACTCCGTGCAATAAACAGAAGCACATGGCTAATTATTATGCAGAATGACATGATCGGACCGACAGCTAGCTATGCAGTACCTCTGCTGGGCATTAGTTTTAATGGCTAGCCTGTTATTAGCCTCGCTGGGTGCTGTAGTTCTAGCGTTAGCTGTCAAGGAGGAGTAGGGAAACCTCTGCATTGCTCTTCAGTTCTTTACGTTCCCGCAGCTCTCTCCATCTCGGAAATGCCTCTCCGATGTTGACCCTCATCTGATCTCTCTTTTTATTGTTGTTTCTTTGTCTCTCTCTTCTTCCGTTTATCACTATACCCCGTTGTAGGCAAAGGAGGAATCGGAAACTTAACGCAGGTCGCCATAGCTCTTGAACTTCTGCGTCCGTTCTGCGCGCACGCCGCCGAACCAAAACACGGAACTCGAGACCCTTGTTTGTACAGAGTCGCTGTGATTGGCTAGTTACGTGCTAGCTAACCCTGATTGGTTGTTTGATTCGGATCGAACCTGTTTTTAAAAAAACTAAATACAAGGAGGCAGGCGCTCACAGACGCAGACACATATTTTTTTTAAAGGAACCCTTCAATTAAATATTGTTTGTGACATGCAATGGTCAAAATTTGTTATTTCAACCGAAATTATAATTAACTAATATCACCTACTCCAGCTTTAACTTAAATACATGTTTTCATATTTAACATTACAAGAGAAAAGGCTCCTAAGATGAGGACTATATAACTACATTTATATTTTGACTTGAAAATGGCGCTTAAGACAATCCATCCAACAGTTTCAGTTCACTCTGAAACATATATGTGTTAGAGGAAAAGCCTGAGGATCACCAAAAGTCAGTCAGCTTCGTCTTCTGGGGACCATGAATGTCTGTATGAAATTGTATTGCAATCCATCCAATAGTTGTCGAGGTATTTCAGTCTGGACCAAAGTGGTCGACTGACCGACATCGTCATCCCGCTCTTCATAAATAAGTGATACTGTAATGCTTCATTCTCAGCGTGTAGGGAAGGAAGTGCTGCTTCTGTTTTTCTCACTAACCCACCATGTTTATCTGCTGTGTAGAGCACACCGAGTAGATGTTTTGAATTAGAGATGATGGCCACAACAATTACCCAAGAAGATGGCTATGAAAACATGCATTTAACAGTTGATCCGGTCATCAGACACAAGTCTGCGGTTTACATTAAAACACCATAAATCTACCCGTTATTCGTTTAGCTGTTCCTAATGTTGTCTTATTTCAGAGTGTTCATCCAAATCACTGATCAGATCAGAGCCTGTGGGTCATCAATCAGGGAGCAAAACACCCAGACGTTACTCTCCACCTCGTGGAGCGTCAGCCCACACGCCAGTCAGCCAGAGGAATCCTCGGGCTTGTGGTTGAGACGAGGGGGAAGAGGAGCAGACTTGGCGGATCAAGGGGTTTCAGGCTTGGAGGAGTAGCTGCATTCCTCCATGTCTCTCTGTCTTCCTCTGCTGATGTCTCACTCTGTCCTTCTCTCTCTCTCTCTCTCGCTCGCTTTCCCCCCATCCATCTCCATTTCCTGTTCCTCAAGCCCCAATGGGGTTGTCAGACAGGATCGTTGATGTTTCCCTGATGTCCTGTCTCTAAATGCTGCACTCCGGAATGCTTGGCCCGACCGCTATGTCTGTCTGCAGTGTCCCGATTACTCATTCCTGCACACAGGTGCTAATAGTAATAATTTCATCGGCCCTGTTTTGTTTTTGAGTAATGTATCGCCTCTTCAGTCATCACTGGATGTTCTTTTGTTTGGATAGCTTCTCCCAGGCTGACATTTCTTCCTTTTTTAGACGTCATCCTGGTCATATTTTGGATTCTTGCGACAAGCTGACAATGAAATGTTGTCTTTTTATGTGTGTTAATACAAGCTGAAAAGAAAAGCAGTAGGGAGAGTTCATCTGAGAGAGAACGTGAACAAGAAAGCATTTAAGATGTAGCCTACTGAGAGATGAAAGAGGAGCGTAATGTCATTGCCCTCCTTCTCCTCCTCCTCCTTCCTATCCTGTTCTGTAATGTGTTTCTACGGTAATGTAGGTGCAGTCAAGATGACAGATAAAGATCTCTGGTAATTACCTCTGAGTCATACTCTGATGTTATCCGAAAGTTGGCCCACTAGTTATTTCTGTTGGCACGGTGAAACCTGGAGAAATGCATACATACTGTACATGCACACAGATGGAGAAAGAGTCAAACACTAGGTGCGTTCACATCCACCTGTTTTTATGCGCATTTTCAATTTGCGTGTGAAAAAAACGTCGGAAAAAAACTCAAAATGTCGCAAAAAAAGTTTTTACACTTTGCTGAGGTGCAAAAAAACCCCAAAATGCAACAATGGAAACAGAGTTGGCGTATAAATGACGACGTACGTGAAGCATGTGACTTCCAACGTCCGCTGAAGAGATGAAAACATTGCTCCTTCCTCTCATTAATACATGAAACAAACAGAAATGTCATATTTCCATTGGGTTTTCTTTATTGTTTTTCACTGTTTGAGGTTCGGCTGGCGCTCTTTGATTTCCGTCATCTTGTTGCACCTTCTTTTTTCTGCAATGGTATAATGGTTTTCCAACTGAAGAATTGGCGCCGCCTATTGCTTATCTCGATGAACCAACTCATAATCACATAACGGTAGTGGATGGAAACAGCGTTGTAGACATGAGTTTATGGTCTCAATCGCTAGTTTCACATCTTCTTCAATACAGCATGATGTTCATTTAGTAAATTATGGTCCCATTTAGAGTCAAATAGACCATAAAGCAGGGGATGCTTTAGGGCGTGGCTACCTTGTGACTGACAGGTCGCTACCACGGAGTTGTCCGGTCTGGGAGTTGTCCGTGTTTTCATCTTACAACTTTAACCCTTTCACAGTGTGTTTTCAGTTCATGAAAGTTAATTGTATCATTTTGGTCGGCCTAAAACTTTCTTATTCAGCGTTCGGTTGTACTTAGCTCCATCCTCTCGTGTCTCTTCTGGTTGCAAAAAAAAAAAAAACAAGATGGTAACAGCCAAAATGACGAACTCGAGGTTTCAAACTGTAGTCCACAAACCAATGGGTGACGTCACGGTGACTACGTCCACTTCTTATGTACAGTCTATGGCCATAACTCAAGAATTCATATGCTAAATACTGTATGACCATTTCACACAAATGTCTAATAGGATAAAATGATAATAATGATGAGGTGATGACATTTTGGACAAACATTGATGTAAACTGCAATTTGACTGGTTGGCAGAGGCATACAACCGTGAGGCGTTTTTTTCCCGTCATATTGATGTTAGGCTATATAAATGAAAATTGACTTGACTTGGTAGTCACAGAAATTACCTGGTGTAGTTTTTATTGGAACAAAACCTCTCCATGGCACATTAGTTAAAATAAATCATATCCATGACTGTCAAAATGTTTATTTGTGTGACCTGTGTAACTTTGTGTGTGTGCAGGACTACCCCAGGAACAGACACCCGGGATGGAGCCGGGGGTCGGTGGCGTACCACGCTGGTGAGATATCCATTTTCTCTCTTTCACTTCTTCTCTCAGTCTTTAGAGTTATATTTCTCAGAAATAAGGTTGTTTATTTCCTTTTATGTGTGTGGAATTCCCCCTATAGTCCTGCTCGGATTAAATAAATAAATCGACTTCCTCTAAAGCATCTATCTGCTGCTTTTAGATGCAAACATCACAGAGCGCCGCCTCAGCTGGATGTTAAGGTGCCTAGCACAAAGAGAGATCAAGGAGGATTAAAAGCACAGAGAGCCGATAAAAGAGACGGTGACAGCATCAGAAAGAGGAGAAGGATCTTATCTCCATCTTTCTGTGGGAGTTTGGACATCTAAATATCTCTCTGAGCAACGAACCAAAAAAAACAAGACACAAAAAGTGTAGTTATCTTTATCTTCCCGAGCTCCCACAGACACATGTTAAGTCTTGGTTGTTTGCGACGACAGGCCTGTGAACATTATCTGTGCAGGCATCTGCTCAAAACCCCCACAGCTCCCATTCCAGGCCTCAGCACCCCTCGCTATCAGCGCTAAGAGATTAAACGCTGCTGCCATGATATGAGGATAGCGGTGAGCTAGGTAGGTGGTTGTTATTACACCGTACAAGCTACAGTAGGTTCACCGGTACTTTATCTGACAATCCGCTTTCACAGCCATGATCTTGTTAGTCCTTATCAGACCGAAGCCGGCTTTTTTATCAACGTTATTTTGGTCTGAAGCATCCTATTGTTGATCTCTCTCACAGGGGATCTAACTCGAATGATTCACATGCCACAAATCTCACTTTCTGTCGTATGATTTTCTCACCAGGGAACGTATATGATTTTTTTATTTTTAGAGGAAGGTTTATATACTTTCCTCCAGTTGACCTCCAAATCAGCTATCAAAACACATTTTCTTGTTCACTCCGCACATTCCATTCATGTTTCGAGGTGATGTTTATAGTCCTAAATCCCCATATCCCTTCGCAGATTCCATTTATACTTTGGATACATTAATAATAATAACAGTTGATGCTGCGCGTCCTGCCGGGGTCTGTGGACGATACCTCACTGCTGAGTGACAGACGAGGCCGGTCATTCACAGAGGCTCACCATGCCAGTCCCAGAGGTCTAGCGCTGCGGTCTGCCTGGTTTGGCTCCTGTGCGTCGGACACCACAGAAATGTGCACGCCCCAGCACAGCTCCCATTAATCTTATTTGTTAGAGACTAAAATGATGTATGTGGTTTTCCACGCTGTGCGTATGAGGTTTGCCTTCCCCATGCTTGGGTTAAGGTGCAGGCTCTGATCCAGCTACTTAAAATCAACAGCCGGGGCCTCTTCTTCATGTCTCCCCTCGCTCCTCCATGCAGCCCAGACTTTCACCCAACAGCTCAGGAACCTCAAGAATTGCACGCAGACGCTCTTTGGCAGAGTGACAGAAACTGAATGTATACACAGTATTGTATGCACTAGGTCATATAACCGCAGCAGAAATTGCTTAAAAAAGGAATGACTTTGTTACCTTGGTTTTCCTGCTCTGTGTGAGCCAAGAACGCCATGAAGAGGTGCTTCTGTGACACATGGGACCTCTGTTTATTAACTTTTATGGTTCGTTTTTGTATTTGACCTCAGTATCTAAAGGGCCAGGATATTCTTGGCAGGGCTTAGCTTTGTATAGGCTCATTGTTATATACTTTTGGGTGCTTTAAGTGTAATTGCTTTGTGGTGGAAAAATGGTTTAAAGGTTTAAAAACAAAATAGAACAAATCTTTGTATAAATACATTAATCAAACAATTATGTATGCTAAATATTATTCCAACCTGATATATAGTGTTCTCTTAAATTCTTCTCGTGCAAAAAAGGGCACATTTTGAACGGGCACTGCACTAATATTTTACAAATACAATCCTGTCCAAGAGCAGTAACGCAACATCAGTTAGTCCCTTCTCTACTTTTCTCCAACGAGGAAAAGCTACACCAATGGCGATCCGTGTGCGTCCTCGCAGTTGATCGCTTTCTTCCTCTGAATGTCAAGTTTCTTTTTATCTGGAGCATCCACGTCAGAAAGTTTTCTTGGGCGCTTCTTAGGATTTTCCGCCATAGCTTCCTCCATACTCCTAGCTGCTGCTCCGTTGGTCTCTCCCCCCTTTACCTCTGCCTGGTTGGCGTAAAACGCATGACTTCTGGTGTGCAACCGTGGGAAAGTCACCATAAATGCCAGACACCACAACTCCGGTATACTGTGAAATACAGAGAGCTTTCCCTGGTGGTGATGGGCTTAGTCAGCATTGTGTGAACTTGTTTGGCAAGGTCTTAAATACGTTCATTTATATGTAAAAGTCCCGCACTCTAGCTTAAATTTAGAACTTAAAATCTTTGATCTAAATAAAACATAATCCATGATAGATCAATTGAAATGCATACAAACCTATAAAAAACTGTTATGAAAAGACGACATTTCAATGTCTTCTAAATGCTATAAACAAACAAAATGTGCAATTGCATTCAGCAACAACTATTTACACAGATAGATATCTCTAATAGAGCAGAAGTTTTCACACATTTCTAAAGCCTAACAAAGCGGCACACTGTACAGGTTGTAAAATAATGCACATAGAATTCAGCTACGAAATGAAAGTTCAGTTTTTTGCACACTTGGTGCGCTACGCACAGAGTGTGATGCACGTGTTCATAGCGGCAGCGCTGCTCACGCTGGTCCGTAGTGCACTATAAGTCTTTATAATGTTTTTACCACTAGCTTGGAAGGAAACAGCTGCTGTACTTCAATGTTTTTTTTGACTTACCTAGTTGGGCAGGTGGGTCAGAAATCTATTTGCTCCAAGTCAGTTTTTACTCACCCCTACACAAATTGTTTTACTTATTAGCGGTTATCAAATATCAACAATGACTAAAGTTAATTGTCATGTTTAATCCTTATTTAAGTAAATGAATCTGGAGATTTGCCCACATCCTCTCTAACGCCACCCAACTAAACTCCTGTTCCAAAGATTATGGAAATGCTGCCTTGCGCTTCAGCTCATAAACTTTGTCCTTACCCGCTGCCATTTTGCCCGATCGGTTCTGCACATGTGCAACTCTCAACAGAGATGAGAAGGAAGCGAGATGCCTCACTCCTTAGCTACTTCCATCATCAGCTCAGGAAAAAACTATGTGTTAAATTACTTTTTACCACTTGCCCAAGTTGTATTTTGTATATACTAGCCAGACATGGCATTTTACTTGCCCCGGGCAAGTGGGCAATCCTTCTTGTTGAGCCCTGTGTAGATAGTCTTTTGATTTATATTATGCAGCCTACAGGCACATAACACAACATAAATTACATAATGATTCAATGCAACATTCCTTCTTTTCTTATTTGTACTTTGCATGTACAGTTTGACTCCTGAGCTCTATTTCTGTCATCCTGATTGATGGTGCGTTGTAATGGGCACGCGACCAGTGTTGACCTGGATCACATGTGATGTGTGTTATTGACTTTAAAGGTTGTGATTTTACTCCAGATATATTCCAGTTATATACACAAATGGCTGCCAACCATATCGCTGCTCCTTTGTATAGCTTGTATAGTTTGAGAGTTCTTTGGCCTGCGCTGGTGTTACCACGAGTGTTTGTGTTGGGAGCCGGCCCAGTGTGGACCTCCATCCTGTGTGTTGGCTCGGCTTGTCTCCGCAAGTTAATGGGCCGTGGGGCACTGCGGGCCCCTGTGGGCCCTATCAGGAGCAACCAGCCATCCAACCGGCGAGTGCTCCTCAGCAAGCCTCATTAACCCTGTCACCCCTTCCAAACCCCCCATCAGTGAGTCACACGTGCTATGACTCAACACCCGCAGCTGAAGGTTGTGCCCCACCACCACCGCCACCCTCTATCCCTGAAGACCAAGCCAACCTCACATAATAGGGCTCAGTCTAACTTCTGTGACGGGGTCTAATCTGATTCCAGCTCAGGTTCTGCAAAAACAATTATTCAACACCAACATGTTGTGTAGGGGGATTACATTACCTTCTTACCCAATGGGACAAAAATGGGTCTGGATGACAAACTTTCTATGACTCTAACAGGCTCAAACAAAGTCTGTTAAAAACACAAACCACTATCTAAAATCAACATGAACCTAGACCATGTGTGTCCGTACTGTTGATATCACCACACAACTACGGGAATTAAGGCTGGAACTAGCGATTCTTTTTCACTATTGATTAATCTGCAGATTGTTTTCTCAGGTATTTGTTAAATTAATTAATCGTTTGGTCATTATAATATCAGAAAATTACAATTACAATACATTACAATTGCAAAAAGTGCAGATTTTGTCCAAAACCCAAAGATATGCCATTAACTATCATAGAAAACAAAGAAGACAAGCAACTATTGACACTGGAGAAGCTGAGACTTTATAGTACTTTTTAAAACAATTGCTTAAACGATCATTCGATTATCAAAATCGTTGGGGATTAATTTCGACTAATAGTTTCAACTCTAAAAGGAATATATCTCTCACTCTTCCTGCCACGATGTTCGAACACGTAGTGTATCTGCATCACCTTTGTACAAGCAAGTTTGGTGATCAACCTGGTTGTAAACAAACCAACTGGGGGGCTGCAGCTAACAATTATTTTCATTAGTGATGATTCATCTGCTGATTATTTTCTCAGTGAATTGTTTTATCTATAAAATGTCAGAGTTATAGTGAAAAAAACAGTAAAAAATGTCCATTACAATTTCCCGAAGCCCGCGGTGATGATATTGTATTTTCCATCCAACTATTTAAAACCAAGAGATTTTCAGTTTATCATCACATAAGACAAAGAAAAGCAGCAAATCCTCAAGTTAGAGAAGCTGGAACCAGAGAATCTTTGAAAAAAGTAACATAAAGAATTTATAAATTATCAAAATAGTTCGATCAGATATTCGTTTGAGCTCTAAAACCATCACAGTGTTGTACGTTACATGAGCACCGCCCAGGTGCCAACCTCCAGGTCTGAGAAGTGAAGCCAATGCTGAAGTGCCTTGAACTTGCATTCTTTCTAATGGCCAGCAGGGGGCGACTCCTCTGGTTGCAAAAAGAAATCTGATTGTATAGAAGTCTATGAGAAAATGAGCCTACTTCTCACTTGATTTATTACCTCAGTAAACATTGTAATCATGAGTTTATGGTCTCAATCACTAGTTTCAAATCTTCTTCAGTACAGAATAATGTTCATTTAGTAAATTATGGTCCCATTTAGAGTCAAATAGACCATAAAGCAGGGTGTGCTTTAGGGCGTGGCTACCTTGTGATTGACAGGACGCTACTACGGCGTTGTCTGGTCTGGGAGTTGTCCGTGTTTTCATCTTACAACTTTAACCTTTCATAGTGTGTTTTCTGTTCATGAAAGTTAATAATAACATCGTATGTAACAGCGTTCGGTTGTACTTAAACAAGATGTCGACGGCCAAATTGCCGAACTCTAGGCTTTAATACGGAAGTCCACAAACCAATGGGTGACGTCACGGTGACTACGTCCACTTCTCATATACAGTCTGTGGCATCGCCATAAAGCCTGGAGCTAAAACAGAAGACGGTAACCTGACCAGAGTCTGTGCTGCCTCATGGCCCAGTAACACTGCTCCTCATGCTGCACTACTTCATTCTGGAGAATGTCTAACCAGAGATTATTTTAATTTATTGTTCATAAATACTTGTGCTGTACATTCTTGCGGATTGGCCCAGGAAGTAAATTGTTTATTATATATCAACAGCTCAACACTTTGTGATAAACTCACATGGCAGCTGCAAATGGAATTTAGAATAAATTCTTAGGAACATGTGCAAACTCACATGTGTGTGAAATCATGGAAGAATATAAATATTTTGTTTTAATTTTTCATGTTTTAGGAGTGTGTGAAGTCATTGTTCCCTGGGCAGGGAAGCCCAGTCTTTTCCAGACAAACTCTCATGTTACGAGAAAGTCTGTTTTCCTTTTTCCCAGCTGGTCTCAGTCCTCAGTCAGAGGACCCGGCTCCAAACCCTGAACGCAGCTCCAGTTTTCACCTTCTGGTTGCTGCTAGGATCAACCTTACATCCAGCACCTGGTGGCGGTCACAGTAGCTAACATTGTTAGCTTTACCAACAACTTCCTCGGTTTATGATCTTGACTTTTGCATTAACACCATCACCGGTATTCTGCTCCATCAACAGCCTCAGAGCCAAACCGTGGTCAACACCTCTAGGCTAATTTTAAACTCTCTGGTCTCCAACACAAATTTTAATATTTTCCGCCACAGCCGAGCTCCAAGTTGAGCCGGCTTTCCGATCTTGAGAAAAGGTTTATGAGAAAAGCAATAGAACATATTAATTGTATATGCTCGAAAAACAAAGATAGACTCACACAACTGCCAGCTAAAAAAACTCATTTTACAGGTTATATCATATGACTAGTTCATTTAGTGCTGTAATCAAATATTTATTTCTTCCAAATAATTGGTTAAATTGTAAAAATTCAGTTTACCTATCATGAGGGGATTGGGCCTAATGAAAAACGCTTGAGTTGCATTATGGTGAATGTAGAATCAATGGAGTTTTATGGAGCTTGACCCATAAAAGTGACTAATTCAGGATACCTCGGCCTTTACGGCTGAAAATCTGTCTCTTGTGAGTCCCCCAACTTTATGGAAGTGCAATACTAGATTGCTGGAATACTCTTTTAATCTACGACTAAGGAAAATAGTGAAAAAGTGAAAAATGCCTGTCATATGTTCCCAGAGCCGTTGGCGATGTGTACAGGTTGCTTTTTATTGTCTAATCAACCAGCCCGTTCGCACGAAAAAAACATTAAAACGCCACAATAATGCGCAAGGCATTTAGCATGCAGTAAGTATGCCTTTAATTGATTTTCGCGTGTCATTTGTACGCCATGTATCCTGTACTGACTGCAATGTAAACGCATGCACGTATAAATGCTACGGTGAGAGTTAGTGACGTAGAATAAAAAGCAAGAAGACCACTTATGGCGGGGCGGGACGGGTGGGGACACTTTTAACCTTTTAACCAGGAGACCCGTGTTCGAGATCGTTGTTGACCGGTGTTTTGTTTTGTAAGTTATGTTAGGGACGTTTGTCACGTTTTTTATTGACGTTTGTGACGTGTTAGTGGTTTTCTTGCCTAAATTTAACTGCAGACTTTTGCGTGGCGTACAAATGACATGCAAAAAGCGACGTAGAAATGACACGGGGAAAGGCTAAAATGCGTCTGTGTAATCTTCCCCTGAGACCGGGTTGAACCAATAGTCCAAACTCCAAAGAAATTCACTTTCCTGTAAATACAGACTATAAAGTGAAATATAAACATGATAAAAGCAGCAAATCTGAGAAGCTGGAAATGGAGAGTGTGTTGCATTTTTCACTCAATGAATGACTTGTATTGTTTATCAAAATTGTTGGAAATCCATCAGTGGTGTGTTTTAAGGATGATTTAGGGGCTCATCCCGTTGATTTAGTCGTAATGTATTTAAAATCGTTCAGGTAGCTGGAGCCAGTGAATCCATAAAAATAATCTAAATAAATCTGCGAAGAAACTGTGCGAGACTTTTGACTCCAGGAAACATCCCTAAGCGTCGACGCTCCGCCAGGCTTCTCCTGTCCCAGTGAACTAGCTCCATCCTTAGGCCCAAACCTGGACTTCCACCCCCCGGCTCACCTCCAGCGCCCTCCCGTGTCACTCTCCAAAGCCGCCCTGCTCTGCTATTTTTAGCGGCGCTGCGCCTGTGCCGGCGTGGCTCCACTGTTTGCCTAGTGTGTGGTGTTGTGACAAGGGCCCGCATGGGAGCCGTAATGATACAGTGTCTCCGTCTCCCTCCCGGTGCTCAGATAGAGATTGTTTAAACAGTATCCTGAGCCGGGGACGGGTCCCATGACAACTCCATAAATATTTACCAGCAGCAGCCACGCCGCTTCGCTTGAGGAGAGCTCGTCTGCAGGCTACCTCTGCAATGTTTTTCTTTTGCCCTTTTTTTCCATTGTTGTCTCTCGCAACTGTAGTATGTGTTGTTTTGATGATTTCCTTTGGATGTTGTTGATGGGGTTTTTTTGCGGAGGTGTTTTTACTAGCGCTACTTTCGCCTTTCTTTCACATCATCATCTGACAGGAATGTCAGGACGTCCTGTATGTTAGCACTACATTGTATGTACATATGTTGCACGTCGTGGTAAACACATTAAAAGACGCAGTAAAGTCAAGTTCAGCAACGGGACACATAACAGAAGGACAAAGATGATCTATTTATGGCTTTTTAAGAGTTTTGAAGACGTGCCGTTTCAGTTATACAGTATATTTATTATTGGAAATCAATTAACAACACAAAGCAATGAAAAATATTGTCTAGAAACCCTCACAGGTACTGCATTTAGCATAAAAAAAAAAGCTCAAATCATAACATGGCAAGTCCAACAGGCAACAACAGCTGTCAGTGTGTCAGTGTGCTGACTTGACTATGACTTGCCCCAAACTGCATGTGATTATCATAAAGTGGGCATGTTTGTAAAGGGGAGACTTGTGGGTACCCATAGAACCCATTTTCATTCACATATCTTGAGGTCAGAGGTCAAGGGACCCCTTTGAAAATGGAGATGACATTTTTTTCCTCGCCAAAATTAAGTGCAAGTTTGGAGCGTTATTTAGCCTCCTTCCATGGTTGGTACCAATGGATTCCTTAGGTTTTTTATAGTTTCATATGATACCAGTTCTTCACTCTAGCTCTAAAACTGAGCCCGCTACAACCTAAAAATTGCAAGTTTTGTTAATGCGTTAAAGAAACTATTATACATTATATCATTAGACTATCATCACTTAGCCAATCATTATTTTCAGTATGGATTCATCTGTTGATTATTTTCTCCATTAATCAATTGATTAAAAGTCCAGTTTTTCCCTCTGAAATGTAGTGGAGTAAAAGTAGAAAGTGGCATGAGAAGAAAAGTACCTCAAATTTGTACTTAAGTGTACTTTCTGCAACTGGTGTTAAGTAATAAATGATCTAATAGTTGCAGAATTGAAAGTTTCTTCCTCCTCCTCTGACAGATGATGGCAAGATCTTTCACGGCAGCGGGGTTGGAGATGCTTTCGGTCCTCGCTGCTTCAAAGGTGACATCATGGGCTGCGGCATCATGTTCCCACGAGACTACATCCTGGACGGAGAAGGTGAGGGATGAGGGTTCAGGTGCGGCAATTACACTGTCACTCATTAAAGTGGTTGGTGCGTCCGTGGGTGGTTTCGCTCTTAAACCTGCTTATCGTGGTTTAGGATAAGGCAACATTCGGTCTTAACAGAGATCATTGTGTTGCACATGTGGGAAAGAAACTGGATGCAAACCAAGATCCCCCGCACAGCAAACAGAACAGACACTTAAAGCGGAAATTCTCATCCCCCGCTGCTCTCCAAGAGAGACAAATATAGGCTTTCCTGCTCTCAGGTGGTTTCAATATGTCCGTTTCAAATTACCAAACCTGTCTTAACAATTCAGAGATGCCAACTAATGTCATCTAACCTTTTAAGTGCCCACAAATAAAACAAAACATCTCAGGTTCTGCCATTAATTAACATGTTTTGCTGTCTTACTGCTCAGATTTGTGTTTCCTGGCCCGGTGTTTTGTCAACTCTGCTCTGCACGTGAAAGCCTTTATTCACACTGTGCTCCGTTTTGTCCTCAGGTGACGTGGACGACTGGGATCGGCTGGATGTCCGTCCGGGTCACGCTGGCGTCCAGAACGTCCTGTACCTCAACGACGACGAAGAGGAGGAAGAGGAAGATGGGGAAGAGGTAGAGCAGGGACAGGAAGGCAGGAAAGTCACGGTGAGGAAAACACAAAACATCTGGGTTAACCATTGCTACACATACGTAAACTATACATCTTATAGATTCAATAGCGTTTTATGATTTAAACAGGAATTCATATAAACCTGCAATGGCTTGTGTTTCTTGTGGCCACTAGGGGGCAGCGTAACAAGCTGGAAATACATCGCCTTTTAAATGTTTGTCTGGTGAAACTGTTGGCAAACAGTTGCTTGTTCAAGCATCCAGCAGAGACCGAGGAACATTATCATTTGAGTCGTGTTTATGTCCACCTGATGAGTGTGACAATATTTAACTGAGGGAAATGTCTGTCTCTTTGGCTGCTAGATGCTCTGTTTTGTTCATAAGCTAGTCTCTAACTTTGTCTGTCTGTTGTTTGGTGCTGAGCTTGGTAGTGTACATACGGTTTTAAAGAGCTTCTCTGCTGCGGCTGAAAATGATGCTGCGAGAGCGTTGAGAGTGAAAACAGTAAAGGTTTGGGCTGGAACAGCTAAACAATGAGCTGAAACTCTCTATAAAGCTCCGTAAAACTTACCTTGCACAGCAGCTTGGTTCTCGTGATATCACTAGCTCACGCGAAGATCACACGAAAAACCATCTCGTCAGGCTTCAAGTAGTCTGACTCATAAAAAAAATGAATATTTGCCAGCCTATATCATACAATTATGTAGAAATACATAGTAACAAAAAAAAAAAAGCCCATCAAAAGTTCCCAGAGTCCAAGATGACATCTTCAGATGTCTAAATTTGTCTGAGCAACAGTCCCAAAATCAAAGATATTCAGTTTACAATCATAGAAGAGTATAAAAACAATAAAGTATTTACATTTGAGAAGCCATAACCCATACATTCTGGCGTGAAAAATGACTTGGACAATTAATAAATTATCAAAATTGTTGGAAATACATTTTCTTTAGCTCAACTAATCGATTAATTGACTAATCTTTGCAGCGTTAAGCCTTTCAGCCATACATGGATACATCCTTACTGTATATAGAGTGTTTACAGCCTAAATAGTAATAGACTGTTGCTCATTTTATTGTATATAGAATATAAGATTGAACAGAAGCTCAGCGACTTGCATCATAATGAGTACTTTAATATTCTGGGTCAGTGTTTCTGACAGGATTTAGTGAGACTGTGGAAGGTGGACCTTGAACCCTCTAGGGGGGTCTGGTTGGTATGCTACCCCGAAAGAAAATATAGTACATTTTAAAGTTAAATGCATCAATCTGGTGCACTTTGAGAACAAAATTAAGAGGCTAGATCTATGAAGAACTCTTGTAAACAGTTTTGTGCTCTAGTAAACAATTTAATTTAATCAATCAACACATTGGTTGTTAAGGTATGAATGGGGATGACACGGCAACAAAGTCACACCCATAAAGCATGGTAAACAAGACGGGGTCCGTGTTTCATGATGGGTCGGGTGGGTTGCCGACATGCGCAGTGAGCACTAAGTCCACGTGAAGCGGCGAGGTCATCCCTGGCGTTTCCAAGCTGACCTAGAGCCGGGGGCCATGGAAGAGGTCCCACGAGGGGATCCTCCCACAACGAGCTGCTGTCCCTGACCCAACAAATTAAATCCCCCAGGCAAACTGCACGGACGCCACCCGTTGATAGGTGTAAAAATATTTTTGGTTCATTATGAAACTGTAGCGGGACAAATTGGATGTCTCGGTAATTAAAGGAGCTATATGTGAGGATCAGAAATTGCTTGTTAACAGTGACGCCTGTGGCCGTTAAGTCAACGACAGTCAGCGTCCTGTTGCTCGCGCTTGTGCTCGCACTACGTAGACATGTGTGAGCATCGGTCAAAAGACTGAGGCTGAACTTGATTGACAGGCATCACGTTTATATACATTAGCAACATTAGCCAGCTAAAACCACAATATCACTATATATTTCACATGCTTGGCAGTAATGTTAGCTGACCTGTCCAATAGGAAGTTTTCCAGCTTGGGATCCGTTTTGATACACAAAACCAAATGAAGGTCCCTCCATGAATCAATGGACCGGTCAATGTTGATCCTAGTTTTCCCCCCCACATCGGTTACATTCCTGTTTTGCAAGACGGGCTTCACTAGATACAACTTTTCTTTTTGTGCTTCTGTGGAGTTTGTGTTGGAGTCTGAGTTGTGGTGGGGGCTGGTCGTTTGTTGGCATAGATGGCGGACTCTATTTCTTTTTTATTTTAAGATTATTTTTTTTGAGTTTTTAATGATAGTAACAGAGTTAGTATTGAAAGGGGGAGAGAGAGGGGATGACATGCAGCAAAGGGCCACAGGTCGGATTCGAACCCTGGGCCGCTGCAGTAAGGACTAGGTCTTGTACCTTGATACATGACATCTACCAGGTGAGCTACAGCGGCGCCCCCGGACTCCATTTCTAACTGAATGTTAGGTATCGTTGCATACTGTTAGCCCTGTAGCAGAGGTGAAGAGAGTAAAGGTACTTGCGAGCGCGCATAACATCACATCCGTTGGATTTTCCCAGAAAAATAGCTCTCATTCTTCACATTAAAAGCAGCCTACAGGCTGATAGAGGAAACCCAGAAAGTCGCGGAAGGTCTCATTGTTTTAGGTTAGGTTACAACCTGTTCACGCATTGGCAATAAAAAACGTTTATATGTGTAAAAACATACATACAGTCCCTTTAATGAGAAACACTGCTGGTGTAACATCACTGTGACCTTTATACATCAATCCAGCCCTCGCTGTAACGTCCTTCCAGGAAGTCACTTTACACTAATCATCATCCGTTTGTTTGTTTGTTATTGTTTTAATTACTTGCGGTTTCTACTTTGTTTTGACACATAACCGCTGGACTAATTCACCCACAAAGTTGTGCAAGTGAAGGCCGGGGGGTCACTGAACGGGTGTGAGTGCACGCAGAACTGAAACCCAAGTGATTGAGAATAGAACAGGTCGAGTTGTAATCCAGGGATTTGTCAATATTTATTCAGCAGGACACATTACCCTCAATGCACTGCTCCTTGACATCACAGAGGTCTCCGTGAGCTTGGCTGTGCGGGGTCGGGAGGTCGGGGGGTCGTTGGCGTTGTTCAAACTAATGAATCCTGTTGCAGCTTCACTCACCCTTCATCTGTAATTGAATAGCGGTTAAGCTTTTTCTTTTTTTTTTCGAGTGGGTGGCACAGTAAATGTTTGATAAGTGACTCAGCCTGATTTATCGAACACACACACTCCACAGTACTTCACTTGTTGTTTTAGTGTGTCATATTTGCTCTCAGACTTGGAAGGAGGCCCTCGGTATTAGCATTGAAAAGCTTGTTGATGTTCCTTTGAGAACAGCTGGATAATGTTTGATCACTCGCTGATTTAGTAGAGACATGTACTGTAAACATTGACTTTTTTTCTTCCTCCAAGAACACAGACATTACACTGTCACCTATTTGTTTAACGATATTTCCTAACTGCACATAAGTCCTGTTTACAACTGGCACACTGTGTGCTCTCAAATGAAGCTTGTGTTCCTATCAGTCATTATGAAAAGACATTTCTTTTATGAGTTATTGTGGATTTAACATCAGTGAAAGGTATGTGTGTGTTTTAACTCACCGTCGCCCCACTGTGGTCCTGCAGGTGTTCTTCACCAGGAACGGGAAGCTGATGGGCCGGAGGGAGATGGGGGTTCCTCCCGGCGGCCTCTACCCCACCGTGGGGATGCTGAGCAGCGGAGAGAAGGTCAAAGTGGATTTGCATCCCCTCAGTGGATGAGCTGAGCGCGTGGACTGGACTAGTGACGCCCTGCAAACAGCTGGCTGCACTGCAGAGCTCACCCACGGTAGCCTAGCATGCTGCTAACACTCGCCAGAGCAGTTCAGCTGCACACATGCACGTCTCGCTGTCCTCGACGCTGCCTCTGCTTTTATTTATAAGACCTGTACAGTTACACAATCTCACAACCAGATCATCCTCCTGGTTGTAAAGTAGCAGAGAGGTCGTACATGAGCTGCATGCAGGAGTAGACAGCTGCACCTCAAAGCTAAAAAAACTCCTGGAAGATAATTAACTGTTAATTCTATGCAATCTGTACTGCTATCATCCTCTCATCTAACCTCCCTCTGCATGCAGTGAAACACTGAGCTGTTAAGTCCCTCTCATGAGGTCTGGCACACTTAGTTTATTTCATTTGTCACGACCCCAAGCAAAGCAGAGCGAGGCCAACAGTTGTGCCGAGTCAGAGCTCGTTGGCGGTTTATGTTTCAGGGAATAGACCCTCTCTCTCTCTCTCTCTCACACACACACACACACACACACACACTCTTTCTCAACCTCCCTCTCCCGGTCCTCTCTCTGGGTGAGGCTGCCCTCCTGTGAGCGATCAGGGGACCTGCTGTTGCCCCACCTCGCTCGCTGCTCTCCCGGAGCTGGCTGGAAGTGAACCGAGGGATCTGTTGCAATATTTCAGAAATGCATCCACGCTCAGATTATCGTGGGAATATTATTACAGGTTTGGCAATCATAACCTCACATACGATGCTGTTACTGAGCAGCATCAGATCAGAGTGGATGAACACATTTCTGAGTGTTTTTATAGTTTCGTGTTGGAGCCAGACTAGAAATAAAAACACGTCAGGTATATTTTCTATAAGGGGGATCTGGAAAATACACATTTAAAATGATCTTCTACGTCAAAAGTTCAGGGAATGTGTTTTGTTTTTGCACTTTTGAGGAGGCTGAGGAGACATTTAGGGCAGACATGAATACAGTGGGTGGACAAAATATATATAAAAAAAACCTTCCAGTATAATGCAGTCCGGTGCAACACCACAAACATCAGCCATAAAAAGTAAAGGTAGAGTTAGATTTCTTTTTTTGTTGCCTGTTTGTTTATATGTCGTCAAGGTGGCCGGCTTATTCGCCCCTGCTTTTTTTGTTTTGTTTTGTTTTTTTGTTAGGTAATATAATATCTTTATGACTACGATTATGATTATTATTAATATTATAATTTTTCTTGTCCTTCATTGGCTACTAGTTTGAAAAAGAATAAAAACTAAGTAAATGAAGTCCTTCGAAGAGGAAAAAATATTTATCAGGGCTGTCAATCGATTAAATATTTAATCGTGATTAATCGCATGATTGTCCATAGTTAACTGTGATTAATTGCAAATTAATCACACATTTTATCTGTTCAAAATGTACCGTAAAGAGAGATTTGTCAAGTATTTCATGCTCTTATCAACATGGGAGTGGGCAAATATGCTGCTTTATGTAAATGTATGTGTATATTTGTTATTGGAAATCAATTAACAACGCAAAACAATGACACATATTGCCCAGAAACCCTCAAAGGTACTGTATTTAGTATAAAAAATATGCTCAAATCATAACATGGCAAGCTGAAGCCCAACAGGCAGCAACAGCTGTCAGTGTGTCAGTGTGCTGACTTGACTATGACTTGCCCCAAACTGCATGTGATTATCATAAAGTGGGCATGTCTGTAAAGGGGAGACTCGTGGGTACCCATAGAACCCATTTTCATTCACGTGTCTTGAGGTCAGAGGTCAAGGGACCCCTTTGAAAATGGCCAGGACAGTTTTTCCTCGCCAAAATTTAGCGCAAGTTTGAAGTGTTATTTAGGCTCCTTCGCGACAAGCTAGCGTCATGACATAGCAAACGCTGGTACCAATGGATTCCTTAGGTTTTCTACTTTCATATGATGCCAGTGTCTTCACTCTAGCTTTAAAACTCTGAAAGTAAAATGTATCTTTGCAAACCTCACACAGAAGTACCAGTTACAGGGCTGTTGTATTGGATTGCATCATACTGTAATGTGTTCCACTCTGTTTTAATATTTTGCCCTCCATTAGTTTTACTCACTGGGCATGTTTGCCCTCAATATGAAGGATTATTTCCCATCTTACTTTTCTTTTTTTCCCACGTTTTAACCATAAAGTTAGAATAATGTGATATTTTTGAGAATGAAAAGATCCGTTAAACTTAATTTCTGGCTTTTGTAGTCAGAAGATGTCCTCACCGTGTCGCCGTATGTGATGTAGAATTAACTGCTGGATGTGTTTTTTTTGAAGATAAAGACAATGATGTTTGGTTGCTGCATGCATGTGTTTGTGTTTCTGCACAGCATTCGAAAGCAGCACCGGGGGTCTGTATCACAAAGCCACATTAATGTTTTAGCCGTTTATCTTTGGGCTTGACTCTGGCTTCCAGGTATCTCAATGCTGGCTCACTTTTAATTGGGTTAGATCACCATGGTAACCCATGCTCATGCACAAGCACAGGGCTGCAACAATTATTTTTCATTATCCATTAATCTGCTGATTATTTTCTTGATTAATAAATCGTTTGCCCAAATGTCATGTTGAAAATACCAACCATATTTAGAAAGGCTTTAATGATAATTCTAGAGTTGAAAAGGTTATCGATTAGTCGATTGACAGAAAAATAATCTACAACTATTTTGATAATTGTTGTTTCCAAGCAAAAACGGTGCCAAAAACAATCAAAAAAAGCCAAATATTTTCTGGTTCCAGCTTCTAAGATGTGAGGATTTCTTTATTTGTCATGTATCGCTGTAAACTGATTATTTTGTGGGTTTTGGAATTGGGAAGTTTGATGGGCATTTATGATGTTTGACAGACTAAATGATTAATCGTTGAATCAAAAATTGATAATAGGCAGATTAATCAATAATGAGAATAATTGTTAGTTGCAGCCCTAGATAATTCTCACATCTCACATCGATTAGTTGTCAACTATTAAATTAATTTGCAATTATTTTTTATAATCGATGAATTTCTTCGAGTAATTTTTTATGAAAAAACTGTCTAAATTCTCTGATTCCAGCTTCTTAAATGTGAATATTTTCTGGTTTCTTTACTCCTCTATGACAGTAAACTGAATATCTCTGAGTTGTGGATAAAACAAGACATTTGAGGACGTCATCTCAGGCTTTCAAGTGTCTTGTTTTGTCCACAACTCAAAGACATTCAGTTTACTGTCATAGATGAGTAAAGAAACCAGAAAAGATGACACCAGTGTCAGGCTTAGTTAAACTATGTGTAGACTGAGTTGTTTTGTGATACAGACCTCAGAGTTGAAGCAATCTGTGCAGATGAATGAGAAATACTGTAGAGTTTGAGTGTCAGTGGGAGCTGGTTTCCACACAAATTATTCAGAATGATATCAACATTATTATATTGTATCAGCTAAAAGTCCTTTGCATCCTCCCACATCTGTATTTGTCCATTACAACATCAGCAACTATAATGTACATTCCTCTGCACCTTCCTATGAGGTGCACACAGCAGGTTTCTGTAGTGTTTCATCACTCATACTGCAGACAGTGATGCTAGAAATATACCGTATACAGGGTCAACTATTAAATCACATATCTGCTGGAGACTGTATGTTCTTAGCTGTTGTCATGCATCTTGTTTTAGAGCCATTGGTGATGTGAAAACAAATATGTAAATCAGTTGTGTTTTTCTTCTCCTGCAGGGCTGGATATAGAGACTTAAGTTCGGGTTGATTCAGCCTGAACTGTTAAACTTATTATGCTAGACAGTGCAAAGATATTAATGAGACACTGATGTGGACATTTCGGACCACGTCTGAGTTCAGGGTATCACTTTTATTAAAGTTTACGCAGAATTTCAGTTTACAAAGTTTCACGGTTCAACCAAATTAGAACTAAATATTAAAGTTTTTGTAGTGTCTCTGACTCCTGTAATAATTCCTCGCCTTGTTGACTTGCACTATAATGGCCTTGTTCAGTACATGTATGATCATCAATAAAGGTTTCAGTAATGTAACAACGTGATGGTTTTGTTTGAAATGCACTTTTAAAGAAATAGTAGCTGTCTGACTGACTTTGGTACCACTTTCTGATAAGTCACCGAGTATAAAGGGTTTAGAAATGGTGCTATGTTAATGGTTCCAAGCCAATAATACAATTTTTTGGTTGCCAGGTTGGGAAAAATCCCTCTCAGTAGTTTTTAGTCTTTTTATTTTCTTTTATGTTTTGAATAAATACTAGAAAAAAATATTTTTTTTAATTTGTTCATGATTCTCTGCTTGTTTTTCCAAAAAGAAAGTGGTCCATCAGAGGGTCTTCTGAATGAATTAAAGCTTCAGTAGGCAGTATATTTTTGGCATCATTGGGCAAAAATTCTATAATAACCTTTCAGCATATTGTAATCCAAGTGCTCTGAGAGAAAACTAGACTTCTGCACCTCCTCATGGCTCTGTTTTCAGGCTTTTTAACAAATCGAGCCCATGACAGGAGACTTTGACTAATCGCAGGTCATTTCAGAGAGAACTCGGTACCGGGTTCGTCGGGTAAAAGAAGTTAATGGCTTTTTTTTGTTTTTAGCATTGGATCAGATGGTGCTATATTGTTTGAATTCATTAATAAAGTGCATGAAAGTTGGCTTGGTCCCTGACCACTTTTTTTCTTCTGAATATGGAATATTCCAAAAATAATATATAATTGTATGATATACAGCGTGTTATTTCCAGTCTTATCTTGACTAAAATATAGCATTACATCAAACATATTTATTTCAACATTCAACATCTTCTTTTGTAGAAAGTTGGCCACATTAATCCAGAACATTCTTGTATATATGCAGTGAAAAAAAAGATGGGAAATACTCTCTTTTTCTAGTCCTCAGAAATCACACTTATAATAAATATCTAGCTTGAATTTTTCTAACACTAGTTTCACTTGATAAATTCTATGTAATATCTTGAAAGACACTTCATTGTTATTGTTATTGATACAGTATTTATCACAAATTAAATCCCTGCTAAACTAATGACACAGCACCTAAATCCTCTAAAGAACCCAGGGAAAACACTGCTATTGGTCCATTTGACCAGGCCACGATGAGTGCAGTACCACGATTCATCCACCAGATGGAGACACAGACGGTGTGCTTAAGCTCCTCCGTGCTGTCATCCAGCTAAATAAATATAGACGTCTGGAATCGAGTCTAAAATGACCCAGAGACATTGAACTAGCCCAGGGGTCAGCAACCTTTACTATCAAAAGAGACATGTTAGGCAAAAAAAAAAAAAAAAATATGTCTGGAGCCACAAAACATTTGATCATTGTGATGAAGGTAACACAGTTTATAGTCTAAGTATATAGTATATAAGTCTAATGTAGTGAGGGCCAAAGTGCAAATTTACCACAGAGTATTAGGTCCACACTGAGGGAAAAAACATCTGAGATTTACAGAATAAAGTCATAATATTACAAGAATAAAGTCATAACTTAACGAGAAAAAAAGTCATAATATTAAAAGAATAAAGTCATAACTTAATGAGAAAAAAGTTGTAATATTATGAGAATAAAGTCATAACTTAACGAGAAATTTTTTTTTAATATTACGAGAATAAAGTTGTAATATTACCGGAATAAAGTCATAACTTTCCGAGAAAAAAAGTTGTAATATTACGAGAACAAAGTCTTAATTTTACGAGAAAAAAAGTCGTAATATTACGAGAATAAAGTCATAACTTATCGAGAAAAAAAGTCTTAACTTTACGAGAATAAAAGAAAATAACTAGTAAAATTACTACTCTATAATATTATGACTTTTTTCTCGTTATATTATGATTTTATCCTGGAAATCTCAGATTTATTTATTTTTCCTCAATGTGGCCCTAATACTACCATCGTACCATAGACCTACAATAATGATAAATAAAAATGAAAATGTAAACAAAAAAAACAGTTATTCATTTCCATTAATTTTTTATAACAATCCACAGGGAGCCACTGGAGAGGAGCTAAAGAGCCTCATGTTGCTGACCCCTGATCTAAATGAAAAGTTGTAACTTTCCGAGAAAAAACTCATAATATTACGAGAAAAAAGTCATCTCTTAATGAGAAAAAAAGTTGTAATATTACGTAAATAAAGTCACAACTTAACGAGAAAAAAAAGTTTTAATATTAAGATAACAAAGTCACAACTTAACGAAAAAAAAGTCATAATATTACGAGAAAAAAGTCATAACTTAACGAGAAAAAATAGTAATATTACGAAAATAAAGTCACAATTTAACGAGAAAAAAAAGTTGTAATATGAGAACAAAGTCACAGCTTAACGAAAAAAAAGTTGTAATATTACGAGAAAAAAGGTCATAACTTAACGAGAAAAAAAGAAAATAACTTGTAGAATTACTACTACTATACTACTATACATATATATACTAATATGACTTTTTTCGACGTAAACTTTTTACTTTATTCTCCTAATATTAAGATTTTGTTTCTCATAATATTGTGACTTTATTCTCTAAATCTCAGATTTATTTTTTTTCCTCAATGTGGCCCTTATTCTCCGTCGTACCGTCGTACCATAGACCTACAACAATGATAAATAAAAATGAAAATGTAAACAAAAAAACAGTTATTCATTTCCACTCATTTTAAAAAAGAGGCTCGTGAGGCTCCGGAGCTGCAGGTTGCTAAGCGACCCCTGAACTGCCATTAGCTGCGTTGATTTGCCCTCCAACGAAACTGTTGAGCACAAAACAGCAAAGGTAAGACATAAGTTATGGTTATGGCTGTAGCTAGAAAGTCAAGTTTATTTTGTTCTCTTCTTCGGCTACTAGTTCAGTGAGTTTGGTTCGTAGAGTGATAAAGAATACCGTTTGTGCGAGTAACGTTAGCATGAAGCTAGTTAGCATGAAGCTAGTTAGCATGAAGCTAGTTAGCATGAAGCTAGTTAGCATGAAGCTAGTTAGCATGTTTTTGCTGTGTGCTCAGTTAGCTCGCTAGATGCTTGGTGTTGGAGTTTCGTTTAGCTACTTAGGAAAAAATGGTTATCATGAAGTTTTAGCAGAGTTCCTCCAGTTATGTGGGTATAAAGGATGCATAAGTTACTACATGTTTAACTGTCCCTATAGCAGGGGTCAGCAACCTGCAGCTCTTTAACTCCTCTCCAGTGGCTCTCTGTGGATTTATACAAATAGAAATGAATAAAAAATATTTTTTTGTTCATTATGGGTTTTTTTTTCTTCATTTTTATTTATCATTGTTGTAGGTCTATGGTACGATGGTAGTATTAGGGCCACATTGAGGAAAAATAAATACATCTGAGATTTCCAGAAAAAAGTCATAATATTACGAGAATAAAGTCATAATATTATAAAGTAGTAATTTTCCGTTATGACTTTAATATTCAAGTATTAATATTACGACATTTCTCGTAAAGTTATGACTTTATTCTCAAAATATTACGACTTTTTTCTCGGAAAGTTATGACTTTTCTTGTGATATTACAACTTTTTTTCTCGTAAAGTTATGACTTTATTCTGGTAATATTCCGACTTTTTTTTCGTTAAGTTATGACTTTGTTCTCGTAATATTACGACTTTTTTTCCGTAAAGTTACGACTTTTTTTCCGTAAAGTTACGACTTTTTTCTCAAAGTTATGACTTTATTCTGTAAATCTCAGATGTTTTTTCCCTCAATGTGGCCCTAATACTCCATAGTACATTTGCTCTTTGGCCCTCACTGCATTAGACTTGTATACTATATACTTAGACTATAAACTGTGTTGCCTTCATCACAATGCTCAAATGATTTGTGGCTCCAGACAGATTTTTTTTTTTTTTTTTTTTTTTTTTGCCTAAAATGGCTCTTTTGATAGTAAAGGTTGCTGACCCCTGGGCTATCTGGTGTTTTTTTGCAATGTGCCCTCAGTACAGGAGCGTTTGGGATTGTAAGCATGCTACGTTAGCATTTAAACTAGCTCAAGGCACCACTGTGCCGCCTTCAGGGCACATCAGCTTTGAGGTTAATTATGACCGGGAAACTCCGATAAATCAGACTTGGCACTTAATAACAAGAAACTAAATACATACCGACGTCTCATATCAGCTAAAAGACCGACGTTCAATGTGATTGAACCCTGATTTAATAAATATGGTGTTTTATTATTGTCATTGTTCAGTATTTTAATCCTCATACGACCAACTGTCATAAAAAACCCAGTTGACACAGAATTAGCTACTCAGACAAAACATTTTGTATAACAATTTATTTAAACAGTAGTAATCTAGGATATTTGGTCCCCCGATTTAAAAAAAAAAAAAAACAGTACATTTTTCAGATCCAGTTATAACTCCTGAAATTGTAAAACAGCAAGGAACATAAGTGTTTTTTTAACATGTACATACAGAATGGCTATTGAAAAGAAAGTGACAGATGTATTCTCTACAGAAATTGTCAAAAACTAACCAAACCTATTACTTAGAATAATAGTAACAGATGAAAGTGCTGGGCTTTATTTTCTAAAAACAGAATGGGATGTTTTCTTTTAGCTTACCCATTAAAAGTGATTCCATTCAGAAGCTACATAAAATGTAATAATCCCATATTTTAGTGTACTAATAACAGGATCATGTTATCGTTTCAATCCAGATTAAGAGGCTTTCAATGAAAATAGAAAATTACACAAAAATAATTCTCTATATGTCATAACCTTTGGACATTTGGTGCTAAAAACATTCATTACATGGGGCGTAATTTTAAATATTGTACATTTTAAAACATGATGTCAGAGCGACACAGTCTTGTAAAAACTATCTTGTAGGAATGTTTGAAAAAGAGGCACAAATAAAGAGTTCAGTAGAGTTCACACTAGACACTGCAGCAACTCTCTTTTAAGAAGAGAAGAAGAATCTAAAAAAAAGAAGGAATGGCGAGAAGTCCTCCCAAGTGTCCATGGTTGTCATCTTGTTGATCAATCAGTTTATACATCCTCTTCCTCCTCTTCGTCCTCGTAGTATCGGTTTCGTTTGATCATTTCCTCCACCGTCAGCACCGCCTCCTCCTCCTTATCTTCCACCTCCTCGCTGTCCCAGAACCCCACATCCTGAGACGACCGGCTGGCCTCCACCTCACCTTCAGGAGACGGGATGTCTGCTGGTGTCTCCTCCTGTTTCAGAGGCGGCATCTCCTCCTCCAACACACCTCCGTCTTCCTCCTCCTCCTCCTCCATCTTCTCCTCCTCCTCTTCCTCGGGTTGTTCATCCGGGGTGTCTTCATCCTCTCTTGTGAAATGATTCTCCACCATGTTTTCAGCCTTCATCTCCCCCTCCTGCTCCTCCTCTCCTGAGCTGGTGTGAACGTCCACACAGCTGTCCTCAGTGGGTGTCTGGCTGTCTGTCCACGTGCCGTCGTGCTGCAGCTCCATATTGGAGGGCTCAGGACTGAGCTGCCTGTCGTCCACGGGAGGAGGTGGACTCTGTTTTCTGGCCTCAGGAGCAGGAGCTTGTCCTGCCAGTGTGAAGGGCATGCTGCGCTCCTTCAGGGAGGAGGTCCGGCGCAGGCAGGGCGTCTCTCTGGGCTGTTCAGGGGGTGAGGAGAGGGAATCCTCCTCTGGGGGCCACTTGGCTCTGATGGGCTTACCGGCAGACCCCTCCTCTGCGGACGCACTGCGGCCGGGCATGTCCCCCAGCTCGGTTCGTGGCGGCCAGGAGATTTTCAGCCTGCGGGTCTCAGTGGGTTTGTCGGACTTCTCTGATGATCCCTGTCCCAGAGCCTCCATAGTGGCCATCAGCACGTTGACTTTAGCCAGCGGGGAGTCCTCCACACTGGGGCTGTCCAGGTCTGAGGCCTGGGCCGGGGCTGGGGCTGGGCTCTGGGTCTTTGGCTTGGTCTGAGTGTTGGACTGTGGGGAGGTCTCACAGCTCTCCCCTTTGCTCTCCCACAGCTCTTTGTGGGGCCGGTGGCCGAAGCCCTCGTCGTAGTTTCCTTTGGCCTTGAAAAGCTGGCAGAAGTGCGGCTTGCAGTAGACGTTGTTGTGCAGGGAGGCGTAGTTCGCCAAACTATATTATAAAAAAAGGGAACCACAATTAGAAAATACAAATGGGTTAGAAATTATTTCAGCTCTCATGTAGGGCTGGGCGAAATGGCCAAAATCTTCTATTATGAAGTAGGTAATTTCATATATTGATAAAGATATATATAGATTTATATACATAGATATCTATATATATATATATCTATATATATAGCATGTTTTCTGGTAATTCAATAACTACATAGTCTATATGAAATAACCTCATGGTAAAGCCTATAGTAGAGTATTTTCTCATTTTAAGAACTTGAAATCAAATAACAGTTTTAAATGAAATTATAGAGAAAAAAAAAAACTATAGGCCCAATACCCTCTTAAACCTACGACCTCTGTCTCTTTTAGAAACCGTCATGATGTTTGTGTCGTCCTCACCTCAGTTTGGTGTTGCAGTGCGAGCAGCGGAAGCAGGAGCTGTGGTAAACATGCTGATTGGCCACCAGCCTCTCCAGAGGATAAACTGTCTTCTCACAAGACACACAGGTCTCCCTCACAGGCGGGCGGAAGCTCTGCACACACAAGTTAATTCATTAATTCACAACATAACTTTAATGTGTATTTTTCTGTCTTAAAGGTTGTTTCCTGTGAGGAGGACTCACTTTAGGAGTCTTGGCCTGAGAGGAGTCTCTCTGATTGGAGGATGCAGGAGAGCCGTTAGCGGAGCCTGTTGGGATTACAACATGACCAGTATGAGGAAAAAGGTAGGGACGTCATCTAAACACTAGGTGGAGCCGTTTTCATGTTTAATACAAGCCGAGTACTTGACTTTCATACATAAACTGACATGTTTGAGGCTCAGGAATCCCAAATAAAGCAGTGGATATAGTACTATAGTACACTAAATGTACTGTATGTAGAAGATACATTTATCAAAAATAAATGTAGATTTCTGAATAACTCTTACAGACTGGATTCTTTGGAATAATCAAATTTTCCACTAACTACACCCAAACATCCCCTCTAATGATGGGCCAATTGCCAAGTTCTCATTAGGGGAGAAAATTCCCGTCATCTGGAGTCATAATATGAAGACATGGAAAGTAAATTACCGTTGGTCTCCGAGGTGAAACCTTTCCTGCCGTTTGGTTCAGACTCTGGACTCTGACTCTGTAACAAGAGGAGAGAACAAAATCAATCCTGTTTATTTGCTAAATTATTCTACATCATAAACTGTGGTGTGGCAGGCTTTACAGATAAACCATGCAGCGAAACATCCACCATGTCTGACATATGAAGTAATTTATAATCATTTAAAATCACATAAATAATTATAATGATAATAATAAGTCAGACTCCTCACCAAGTCCAGAGTGCACGGAGGAACGTTCTCCTTCTGCTTCCCACAGAAACTGTCCAGCTGATCACTCTGAGAGAAACAAGAAATGAAACCATTAAATCCACAGCACTCCTTTAAACTAAGTTAGTTTGTGTGATTGGATTTGACAACGGGATAAAACAGTCACCTTGAAAACTAGTAGAGTAGTTAGTTAATAGTTAAAGCAGCACTTATGGGATTTAGAGTTGCACGTGCAGGACATAATGAGACATTACATGCAATATCATGGACATAATCATTGAACCATTTACACTTACTAGTACTTAGGATCCTCACCTCTGACCTTGTATATATTTTGGATATCTGTTATATATTTTTATACTTGCACACTTTCGTACTTTGTATTGCAACTGCTGCACAATAATTTCCCACCCCCCACTGCTAATACTTTTGTTTAAAGGTTGTTTTCACCATTAGCTGCGAGCTGCTGGCTCAGCTGTCGCCATGTTGAGAGCCGTGTGGAGGCTCAAGTAAAAGATCCGAGTACCTCCTCCACCACTGCCAAGGGTGTAAGCACGTGGTATCCCAGTAGTCGCCATAGCTTTGACGTGTAGTTATGCTTTTAAGAAAAAGCTTATCAACTGCAGCGGTTACACGTGGTGGCTCTGTGGCTACACATAACCGTTCATCGAACATCAGGCTTAATTTTTTCAGACTTTAGAAAGCTCCTCCAGAGCCACAGAAGACTTTATACAACCTATTTTCACAGACTGAGTAGTAATATGACCAGTTAACTGATCTTCATGTGTAAAATCAATGGACTTTCTCCCTAGATTCAGGGACTTTTGGATCTAGTGCTGCTAGCTACTTTTATTGGAAAAGAGTTGTCAACACTGGGCTGTGTTTTTCGGTTGGATTATTTCAAAATCAAGCGTACTCTTGCTAGTTTCTTCAATGTTACCGGCCCCAGCTTTAAGCAGAATATCGTAGTACTTTGTATACCACTGTTAATGGGTTAAAACATGTCCACAAAAAACCTGAGGACTACTGGATTGAAATGCATTGTCATGGAGGATGATTGGCAGGAGTACTCACACTGACTGAGGTGGGAGTGACTTCCTGTTTGGAAATGGCAGCTTGGTAGAGGGCCATCCTGTCCCGGAGAGGAGTCGACTCAGCGAGACTTCCATCTGGTACAACAACACACAATACTGAGAATGTAAAACTGATGATTGATCATAATAATTAAACCACAAATCACACCCAGCAGCTTGTACTTCTTTAGAAAACTAATTTGAGGTTTTCGAGCACAGTTGACCTCGTTTGAAGCACATCATGGCTGAGATTTGTTCTTTCAAACTGGTAAGAAATATTTTTTAGCTTGCCAAACCATTAAATGTCCATTAATTGTTGGGAACGTTTTGTGAATTTTGTATCACAGGACAACCTGTTCCAGTTCAGGATATATATTTTTTCCACCCATCCCAGTTCAGACCGAGTGCAGACTGTGCTGGTTAGTCATGCAGGCTGTGGACGGGAACATGAGGTCAGGAGTCGTGTGCAGTGTGTGGAGGGAAACGGGGGGGTTCTGTCGGACTTCCTGTACTCTCTGAAACAGTCTGCTGATTACAGTGGTTCTACAGCGTTCACTTCTGGGAAGGATGTAATCCATCCAGAGGAAGGCAGGACGACACAACGTGTTTTGTGGAGGACATTGTTTTTGTGACTAACTGAAAAGTCCAACAATACTGGAAGTTAAGATGAAGGCTTTGTGAATGTGAGACCATTAGAGCAGTGGATGTTTTGCCTTTAACAGAAATACATATCTATTTGCCTTTACATTAATGAATATTTTTATGGTAACAATGGATCAGAGCGTTATTACTGGTGTCTGCAGCTTTACAGAGCGTTTTTAGCGTCTTTCAGCTTGTTTTAGATTTGTCCAGAACTTGACATTTTGTTTTCATCATGTTTACAGGCGCTGCTCAGCAGCAAACGAAAAACAGACTCAGTTAGAGACTAGCTGGTGAACACAGTGGAGAATTTAATAGCTAAAGAGACAGATATTTTTCTCAGGTTGAGACCAAAACATAGGTAAAAGAGAGTGAAACATCTAAATATAGCGTACACTCTAAGAGATATTGATTTCTTTAGGTGGGCCTTTCTTTTAGGTGTCTAAAATATGTTTTGATGGCGGACCCACAGCAGTACATTGCTTTTCCTTTCGTGTGGTAACTCCTGACTGCTTCTCCAAGCTGGGGGCGTACCGACCGTCATCTACTGTAGGGAATACACTGACTATGGATAAGTACCTCATACAACCCTACTTGAACTCAACACCTGAACTGTCCCTTTAAGTGTTATATGACCCTGGTTTGACTCTGGCCAGGGACATTTGTTGCATGTTGTTCGCCATCTCTCTCTAACACATTTCAGCTCCCTAACAAAAAGTGCCTTAAAAGTTAACAAAAATACAAAATATATACCTCCTAGTAACTGGTCCATGTTGGCAGTATCAGTGCTGTTTCCTCTGCTTGTTTGCTCCCTGGACACCTGCAAAAAACAAACAAACAAACAAACACATACAGTCAGACACAATGCATTAAAACAGAAGTCAAAAAGACAAAACAACCGCTTCAATGTGTCCTACATGACCTCTGCAAATACACTACAGCACACTCACAGCCTGCTGATGCTCACATGTTTCAGCCAGTAGAGCAAACAGGCTAGAAGCAACAAGGTCCATCAGGAAGATCAAAGTGTAGGGGCAAACACAAAGACTAGAGAGAATCACAGAGGTAATGAGTGTGTGTGTGTGTGTGTGTGTGTGGGTGTGTGTGTCCAGTCCAAACCACTTTAATCCCCTTATGAGCTCAGAGAGACAGAGCCTCACACAGCCTGTCAACAACCGCCAGCCAGAAAACAAAATAAACTGATAATTTATCTCTTGTGGTTTTACACCAAAAGTTCAGATCTTCCATTTATAAACCTAAAAACTATAAATAATAATCTTAATATAATCATTAAACCAGGATCTTCTTCTTAAACTCTGCCTCTGGACCTGATATGACTCATGGGTGTGTGTCCGGTCAGTCTCTAAAGAATCAGATAATGAAATTAGAGTACAAGCATGAGGGCTGTTGTGGTCAACCCCCTTTGTTATTAAAACGGAAAATATTTTGTTGATCTGGTGAAGTCACATTCAAGTCTGAACTCTCCAGCAGCAGTCAAACCGACAGTCATGCCAACATGAGAGCACACATCGTACGTCACCAATTACACAATAGGTCAGATTACGCCTACACATTTAGCCTTCTGTCCGTGAGAAACCTCTCAGGTCCAAACACCTGATCACCACTAGAACACCACATGTCCAAAAGTTTTTAGTTTTCCCTTCTGTGTTTTCTACAGATTGAGTGCCAGTGGTGGAGGAAGTACTCAGATATTTTACTTAAAAAGGTCCATTATTTTTGGGTCGTTTGAGTTTTTTTTTATCATTCTGTAGCTCACAGTGGTGTTCCTTATGTATTCAAATCCAGGATTTCAAATTTTGGTTTTAGTATGTATGTTTTAGCGTCGAAATGCTATTTTCCCCAAGCCCTTCTAAAAAAGTTTTCCCACGTGACTTGACGTAGGTTTCTGCACGATGGCGCTGCTACATATACAGTATATATACATCCTTATAGTCAGTTTATTAATGTCACATACAGTAACTTAGATTGGCGATTGGCAAGCTCCCAGTTTGGAGAAGCAGACAGGAGTATATACTGTATATAAGTCATTTAAATTAAAATCTTACTTGCAAGGCCAGAAGTGTTATCAGCAAAAATCTTAAAAAAAAATCTTAAATTTTATAATCAACTATAACTGACAAAATAAATGTAGTGAAGTAAAAAAGAAGTAAAGTACATATATATACAATTACCTTTAAGGGCCAGTGTTTAGGATTTCAGGGAATCTATTAGCAGAAATGGAATATAATATTCATAACTGTTTTCATTAGTGTATAATCACCTGAAACTAAGAAAGGTTATGTTTTCGTTAGCTTAGAATGAGCCCTTCATATCTACATAGGTAGCGGGTCCTCTTCATGGAGTCCACCATGTTGATCCACCATGTTTGTACAGTAGGCCAGAACGGACAAACCAAACACTGGCTCTAGAGAGAGCCTTTCACGATTACATTACCTGAAAACCACCGTAGGTTATCCGACACGCTTGTAAAGGGAGGGGTGAGTGGAGGGGTATTCAGTTGTTTGCAATCTGAAAACTCACCGCTAGATGCCACTAAATCCTACACACTGCTCCTTTAAGTACAGGTCTCGAGTAAAAGCACTTGGTTATTTTCCACCACTGTTCAGTGCCAGGTTGTTTTCTAGCCTCATACACCTGATGAACACCTGAGCTAGGTGCCCACTGAGTCCTGACAGGCTCAGAGCACCTGCAGGCTGCAGCAAGTAAAAGTTGGGAAAGATTTCACAAGAGGGAACAAAGCAGAGGTCGAAGTGAATACTGAAAAAAACACATACGGTTCAGACAAGTTAATACTCATCATTATTACTAAGAAAAAAAAAAAAAAAAACAGTAAATCATGGTGCAGTACTGCAGCCTTTTTGGCTTCTCTCGAACAAAACACCACACGGTCGCTCAGTGTTTTTAAACTACACCCAGTGCTCTATTTTATCTGTAAAATGACATTATCTACAGCAATTTTTGAAGGATAAGGTATATTTTATTCCTCTGTGCCATTGAGCTCCATTGTTGTCCAAAAAAACTATGAAAAACATCAATGAGCCACACTGTTGCACTGGGTGACGGTTTATTTTGACTCCATCCCACTTACACCAAATACTCACTAGAACACCAAATGTGTATTAATCCACCGCTGAAAATAGTTCCCAACAAATGCACCATTTACTCCAGTTTGAGTAACATTTGTCAAAAAACCCCCAGCTGTTTTAGGAAATTATAGCATTAGAAAATTAAAGAAACTATATGTTTGTGATTTAACGGTTTACGTCTTCAGGTAGGAACCAATGGGCTTGGGGATTTTTTTTGTTGGGTTTGGACTTTTCATGGGATTAGTTGACAATATGAAAAATGGAGATCTATCCTTTAAAGGTCCAGTGTGCAGGATTTGGTGGCATCTAAATGTGAGGTTACAGATTGCAACCAACTGAAACTTCTCCTGTGTGCCAAGCGTGTAGAAAAATGCACGCTCCACTAAATGCTCCACTATGTTCACCAGCTAGTGTCTGCTATGTGTGTCAGCTTTGGTGCTTTTTACAGATTTTTCACTGAAAACAGACATATTGAGTAGTATTGCATGGTATACCAATACTAGAAAAGTATTGCAATACCCTGCCATCAAAAACAGTACAATTAGTACCAATACTTTAAGAATAACCGTTTTTTAATTCATGAAAAAAAGAAGAATTTTAAGTTCCATTTCTTGTCAACTGGTATTCCATTACTTTTCCTGAGGTTTTATTTTTTTGCCGCAGTATCGTTTCAGTATCGGTATCAAGATACTTTAGGCAGGTATTGTATCAAAGTCAGAATTTATAATTTTGGTATCGTGACAATAGGACTTAAGAGTCGGGCGATTGAACCAGAATAGTAAAGTTGTGACCAAAAAAATCAACACAATTGGGTGAAAGACACTAAACACTTCGTAGAGCTGAGTGGAACTGCAGAGTCATATGCTAATACTCTGTGGATTAGTCTATGAATGACACAAACATGAAGTCATTTGATCCGTTGTTGATAAATACCTTGATTATAGCAGCTTTAAGCTATATGATTTTTAAATCTTGAGAGCCTGGCACTAAACTTTTATCCTTTTACCAGGCGAGTAGTATGAGCATGAGGCTATCACAGACAATGTCATCTGAAGGCGGGTCTTTGCCAAATCTGAGCATCTGAGTCAGGAGTGAGTTAAACATTCAAGCACAGTCATAAATAATACATATGTGTGATAACGCATGCTGACTCTGAATCACTCAAATGAGCACTCAGAGTTGTGTCTGGTACTGGAGAACAGAGTCAAATCCCAACAAAAGAAACCGTCATCATCATAATAATGGATCTATCCCCGAGGGTGGATTATCTTCCAGAGACTGAAGGTGCAGCTTTGTATGAGAGGGGGCGTCTGAGACTGGTTTGCATGTGTGTGTCTGTACACGAGGAGGGGGTGTAGACATGTGTGGGAGGGGGGCAGTGGGATGTAAACAAGCAGCCGGGCCATGCGAGGCCAGGTTGGGTCTCAGGAGGCTGGATCAGCGGGCTAGACAAAGAATCTGCCGCTAATCCTGATACTATTAAAGCTCTCTTACAGACTGACTTGCAGTAATAACCCCACCCTGTCCCTGAACCCACCTCTCACACACACACACACAGTTCACCAAAGACAATATCATGCTTACATCAAGCAAAACAAATGCAGAAGAGAAAGGTACCCACATCATGAGTTGATAGCCTTTAAACAAGGTAATATATCCAACCCAAGCCATGTAATAATATTGCTTAAAGTGAGCTGACACAGTTCAAAGGAGCTACTGATAAAGTTAGCCCATAAAGAGGCCTTTGAGAGGCGGTTTTCATTACAGACACTTTTGCAGCCGTGTCGACTAAAAGACATCTTTCAGCTGCAGAGAAAACATCCTAATCTAACAGAGAAGTCAACAAAAAACAGACAGAAAAAGTAAAAGTAGACAGTGTGTCTCTGGGTAATGAAGCCGGGCGCCTGTTCAGAGGCCAAACAAAGAAAGCAAGAAACCCCATATTGAACGGTCTGAATGGAAACACCATAGCTACCTCTAGCGAAGGCGACCGGAGAAAAAAGGCCACAAGGGATAAAAAAGAGTCAGCAGAGAGCCGGGAGGTGAAGCCAGTTCGGAGGGATCGTATGACTGAATCCAGCGGACTTTTACAGCAGCAGTGAGGAGGCACAGACTGAGCAGAGCAGCCCCGATCTGGCTTATGACAGGGGAAATGGAGATGGGGAGGAGGAGGGACCGTAGACTGGGTGGGAATAGGAAAGGCGACGGGGAGCAGGTGTTCCAGGGGGGGCTGCTCAAAGGGGGGTGTGGCCGGATGAAGGTGGGGATGAAGACGGCAGGGGAGGCAAAGTGTGCCATAGTGTTACAGATGGTTCAGGGGATGTGTGTGCAGTTTTTTTTTTTTGTGTCACGGTCCCCCAGCCTCAGAATAAAGCGGCAGGCGTTCGGGGGGAGTCATTTGAGACAGAAGGGTGGTGAATGAGCAGCTGGTGCAGGGGGTGACAGTGGGAGTAAAGGCGGGAGGGAGGAGGATATGTGGGGCTGAGCAGTGTGTAGGAGGGGGGGGGCTGGTTTGCTAGAAGAGCAGGGTGAGGGTCAATTAATTTCAGAACGCCTCGTGCCTGCATGCTTCGCCCAGCCCAAGAAGGGGAGTGAGTGGGGAGGTTTTATGAAGATATGGCTTGGGGGGGCGGGAGGGGATTATTAATAACAAGAATCTACAACCATGCTAGCAGCTCTGTGAGGCTGTACCCTCAATGCTAATATAGCATGCTACTATTCTCACTATGGCAATGCATTGTGAGAAAAACATACTAATGTGTAGCATGTTCATTGTTTTAGTTTAGCGTTTTAGCATGCTAACATTTGCTAATTAGCACTAAACGCAAAGTGCAGCTGAGGCTGATGGGAATAATGTCATTAGCTTAATAGCATGTATTTGGTCATAAACCAAAGTACTGGACTGATTAAAATTTTGACCTGATGATGGATCACCAAAATTATTACAGTTCATCCCGAGGGGGGCATGAATGGATGTACCAAATTTTATGGTAATCCATCAAATAGTTGTTGAGACATAGAGTGCTCCAGGGATGACGTATTTTTGTTGGCCAACCAGGAAGTTAGCATCGCCCTGGTTCCCTCGACAAAAAGCCAAAGGGATTTTTCCATTGGGTTTTTGATTGTTGCAGAAAATAAGCTCTGTGGCAAAAAAAAGGTTTATGATACTTACACGTTTTGTTCAGCAAGATAATCTCCACAAATGACCACTTTTATGATTTTTGAAGTGTGAATACAATCGCCTGAAGTGAAAAGTTAACGTTAGGCTATAAACAAACTAAACCACGGTCGCATGAGCGCGAGTATACCCAACGAGGCTGTAAAGGCGGACGAGATCACTAGTGGGGTATTTATTGATGTATTTTATGTTGTAGAACAAAACGTTAAAATCTCTTAAGCTTGTGTTAACCACAGACCTTATTTCATCTAACTAAAAACGCAATCCAAAAAAACATTGACTTCCAGAAAAGGAAACCAGAAGTGCCGAAATGCTAACTCATTTCCAGGTTTTAGGACTCATTCCTGACCCCCTAGAGCCACGCCGTTTAAAAAAAAAAAGGAGAGAGTGGAGGTCGAGGTCTAGAAGGAGGAGGGAGGGTTGAGAGAGAAAACAGGGAGGAGATGGACGGAGGGCTGAGGAGCAGAGAAGTGGACAACAAGGATGATTGATGAGGTGGGGAGGGGAAGAGTAGAGCTTTGATGGCCTGAGGGGGAAGACGGTCTGAAGAGGCTCAGAGTGCAGATCAGCTGTCTGCAGTCATGAGCCTGCCAGCCAGCACCATTACATCATCGGCCCTGATAAGAGGAGCTCAACAAAGAGAAGCAGAAGGCCTGGCCTCAGCTATACAGTGGACGCTATTGTACAAATCCTTCTACTGTGTCTACAGAACTGTATAGATCTTGTATTACTGCTGGAGGATTTCCCTAAACAATCCCTCTTTCGGGAAGACTAACTATGCAACATGCAGTGAAAGACTCAAACTCCCCGAAGCACTCCTTGATCTCCCTTTTTAAAAAGCCCACATACTGTAGGAGGTCAGTGTTGAGGTGAAAGCGGTGGAAAAACAAAGTCTTTGTTAGAACAGCACATTTTTTAATGTTTTCTGACTACAGGTCTCTTTTTTTGCCAAGAATCACTCCTTTGTTAGTACTGGATCCCATGAAACCTCCACAAAAACCATCTCAGGTTTAAAGTCTGGTGATATTCTGTATTTGTTACTATTCTCAATCCACATGCCTTATTATAGCCCTAAATACTCATGAGATCATCAAATGTGTATTAATCCGCATCTGAAAATAGTTCCTAACAAATGCACCATTTACGCCATTTCGTTGTTAAAGGACATTTTGGGAAAAACACTTTTCAGATTAGATAAGAAGGTGCTGTACAGTAAATATGAAGCTACAGCCAGCAGCCGGTTAGCTTAGCATAAAGACTGGAAATGGAGGAAACCACTAGCCTGGTTGACCAGTACATAACTCCCAGTAAAACCACTACTCATCATTCTTACATCTTTTGACTGTTTTCTGAGTGTTTTCTTACGTTGAGATTCTTCGACTAGTCTAAGTTTAAACTTCCATTTAAACGTCAGGGAAAATAGTTGTTAGGAACATCCCTAAGACTAAAACGCATTGTTTGTTTTGTTCACTGCGTGGGATTTGTTGACAAAAAATATGGAATAACATCACCCCTATCCTTTAAAGAAGATCCGTGCATGATTGGTGATGGGTAATGTTTGAGCCTGTTTGGCTGGCAGACCTGACTGGAAAAAAAACAAGCATGTTCCTGATCATAAGAAAAAAGATTTACAGGAATGGACAAGCATAAATTCTGTAGAGGAGTGGCTGTTTGCCCCGGGAAGTTGGCTTTGATTTACAGGAGGTGCTGCCTGCTCACTGAACTTCTCTAATGAAGCTACTCGTACCTCACAGCATCCAGTCAGGCAAAAAAGGAAATTCAAAGAGAGTTGAGTATGTTTGGTTTCACATTTCTTTTGTTTTTACGCCCTTCAGTGGAGTAAAGCTTGGAGGACATCAGATTTGAAACCTGCATTCATTTTTGGCAACTTGGGGCAGCAGAAACGAGCTGTGAATACAACAAATGACATATATTTTAAGTTGAAATGGTAAGCGTTTTAGTGAACAGTTTCTGTTTGAGTCCAGCTGTTTGGGATATATATATTTGTGATCTGATTTTAAAGATTTAAGTCTTCAGTAGGAACGAATAGGCTTGAGGCTGTGAGACAAAAATTGAAAAATTATTTAGAGATGGACTAACACATTTTTGGTTTCATGGGATTTGTTGACAATAAGAAAAAATATAGAATATCACCAGCTTTGTCCTTTAAACTACACCCATTTTTATGTATACAGTAGATGTAAAGTGGCATCTGTATATAGTTTTAAAAGCCATGTGTGATCATTCATTTGGAGACGTGGTTGTGTCCACCTGATGATCATAAGTCAAATATTCTCTCTCTTTTAGATCCGTTTTTTGGTTTCCACCAACTCCTGAGGGAAATATCTGTCTCTCTAGCCTCTAAATGCTCCACTATGTTCACCAGCTAGTCTCTAACGGTGTCTGTCTGTCGTTTGCTGCTGTGCAGGTAATGTACAGTGGGTTATCACAGCTTTTGTTGCTAAAAAAAAAAACGCTGCCTGCTACAGACGAAAACAACTCTATAAGAGCGGCGAAAGTGAACCAAATAGAGTTGGGTTTAAACCAAAACCATGAGCTCATAGACTCAAAAACTCTGTGCAGCTGAATGAAACCGCAAAGTTGTGACGAACCCACAAAAAAATGCACCACCACAAGTGATCAAGTCATGTGATTCATTGTTAATATAAAGATCTAAACGATAGCAGCTTTAATTACTGTGGTGCCATATTCTCTAATCAATCATCTACAGTAAAGTGCAGAGGATAAAACACAAAGCACAGTAGTGTTTTGCGAGTTGATCATTTTAAAACACACTGAATATTGACACACCAGTATGCTTCTTAACACCTCATAATGGCTTGTAATGTTCTCTTCCTGTCGTAAATGGGCGCTCTGTGTTGAGGAAACACAGCATGGCCGTTGTTAATATGTCACACCTCAAGTATGAGCACTTTATATTTTACACGCCTCGAGTGAATGCATGACTGGACGTTAAATGACTTTTATGCTCCACAAATAACAATTAACTGCCCCGGGGTGCTTGAAGCTCTGGTCACTGATGCCTGCCGAGAGGATGTGCAAGTCAGCTGAGAGTGTGTGTGTGTGTTGAGAGAAGGGATGGTGAAGTGAAGCTGCACCATGTGACTAGCAGCATGACAGCACTGGAGGGATCTGACCTCTTTGAGAACAAGCAGACTTTTTTACTATAACAAATCGTGATCCTGTTCCGTCCGATGTGAAACTAAAAAAAAATTCAGACTTTTAACTTTTGATTCCATATCAAAAATATTGTGATATTTTATTTTGCCCAACCCTAAAACAACACTACTTAGTTAGGTTTAGGCAACAAAACTAATGGGTTAGGTTTACCAACGAAACATCATGATTTGGCCAAGACCTATGGAAAGGAGGCTGGGTCACGCGTCATATCTTCGGGGGTAGAACACATGTGCAGTAAAATCTGGTCTGCACTCTCCGAAACTGAGCCAATCGCAACGCACGACCGCAGCTTCGTTACAGTGCGCATGTGCCATACCCCAAGACCTATGTCCGACCGTGACCCAGCCTCCTTTTCATAGGCCTTGGGTTTGGCTTAAAATGACAACGACGTTGAAACAAAATGAAAACGCAACAAAGGACAACATTTCACACGGGACACGAACAGTAGTTTCCTGGGGGAAAGTCCTGTGTGTGTTGGACCCATCCACCTCAACACCCGCCAGCTAGTAGTGGACTTTCTCGCTTGTTCTACTCGTTCCCACATACATTTCATTGATGGTTGCTTGATACACTACGTCACCTGCTCTGCGCGTCGCTCATTGTACTACGTCAGTTGCTGCGGCCGTCCGCAGACTTACATACGTATTTGTTTTACGTCAAATACAAACCTAATCTGCGACAAAATACTTTTCCTTAAAAACATAATTGAGAATGCTGTTCAGTTGTATGGGAACGTAATTTTATGGCAGACAGTGTTGCATGACCAGGAGGTTTTGCACCATGACACTCACCTTGTCGGTGAGGTTCTCTCCCTTCTCAAACATCATCTTGAGGCTGTTGAGGGGAACACTGGGCTTCTCAGAGTCAGGTACTTCAGCTGCTGCTGCTCCCTCCTGCCCCTCTGAATCTCTGCTGGGCTTCTCCTCCATGTTGGTCAGATCCTCGGGTTGAGCTGACTGCAGCTGGTTGGTCTCAGAGTGGACCTGCGTCTCCGGCTCAGTATCCTGGTCTTGTGAGAGTGTGGTGTTTTTTAGGGCGTTGGACTGGTTCTCGATTGGTGATGTGGGTCTACGTTTGGGGCCTGTTGGTTGACCTACGTGGGTCTGAGGTTTGGCAGGGATGCAGGCTTGAGGTTGGGCTCTGTAGCTGGACGGCTGCTGCTGCTCCTGCTGTTGTTGTTGTTCCCAGCGTTTCTTTAAAACACTCAGACTCAGTGTGGAGGGAAGAGGTTCTGTAACCTGCAGAGAAAAATAAGCACTCAACTGTTATTTACACTAAGAGATCCAAAAAGATGAGGCTTGCATTATTCTGTATTTTTTAAATTGTCACCAAATGTCATGAAAAGTCCAAAACCAACAATGTGTTTGCCCATCTCACAATAATTTCTGACACACCCAGTGTGGGGTTATCAGCTCCAAACACATTGGTGGCTACTGAGCCTAAATCTTTCAAAACAGCTGGTCACTGTAGTTTTAAGCAAACATTACTCAAACAGGAGGAAATGGACTATTTTCAACAGCAGATTAACACACATTTGCTGCTCTAGTGATTATTCCCGGCAGCAGGACGGTGTAAATGTAGGACTGGAACTAACAATCATTTTATAATTATTAATCTGCTGATTATGTTCACAATTAATCAATTGTTTGTTGATAAAATGTCAGAAAACAGTGAAACACATCCATCACAATATCCCAGAAACACAAGATATTTAGTTAACTGTCACATAAGACAAAGAAAAACATCACATTTGAGAAGCTGGAGTCATAAAATGTTTGCCATTTTTATTTGAAAAATTACTTAACGGAAATAGTTTTCAGTCAATCGAAAAACAAAACAAAAATTAACTGAATCAAATAATCACTTCCAACTCAAAATGTTGTAGATCTAGAAGATGAAAGAGGCCTGTAACTTATTTTGTGTCAGTGTCAATGAATAAACGATTAAAGTTAGGGTTGGTAATGTTGAGAAACCAGCCAGAGTCCGCTAGATTTTTAAAATGATCCAACAGAAAAACCCAGCTCAGTGTTGCCAACTCTTTTCCAATGAAAGTAGCTAGCAGCACTAGCTCCAAAAGTCCCTAAATCTAGCGAGAAAGTAGTCAAGTCGGCAACACTGACAGTCCGTCCCTTCCAAGCCCCCAGGAAGAGAAATTCTACATAGTGGCCAAACTGTGGTACTACAACTTCTGTGTCCGTCAAGTGATGCCATTGGGCCAAAAAAAATACTTTTTCCCATAGATTTACATTGGGAAAGAGACGTTTGTAAATCAGTGAGATGAGGTAAATAACTTCCCAGTATGAACACTTGAATAGCCCTTATTTAAATCCTTCGGTCCTAAAAGTTGTAAAATGCACTAATAGCCGAATCCAGAGTTATTTCTCTTCCTCCATTCATGAGAATGAGACCCAGACTGAGGCTGGCGCGAGGGCTGGGAGGCGGGGTTAAAGAAAACGCTACTGCGCCTGCTCTGTGGGCCCAATGGACTCGGGAGATTGCCGGTTGATCTGGGTAATTTTATACTCGGAAGTAAAGCTTATTTGCTACATGCAGCGCTGAATAATTTTCTTAGGAATGAATGGGGCCCCGCCTCCAACGCTGTATCCAGGTACCAGGCAAGGCCTATGCAAAGGAGGCTGGGTCACGGGCGGACATGGGTCTTGGGGTATGGGGTATAACACATGCGCAGTGTAACTGAAGCTGCAGTCATGCGTTGCGATTGGATCGATTTCGGCGAGTGCAGGCCAGATTTTACAGCGTATGTGTTGTACCCCCCTAAGATATGACGCGTTGATGACGCGTGACCCAGCCTCCTTTCCACAGGCCTTGGTACCAGGCAGGTAGGCCGTCCAATCATTTCATTCGGGCTGAATGAATGAAATGATTGGATTGACCGCGACAGCCACAGATATCGTATTTTTCTTCTTTTCTTTTTGTCAGCGCATTTCATTTATTGATTGCTGTCGGGGATGTAATGAAAATTTCAACAAATATAACAGAAAATGTTTTTGAAGAAAATTACTTAGCTTTAATTTAAGCATAAAAGTTGATTCATTGATTATTTGTCTGTAAATATTTCCGAAAAAAGTGGAAAACATCCATTACACATTTCCCTGAAACCAAGATATATCCAGTTAAGTTTCACATACTGTACATAATAGTAAAATAGTTATCTAATTGCTTAATCGATTAACAGCAATAGTCTGATGTCTCATGCAGATGTGCAATATATGAGCATGTAAGAAAGACTTTGGAGTATTTAAACCGAACAGCGAGAAGTCTGAAGATAAACTGCCAGCAACACAAACAGTTACATACCAACACTTTAAAATAGGATGACTCACTATTTCTATTAAAGCTTTGGCGGTGAACACACACACACTGAGGGATGTTAGCTGCTCTCTGAATCTGTTTTTAGTTTGTTCAATGAATTCCTTCAAAGTTGGACTGATGCCACCTGATCCTCCAACTTCTGAATGGAGCTAAAAACACTCAATATAACACTATCCACACACACACACGTTAAACTACATGTTAGCATTCATGCAAGCAAACACTTTCAGCTATGAAAGAAAGAAGGCAGGAGAAACAGAAAGACAAAAGACAAAGAGCTGCTCAGCATGCAAGTCTATAAACCTGAATCTGCTGGACACAGAAGAAAAACTCTGGAAAAACCACCAAAGTAAAGTAGAGAGTTAAAAACCTGAAAGAGACGCTGAAGACCCGGCTGTCCAGTTGGCGTTGTGTGTTAAAATGTGTGTGTGTGTGTGTTGAGTGTGTCGGCTGGCCGGCTACAAGCTGTCCCAGATGTGAGCGCCTTGAGAAGTGATCAGAGCAGCATGAAGTAACTATCCCACCCCCCTCCTACAACACAGAGGGGAGGAAGAAGTGAAGGAAACAGAGAGGGAGTGAAGGGGGCGAGGGGCGGGGAAGGAGAGAAAATCAGAAACAGAGACAGTCAGTGAGGGAAAGAGGGAAAATAAGTCCAGGAAATGAGAAAAAGGTAAAAGGGGAGAGAGTCCTCGAAAGAAACCTTTTCACAAAGAATGCAGAGAGACTAAACCTGGATGAATAATAATCTTCTGATAAGCCTACTTGACTCGTGTCTTTATCAGATGTTTATTTTAGGGAATGGATTTCGACAGGAACACCTTTGACTACCTTCCTGTTTCACTGTCTCTTTAATTTTTCCTACTGAGAAGGATGATGAATGCCAGAAAAATGCTAGAGAACATTCATTAATTTATAGGAGTGAAGACAAAGAAAAAACCCAGCTCAAAAACAAACATTAAAGAAAAGTTTCACATAATGTGCTGGGTTGAAAATAAGTGGGAAGCACGGTTTAGTAAACTAAAACTAAAATGAAAATAAGCAGTGAAAAATGTTTTTAGTGAACTGAAACTAAATAAAAACTACATCCTTTAAGAAAAACTAAACCGAAACTATATTGCCTAGGTAAAAAAATCGAATAAAATAAAATTTTACGTAAATTCATTTTTTAAATCTATAATATATACCGAAAAAAGGAGACAGAATCAATTTCCGTCAACTCTTAAAAATTAAACCACAGAAACTGAATGTACTTTGTATGTATATAGCTACATACTTCAAAGACCTTATAGCTGGCACTAACAAAAACAAGCTAAAACTACTGTAAAACTGAATATATAAAAACTGAAACTAAATTAAAACTAGCAAACACACTCTGAAAACTAACTAAAATGAAATAGAAAATTGAAAAACTATTATAACCTTGCTGGGAAGTTACCAGCAACACAACAAGATTAACAGTAAATTTGTGTGCAAACATTTGCCAATTAGCACTAAAGACACGAGAGGCTGACGGGAATGTTATTAGTTAACCTAAAACCTTAAGTATTGGACAAATTGAAATTTTGACCTGATGATGGCGGTAGAGGAAAAGTTAAGGTATGAAAAAAAAAAGTCCTTGAGATTCATCCTGACGAAAACATGAATTTCTGAACCAAATTTCACGGCAATACATTCAATAGTTGTTGAGACATTTAACTCAAAACCACAACTGTCTACTTCATGGTGGCGCTGGAGGAAAAGTCAGAGGATCACCAAAGTAATTTATCCTCTGGGGAACAGGACTTTCTGAACCAAATGTCAAGGCAATATATCAAATAGTTGTTGAGACATTTCAGTCTGGACCAAAGTTGTGAACGACTGCCAGACATTTCTATCCCCAGAAAAATCAACATGACAGATCACCTTGTAAATGAAAATGTCCGCATAAACAGGCTGCATTAAGAATAACTGGGAGGTAAAAAAAAGAAAAGCAGGAAACTTATAAACTTTCATTAGAAAACAAAGCGAGTTTTAAATGTCTTTGAACATGAAAAGAACTATAAAAAAGAATCTGAAGAATGAGCACTGAATGCAACCAAGAAGGCAAAAAGCAAAAGCAATATTCGTACCTGAGATTGTAAAGAAGCGCTCTGACCCTGCACACCCTCCCTGCTGGGCTCCATCTCTACAATGACAGCGTCTAACAAGCCTTCCCACACAGATCAGGTGGGATGGAGGCGTCACGTTACCGCCGCTGCATGACAGCACATGCTAATACGGCTCGCCTACTGTTGCTGCTGGCGTGTGTGGAGATGCTAAACAACAAACGTCTCACCTTAAGATTACATAAAGTTTTTTCTAGCCAAAGGCAACAGTATGAACGAGCAGTGGTGGAAAGATACTAAGTAAATTTACTTAAGTACTTATGTTTCGGCTACCTTATACATGTATTTCACAATAATTCAGAGCGACATATTGTACTTTTTACTCCTCTACATTTATCTGAAAGCTATAGTTACCAGCTACTTTGATGATCAACCTATAAAATATGATGCATTATTATAAAACTACAGGCCCTGCATGCCCACACAGGTGTTTTGTTGCTGATTAGACGTCATCTGGTTGGACTTTGCTGGGATTACAAAACGCCATTCAGTAATAGGATTGATTAAGTTGTAACTTGTCTTGCAAAACACTAACAGGAGAGTGAGCGAGGTTGTTAATCAAGCCCTGTCTGTGCATGCCCGCACAGTCCTGAGAAAAAACACATCTCATAAGCTAAAAAAGTCAATTGAACAACAGCTGTCAGTGTGCTGACTTGACTATGACTTGCCCCAAACTGCATATGATTATCATAAAGCGGGCATGTCTGTAAAAGGGAGACTCATGGGTACCCATAAAACCCATTTTCAGAGGTCAAGGGACCCCTTTGAAAATGGCCATGACCGTTTTTCCTAGCCAAAATTTTGCTTAAGTTTGGAGTGTTAGGTAGCCTCCTTCCCGACAAGATAGTGTGACATGGTTGGTACCAATGGATTGGTGGAGCCCGCTACAAACTAAAAATCACAAGTTGCGTTACCTCCGCCAAGGCCAAAGGCCTAGGAAGGAGGTAATGTTTTCACCGGCGTTGGTTTGTTTGTTGGTTTGTCCGTTTGGAGGATTACTCCAAAAGTCCCCGATGGATCTGAATACAATTTTTTGGAGGGGTGGGATTTGGCACAATGAACAATCCGTTCGATTTTGGTGGCAATCCGGGGGGGGACACAAGTTACCGTGTTAACTTTGACAGGACTGAATCCAGACATATTTCATATTAAAATAAGGTACCTACCGCTTTCTTCTTCTTCTCTGCATTTCCCTCTTCTGCTGCCATCTGGTACCTGAGGAGGAGGAAGACAAGTTAAGAGTGAATGAGAGATTTATGGTGATACCGTCATCACAAACTGATACTCCTGCGCTATCTTGCTGTACACACCCAGGAATATATCTGCTCCTCTCCAAAAACATTAGATGATTTCATGTTTCAGTTAATCTGGATGGAAAATCTTCGGCCCACATTAAGTCACACAGAGGCGGCACAGGAAGTGACAAATGGATTGTTTTGTTTCACCGCTGCTTCTAAACTAGAAGACAATCTAGACGCTGTTGTCTCACACAGTCTCAAGTTTTCTCAAATAGTTTTATTGGAGAAGTTTCAAGAGACCTGGAGAGGCGAAACTATTCAGTGTTTAACAAGAAAGGAGCAGATTACAAAAATGTTAAAAGTCTAGAAACATTCTTTTCTTTCCTATAATCAGGGCTTCTGCTGTAACATGATCCGGGAGCAGCACCTATTTGATTGAATCCAGCACCTCCTTTATAACTATCAAAATCTGTAAATACATTTTGTGTAATATTGAATGTTATCTGTTCTGCCTAACATGTTAAATGTAGGTATATTTTGAGAATGTGTAAAGATGTGGATCAGTGACAAAAGTCCTGTGTTGCTGTTCCTGAATGTTATTCCATATGAAAAGTTATCTGGAAAAAGAAAAATTGGACCATTTCTTATAAAACATGGAGGAAATAATATACTAAGTGCTAAAATATTGTCCTCAAATAGAGCAATACTAACTCCTAGTGGTCAGATGGGGTAAGTGCAGAGAGGAAACATCCTACCATGAAACCACCTCCTCCATTCACAAATGAGTAACTTGATATGTTTAACAGGTAAAAGAGGGAAAGCCCTGGATGGTGGTGCGCTTATATAATAATATAAAAGTCTGTGGACCAGAAAATGACACAAATGGAGTTACTGGTTGGAGCTGATGGTGTGATAACTTTACAAAAAAAGAGGAAACTAAAAAAAGCTGAGTGATGAGAAAATGTTGTGAGGAAGACCCATGACCTCATTTCTGAGGTGACAGATAAAAAAAAAGAGACTTATCTGCTGAGTGGCTGCTAGTGAATTATTCATTAAACTCATGGTCAAAGCCAGAGAGGCAGAGTGAGCGAAGGTTAGACTTACTTGGAGAAGCGCTCTGCAATGGCGGTGTTTTTACCCCGGGCAGAGACAATGGTCAGCTCCTTGGCGGTGACCCTCAGTGACTGGGACGCCCACTGTCTGCGGCTGAACGGAGCGGCGGAGGCCATCTTTGCTGCACGTCTGAGTGATCAATCTGTCTAGTCAGCTTGCCAGGAACACACGTCGTAACTCTTGAGAGGACACAAAAAGGAGCATGTTGAGCCAGACGAAAACAAGACAAATAAACACCAGTGTACTGGTGGTAAACTCTTGATTTCACCTCCTTCTCTGCAGTTTTGCGGCTCTAAAACTGGAGAGTTAAAGCTGAAAGAAACACCCTTCCTGTACATTTACATTTTAATGACACTTCCCTTCTCACACTGCTAAATAAATGTCATACTAACCTCTTTTCTTCACACATGTGCGTGGTTAAACTTTAGATCAGATGTGCCAGTTGGGCTTTTACATCAGTACAAAACCTCACCCAGAAATCAATACATTTTGCCAAACTCCACATTTGACTGTGTCACCGTCACTGCAGGATGGAGCGGCCCCAGTATCTGAGTCAGTAAGTCAATAGAGCGCGTCACACAGCCATTGACCATCTGTTCCCTGTGTGACTATGCTCTTACTGAGAGCCTGGAGGGCGACTACCAGCAGACAAGACAACTGATACGCCTGCGTCACACAAACACCCTCTTGTATAAACACACTTTCACAACACACACATGTCTCTACCTGCTTCTGCTGCAACTTCACAGCCTGGAGGCCGACCGCAAGCAGACACAAGCAGTAGCACCGTCAGCTTACAATACATAACTGTCGTCTGTGAGTTATACACGCTCCGGATGAATTAAACAATGAGGTCGATGAGCGGGTCGGTGACGGCAGAGCCTCCAGGGGCTCGACTCATAGGCTCGACGTCACCCAGCAGGTGGACTATTGTGGGATGTCGGGGCTCGTTAATTTCTACAACACTGTTTCCTTTGTGTTAAGTATTCCTCCGCCACTGGGATTGTTAAAATGACATTTATAACTGATAATGTGAGGTAGTATTTTTACATGAAATAACAGCATTAGACTTCAACAAAGGATTTTCTTGATAAATTGATTCATCTTTTGGTCTGAAACATCAGAAAATAGTGAAAAATTAGTTAAAGGTTTCTATTTTTGTCTGAATAACAGGTCAAATCCCAAAGACGTTACATTTTCTACAAGTTAAAAGACAAGAGATCAGCAAATTCTCTCATGTGAGAAGCCAAAACCATCAAATGTTTGGTATTTTTGCTTGAAAAATGGTTTAAATGATTAATCAATTATCACACACTGTGGGATGTTGCCCAATTAGGACTTGTTGAGCCATATCTGCAACCACAAGAATTTGGGAAAGTTTCTTTTCTGATGATTCAAATGATATGGGCTGCAACTATTTTCTTTATCAATTAGTACTATTAAGAGAATAGTGGGAATGCCCAGAGCCCAATTTTAGGTCTTCAAATGTCTTGTTTTGTCCGACCAAAAGTCCAAATCCCAAAGATACTTAGTTTAAAATGACAGAAAAGCAGATTCGCAAATGCAAATCCTCACATTTGAGAGCCTGAAAACAGCGACCGTTTGGTAATTTAGCTTCATTGATGGCTTAAAACATGAATCGATTATCCAAATTGTTGTCAATTTATTTTCTGCCGATCAACTGATTGATTATTTTACTTAATCATTTGAGCTCTAGCTGAATGTCCCTGCACTACAGTCATCTCAAACTCACCTCATCACCACGCTCAGGATCACAAATTGTCTCCTACCAGGTCAAATACAAAATGAAGGATGCTAGTGATAGTGTCTCCTCTGTCACAAGGTTTAGATTACAAACAAAGCAGCATGTAAAACTGATGCAGACTCATGCAAAGTGTTAAAGTCATGTGTCGAAGACAACAAAAGGACCACAGTATCACCAACATTTAACCCTGAGGTTAAAGCTTACAAGGTGCCTTAGACGCCTCATTTCAAATTTTAAAAAGATGCAAAGAATTCATGTATATTTGATTTCAAACTTCAAAGAAACACACAGTAAAAAAACTTTTTTTTCAACTTCATCAAGTCAAAAAGGTGAATACATTTTAAAACCGCCTACCTGTGTGACTATCACAGCTGTTTCTCTCCCTGATGTTTGTTTCAGATGTCCACTACTTGAATATTTCCTTCTCTTCTTCACTCCTCAGCTGCTGCCACCAGTGCTTTTGAGTAGACAGGGAAGAAGGAGGCGTTCCCTACACGCCCATTTAACTCCCACCAGCCAATGATGAAGCAGCATTCACATCCACCTGGCAGGTACGAGCTCTCTCCCTCCTCGTCCAATCAGCAGCGCTCAGTGTGAGCACAGAGAGGTAAGTGAGCCGAGCAGCCAGGGAGCAGGGAGGAGGGGGCAGAGGGAGGACTGAGAGGGGGAGGGGGGATCCCACACTGGATTCCTGGAAATTGAGAGTGAACTACAGAGACTGACTGCCCACTTTCTCACAAGGTCAAGACTTCAGAGGATGTGACTCACTCACAATCCTGGATGACTAGTCTGAAAGAAGGAGGGGGGTTGGAGAGAGAACATGAGATGTTCCTTTTAAAAAATAACCACCTAACCTGCGTAAAAAGGAGATTAAAAGGATATGTTTGCGTGTTTTCAAGTCTTAAAGCAATACTGACGTGCCCATATGTTCACTGAAACAGGTTTTGCTTGCTGTAACCATTCCTCCGGTCCATACTGCCCATTAAAGGATTATTGGTGCCTTAGATCTTTGTTTACTGCCTGCAAAAAGAGTTACCTTACTCTGCTGGACTAATTGGATTAAAGAACAGTCTTTACCTCCACAATACCTCTGGAAAAGATTAATTACATTATTAAAAGGTAAACAATCGCTCTTTAAAAACTTTTGGGGTCCTTTTATAAAATATATGGAGAATGTTGATCTAAACAGGGTTATAATAGTAAACTAAAATAAAAATAAGCAGTTAAAATATTTTTGTATCCTTTAAGAGAAATTAATAAAAATGAACTTAAATTAATTTCAGTTTTAGTTTCTAGCTCTAATATATCACTACTGAAAAAGGAGACGGCATGTATTTCCATCAACTCTCGTGACATTGAACTACAGAAATTGAACAGACTTGACCTTCCAGGAGATGGCGCTATTCTGCAATTGCTTCAATAAAGTAGCGCAAAGACTAAATATTAAACACTATGGCCATTCTTACACAGTTCTCAAACTATATATTTTGTATGTAAATATAGCTTAATAATTCTGCGACATTATACCTGGCCCTAACAAAAACAAACAAAAACTATTGTAAAACTAAATATATAAAAAGTAAAACTATATTTCTGAAAAACTGAAACTAACACTAGCAAACACACTCTGAAAACTAAAACTAAACTAAAAGCAAAATTGAAAAGTCAAAACTAAACTAAAATAAAAACTAATTGAAAATTCAAAACTATTATAACCTTGGTTAATAGTCTCTGGCTCATTGGTTGTTGCAGACTGTGACTTTAGTATAAACATGTTATATTTTTATATTGTGAATGTGATACCGAACAAAAAGTCCACGATCAAAACGTTGCATCTCTAATAAACTCAGTGCTGAAAGTGTGCAGGAATAAGTCAATAGAAATTCAGTCATAAATACAACTTGAAGTGACTGTAATTGTAGTATTTTTACATGAAATAACTGCAATCCATTATTGATTAATCTGCTGATTATTTTCTTGATTAATTGATTTTGGTCTGTGAAACAGCGTCTTATTTTGTTTGACCAACTGTCACATATGAGAAGCCAAAACCATCAAATATTTGGTATTTTTGCTTGAAAGAAAAAAATTCTATTCAATTGTCAAATAGTTGCAAATTATTTTCTGTAAACTAAAAGTTCTATACACATTCATCATCTTAAAACAAATTCTTCTTGTATTCTCTCTTTTACCACCATGTTTGAGGTGGTTACATTGAGGCCCTGTGGGATAATTAAGACTTCAGCTTTGTGGTGGCCCTGAAGACTTTCAGCTCCATCAGTGTCACATTAACAGTGAGTCTAATCCCAAACACATGATGGCTGTGGAGGGAGAGGGACTGGCCTCATCTCCCTCTGGAAAATCCCATCAACTGCACTCAGGATTCCTGAGAATTTCCAAAGCGAACATTAGTTTCATTTTCACCTACAGTATTTATGGCTGGGAGGAGGTGTAGATAGGAATTCTTCTTTCTTTTTTTCTCTCAAACATCAGCACTTAAACAAGAGAGCGTACAGTATAGAGACCTCTGTGTTTAAGAGCTACAACAATTAGTTTGCAACTATTTTGATGATCAGTTAATTGTTTGAGAACATTTTAAATAAAAAACTCCATTCAGTCTTTGATTCCTTTCCGGCTTCTTAATGTGAGAATTTGACACATTTCTGTCTCATAAATGTTAGTAAACTGAATACGTTGAATTTTGGACTGTTTGTTAGACAAAAGAAGACATCTCAAGGTGCTATCTATCTTGGGCTTTGGGAAACTGTGGCGGACATTTTTCACTGTCTTCTTACATTAAATAATCTGTAGAGTAATCGACAATGGAAATAATCGCCAGTTGCAGCCCTACTGTCTTTATTACAGACCCCAGTGGAAGAAGTACTCAGATCTTTTAAGTAAAAGTAGAAATACTCTGTGACAAGTAAAAAACAAGAGGACAAGTACAAGTCCTGCATTCAAAATGTAATTTATTATCAAGATATACTTAAAATACCAAAGTAAAGTACTTATTATGCAGAGTGGCAAAATAAATGTAGTGAAGAAAAAGTACAAATTACCTCCAAAATGTAGCGAAGTAGAAATTTAAAGTTTAAATTTAAAATAGAAATACTCATGTAAAGAACTAATACCTCATAATTGTACAGTACTTCAGTAAAATGTACTGAGTTACATCCCACCACTGTTTACAGAGCGCATGTGGGTGTATGTCTGTACACAATGACACACAATACATCAGGCTCAATACATACAGTACATTATCCTATATGACCCAGTTACATGTTATAGGCTAGACAATGAGCGAAACAGATAAATTACGCATGCCACGGTGCATGCTGGGACACGCTCCTCAGATATGAGCTCATCAGCAAAGATCAGCGTCTGTACCGTGACTCAATGTGTCATTAGGAAAGAGAAAGGATGAGTCCTCTCTTGTATTCACTCAGTCATCTGTTCAAGCACAGGAACCTGTTTCAATGTTCAGATAATATGCTGACAGGTGTAAAACAAAAGATACAGGCTACTGGCATCTTCCCACACAAATATAAGTATTTGAATCTAGTAGTCTGTCCGCTTTGTTGTTTGTTCTGATGATTACTATTTTCATTCTGTGCAATAACAAGACTTTTGTAATACCCAGTCGATGTTGTAATATCTACAGTATGACTTAGAGGGGAGTCCAGATTTCACAAATCAAGATCAAGATTATTAATCACAGGAAGTACCTATCAACAGTTGTACGATGTCTTCTGTGCCTTTAGAGGAGCTGAGATGAGTCAAAGTCGTCAGGGTTATCTGAGGGTTATCTGAGCTTGGGAGTCAGTGAGGGACCAATATTAGAGACTAAAAGTCAATATTTCTCAGCCTCGGCCGCTTTGATTTTGACAAGTATTTCTTTAACCTTGCAAGTTGCCCAACTTTATGATACTAAATCACTGGAGTGCCCCTTTAAAAACAGTTTATAGCCACGCTAGCGACTGTGTGAGGCTGTAATGCTCATTGTAAAAGAAGGTCAAACTGTTTTGATGGATAAAAGCGCAGGTCAAAATGTGTATTTGTTTGGCCAGAGAGTGGTGTACTGTAAGAATCTACATCTGAAGGGTTTATCATGACGTGAGCATGAAAGTGTTAAGAGATGTTCGTGGCAGTGTTTATTTATATGAGGGCGGTGTAAAAAGAAAAGGTCAACACATGAAGATACTTGTGAAATTTTATGATCATAAGTAGAGAAGTGAAAGCGAGGTGGAGAGATGTAAACATACAAATGCAAAGTGGCACTAAACACAAGACACAGCTGAGGCTAAGTGGTTGAAGAAGTACTCAGATCTTTTACTTAAGCAAAAGTATTAATACCACAGTGTAAAAATACTCACATATATACTTTAAGTACCAAAAGTAAATGTACTCATGCAGAGTGGCCCATTTCATGTATTAGTTGATTAATATTTTGTATTAATAATCTGAATCTGAGTAACTTAAGTTATATAAATAAATGTAGTGAAGTTAAAAGTACAATATTGTCTTCCAAAATGTAGTGGAGTAGAATTATAAAGTAGTATAAAATGGAAATACTTAAGTAAAGTACCAGGAAGTTAAGTACAGTACTACAGTAAGTTAAGCAGCAGACAGGTTGTCCTCCAGACTGAGAGACAGGTACAGCTCAGGTGAACTCTGACTCACCATCTTGTCTCGACAAGGAAGCTCTGAATTACGATAAGTCTTGATAACACCTGTTTCCTCGTCACACAATTACTTAATTTCTGTCTAAGTTGTACTTCATCATGGCTCATACTCACATGAGCTGCGACAGGTAGTTTGTCAGGGACTCACTCACTTCAGACAGTCATCATTCATCTGACAGGAGGTGCAGCGATACAGCACGTAACACATCATGTAACAAAGTACAGATACTAAAATACTACAGTGACGTACAAATTTGAGGTACTTGTACTTTGATCGTGTATATCCATTCCAATGCCACTTATACTTCACTACCTTTATTTGGCAGCTACAGCTACTACTTCACCAATTAAGATTTTAGTGTACATACAAAACATATGCGTTTATAAAACCATTTTTATAGATTAAACTACCGAAGGACATTATCATTATATATTACATTATGCCAAAAATGTGTTACACAGAGAAAATGAGATTGAGTCAGGTCAGAGCAGTCTGAGTTTTGTGGTTAAACTTTCCTCATTTTCTTAACCTGGATCGGCAGCATTTCACCTCTCACATCTCCTCCTCACTGCCCTGATTTCTTAAAAGTAGCAATCCTTTTGTTTTTACATAAGCACACGTCAGCTGATGTTCCTCCCTGCAGATCTCTGATGACATGGTGTGGTAAAATAAGGAACTGCATATTAATTAAAATGCTGAATATAAAATCTTGTTATCCCAGTGAGAAAATACATTTTGTCATGAAGTTTGACATTTTTTATTACTTTCTTGTCTGTACAACACGGTACATAACAGACACAAAACAAACAAAAACATTAAGAGGGAAAATAATAAAGGGCACAATCCAAACTTATGTTTACTGCACTTCTGAGGGCTTTTATACCGGACGTTTGTAGTCTTGTTTGTCTTACTACAGCAATAAGTGACTAATGGTGAAACATTTTACCTCTCAAAAGCCATAAGAGTGACTTTACAAATATTTTTACAATCTCCAAGCTTTGATTTGTGGTGAAATGTCAGTGAACAAATGTTTGCTAACTGTGAAGAATGAGAAGATCAATGTCTATATTTCAATCATCAGAAAAAGACCTAAGGATCACCTAAAATATCAAGTGAACCATTATGATTTGTCAAATAAAACTCATTTTACATTGTTAAACCCAAATGTTAAACTTCAAATTTAACACTTCAACTGGACCCAACATACAGACTATTTACAACTGAGGCAACAAAGAAAACACAAAAACATTTTTCTTCCGGCAATGAACTTCAAATGCACCGAAAAAGGCAGATTTCCATACATCAAATGGTAACATCTTCAAGCATGTCTGTGTAAAAGGCAACACAATAAATAAAACAAATGGCACAGAAGGTTTAGACAATCAAAACTCAGAAGCACAACGTCTTGTGAAATATTCACAGGAAACTAAACACTAAAGCAAGCACGCGAAAAATCTTCAGAGTCGACGTCCCTGCAGACGGCAACACAAGCTGGACTAAACAGAATTGAGATAAACAAAAAATCACAATCTAATTACAGTGAGAGGAATAAGAGAATGACATTTATAATTCAATATAGTATTTGTATTTACAAGCATTTATACAACTGAGGGCATCAAACGGGGGTTCAAGCTTATTACTACATTAGGACATGGAGCAGAACAATCAGATCATATAATGCACCAAAATATAAACCTTGTAAACATCTCACCTTTTATCTCAGATATCAGTCAGATTAAGTTTCTATTAGCCAGGTTCATAATATATTTGTCCTTACTTTAAGGCATAGGTATCAAGCTTAGGAGTGAGCCTCTTATACGATTTTATTTTAAATAAGCCAGATTTAATCTGAAGGTTTCACTCCAACGAGGAAATCTCTACTCGTCACGGCAAACCCCCTCCCAGGCAAAACGTCCCTTCTTGTCTCTGGATCAGCTCAGTTAGCTGTAAAGTTATAAGATCTCCTCCACTCCGTGCGCAAAGATCATGACGAGGCCGGGCTCCAGGATCATGTCCTCCCCCATATGCTGATTCTCACAGGCCATCACCACCACTGCCTGCTTGCCAGGGATACGCTTGGCAACGTAGTTCTCATAGTAGCGCCTGTTCATCTGCCGCGTCTCGAGCGTGGCCAGTCCCTGAGGCCAGTTGCGCTCGTGGGCGTTCTCGATCAGGTCGTTCACAATTGAGAGAGGACAGCCGCTGTCGATGAGGGAGCGTTTGATGACGGCCTGGAGCACAGCATCGGGAGTGGAGATCATCCCGCCCCAGCGTGTCACCCTGGCAGGCTGCATGGAGTTCACCCACCTGAAGATGAGATGAAGTGAAAACCACAAGAAAATTAGGGCCTGAGCTGCAGCTCCCTGACAAAGTTAAAGAGTAACTTTGGTATTGTTCAACCCTATTTTCCCATGTTTTTGTGTTTAACTGACTAATGGGGAAAACTATTTCTGGCAATTGGTCCAGTATTGAGGGAGAGCGCTGTAGACAGCAGCTGCTCACGAGCTGCAGTATGGTGCTATTGGGGCAAGCAGGCACTGTCATTTTGGAAAGAGTCTCGCTCAAGGAGAAGTCTCGTTGTGAAATCTGGCGAGGTGATGTGTTGCTGGAAGACAATAGTGGAATATATCCATGGTGGAAACACAAGAGTTTGTTGTGTTGGAGTACAGAAAGCGTAGCTTAGTGTTATCTAAAAGATTTTCAATGTCCTGGCTGAATATTTAGACGATTTCCAATGTGGATGAGGTCTTGGAATTCGATGGCCGCCCGTATTTATTTGAGCCAGAGCATACGGATAGACTTCTCCTTGAGCGGGACTTGAACACAATAACAAACAGACCGGATCAAGAGAAAGGTAAGAAAAATGTATCATTTCTCTGTAGGATCTTTTCCATAATGTTGTCAAACACTGATAATAACAATCTGAGCCTGTCAGTGGCAAAAACAAGCACTTTCAGTGAACGTAACGTTACATTGACGCTGCTCACTTGACCTCGCAGCTCGTTTCACGGCTGCTGGTTACAGCATTCTCCCTCTAAACTGGACCAATTTCAAAAATTGTTGTCCGCATTTGTCACTTAGACTTAAACACATGGGAAAATAGGGTCCAGGTTGAAAAATACAGAAGTTACCCTTTAATATTAGAAAACAAGCGGAAGAGAGAATGAAATTTCACTTACTCCAAGATCTCATTGTACTCTATGCTCTCCTCGAGGTTTTGCAGGTTGGGGTTAGCACTGCGGATTGCTCTCATGTAGGCTTTTAGCAGCTGAATGTCCCGTTTCTGGAAATTAAAAGCATCATCTTCAGTGACTGATTTCACAAAATCTCCTAAAGCTAAACAGGAATTTAGAAATGGCTAATTTACTACAGTAAAGTCTGGTGGCTGCCTCAAAAGCTGCACATATAAGGATGTAACACATTTCTCAATATCTTTGGATCCAGTATTCTGCCCTTAAATCACTTTTATTGGATTTTTGGCAAATACTGATCCTCAATCGTTTTAGCTTCAGATTCCAATCTAGCCATTAAGAATATATATTGTAATATAAGGCACTGCTTATAGAGTTAAGTGATAATTGTATATAATATTCTTCTTCTCCTCCTTTATATATTGTGACAAAACTGTCAGGTCTCATGTCCAAATGACAACACACACAACATTAGACCTTAAAAACTTGACTGCGTTCAACTAAGGTGCCAATTATACAGATATACACAGTACCAAACACAAATTAAACAGAACATATACAGAAACATGCACCCATACCATCCTGTACCACAAAGACATATCACACTCAAATTATTAATAAGACCCAGTCAAGCAAACATTCTACAAAACAATAATCATAATCTGTACCCAAATATGTTGAGCCCTTTATAAACCCAGATCCCAAAAAGCATTTTAGTAACTGAATAATAGTAAGTACTCAGTAGAAAACTCTGTCAATACAAAGTGGTTGTTATGGAAAATAAATATGCTCTTGGCTATTTCAAAACCTGTTCCACAGAAAACAAGAAAAACAATATTTTTCAGAACTAGGCTCATAAAGTCATTTTTAGTTAACACATTAGTGAGCAGGCAAATATTCTTACTTGTTCCCCCAACTGGTGTTTATGCTCTGCAACAGTTTTCTCCAGATCGGAAATCTTAGTCTGTTGCTGCTGGACGACGCTCCGCAAGTGTTTGATGCAGTTATGGTTGGGCACCTCGTCTTTGGGCATCTCAAGCCTGCAAGAGTGGGGGAGATAGAATAATTGGAGAGAAAATAGAGGATTTAATACCATACCAAACAGAGGACAGGTTATACATTTTTGTAAATAATTTATTTTGCTTTTACAGCATAAATATTTAATGGTGATAATTATTATTATTCATTTTGGTTGAGCAACTGTTGTGTTTCGATTAGCTGTCACTTGACCTGTCTCTAGAGTTCAAAGGGTGACTAGAAATTCATAATCAATGCACAGTCACAATGCAGTGTACAAGCCACTCACCCACATCCCTCCTCACAGTTGACGGGCCTTTTGGGGTTGTGCTCACAGTCCTTGAGGTGTGACTGCAGCTGGTCCAGCCGCAGAGTGGCTATGCAACCAAAACCCGCATTATCACAGCTGATCTGAAGCTTGGACAGCATGTTGCGCATGATGCGTGGCACGGGCCGGAGGTGAGCGAGCGTCACTACCGTGCGGTCAACAGGACATATCTGCTGCTGGGCGAACCACTGTGTTATACAGGCATTGCAGAAGGCATGCTCACAGTGTGGAGCCTGAAATGGAAAAAAGGAGAACACAGAGCCCCAAAAATGAAAAATGTGAACGCTGATACGATTAAGGTTTGGGTAATCTTTCAGACAGGAACTTGCCTGCACTGGTTCTTCGAGCACTCCACTACATATAGGGCACAGCAGGTCTTCATCCACCTCCCCTTGGAACCTCGTAACGTCGTACCCCATGGTACATTACTGGGATCCACAACCTCCTGAGCAACACACAGCCAAAGCAAATTAAATTTTCAGACAACTTAAATGCATCAACATGTGACTGTAGATATTACACAAATATATACTTTGAGCCTACCTCACTCACAAAGGGCCTTAAATGCTTCCATTCAGCTCTTGATGTTAAGCTGATGCGTCACATCTGGCAGAAATAATCTGTCTGGTGAAAGAGACACAGACACTCCCTGCAAAACAATTATGATATTCACACTGATTATTTAGTTTTCAAAAGACTATTGGATAGCTGATTGTTGGAGCTGAGTATGCTATATAATCTAAACCCACATGATAAACACAATATACATGCAGCTTATCTACAGACATATATTTAAATGGAAGGAAGATCAGTCAAGATCAAGCATTAGCAAACTATACTCTACTACTAGACTCTATAAAAAAGGAAAAACGAGAGGAACATTGCTAATAAACATATATTATGATATTATTAAATCAATCAAAGCTATAAAAGGTACAATGACTCAAGAAAGTTTAGTCATTTGAGCCAGGATGACTCTATAAAAAGGAAAAACGAGGGAAACATTGCTAATAAACATATATTGTGATATTATTAAATCAATAAAAAGCTATAAAAGGTACAATGACTCAAGAAATTTGAGCACACAGCCATATTTAATACATCCCAGAGCCAAAAAGAGATGCCCTTGATCAGTGTGTGGTTTCCTAACATTATCCTCAAGCCGAGCTCCATCATCTTGAGGAGAGCATCCTGTTGTCCCAGGTGACTGCTGGCTGCAGGCTGACCCAATTTCAGAGAAAGCAGCAGCAGCACACCGGTCTGGAGGCGTTTTTACAGACAGATCCCTTTTTTCTTCCCATCGCACTCAGCATGCCTTTGCACACAAGCTAATGGTAGCTATGATGTATAAGGTTAGTTCAGTGTTACAAATAACACTAAACAATAGCTTTGGGTTTATAATGAGTTAAACTTCTTGACTAAACACTCCAATGCTTTGAGTTCAGATGTCAGTACAGCTTTGCTCGCCATGAATTAAATGTGGCTAACGCTTGCTAACAGGCTAGCAACTGGTATCGTTGGTTTCCTCTGGATGTTAGCCATCAAGCTAACCAGACAGACCTCAGTCTGGACAAACTACACCCACAAATGTCTCATTACAATCACACACATTTGAAGAAAACATCACAACGGACTGATTTACTTACTTGAACATGTAGTAGAACAGATCCTTATCACGATGTTTGTGTATTTTCGGACGTCCTACTGTAACTAGTAGCTCGCTAGCCACGTCTCTGTGCTACATCCTCTCTACACCTTCTGCACAGCGGTTGCAGCCGAGTCTGAGACCGGAAGTGCCACTATAGTGATGTGTCGGTCAAGAACGAACCGGCTAAAAAGAGCCGGCTCCCATGGTTCACTTAAAGGGACTGTTTGTAACTTCTTACACGTATGAATCTACCGGGTCGGTGTCCCATGCGCGCTCGCGTGTGGCTACGCTGTTCAGACTCAGACTCCAACACAAACTACACGGAAGCACCAAAACCGCAAAGTTCTATCTAGTGAAGCCCGTCTTGCAAAACAGTGTTGGCGGCAGTCGTAGTACGCGGGGGAAACCGTAGCTTTGGTCTCCAGGGCCGGAGTCTCTGCTGTACTCTGCTCCTCTGCCTGCTTGCCTTCACTCACACACCGCGCGCGTTCTCGCTCCACTCTTACGTGCATGCGCGCACACTCCACACTGCAGAAGAGTTAGTCTAGCTCTGAGAATATCTAGTAAATGTACAGTGGACGTTTGTGCAGAAATAACTGCTGCAGCTCCTCCAGACCAACAGAGGTTTTCCGTGTCTTGTGAAGTGACGGGGCTCCGCAGCGAGAAACGTTATCATCTCTGACTTGGTGTCGGAGGGAGACACCCAGGCACCCGGTCAGAGACGATAACGTTTCTCTTCCTGCTTCAGCCCCGGAGGCTGAGGCAGGAAAAGCCAACGCTATGATCAGCAGTGATTCATGGAGAGACGTTCGTCTGGTCAGTTAACATTACTGCCAAGCAGGTGAAATATAGAGTGATATTGTGGTTTTAGCTGACGTGTGTCGCCTCACTGTGTTGAGCGATGTACGTTCATGTCTATTTAGAGCGAGCACAAGCGCGAGCCCGACGCTGACTTTCGTTGACTTAACGGCCACAGGTGTCGCTGTTAACAAGCAATTCTGATTCTTACAAACAGTCTCTTTAATTCAAGGCAGAATGATAGCATGATCTTCTCCGCGCCACGGGCACTCCATGCACTGATGGTACGTGTCCACAGCCTCCATGCTTTCCACACTTCCCCATTCATTGTCTATGTAAGCAGCCGCGCCATGCATTCTGGTAGAGTGGCGTCACGATTCATGAGACGGAACGTCACGACGCCCGCTCCTCATTTGCATAAAGTTGAGGGCTATTTTACTTTATGTAAATCTCCGTGGTGTCCACCAAGCGTCCAATGTTGGGAAGCGTCGCGTCCCCTCGCAATAAAAAAACGCCCCTGTGGAGACATACCATTACTGTGACTGACGTTGTGTTATTGACATCCGTGTGACCAATCAGGTGATGACAGACAAGGACCATACCATCAAGCAGGGAAGGGCGGGGTCGCACGGCGTGCTGACGGTCTACAGGTACAGAGCAGGAGGGAGAGGATGAGAAAAAGAGAGAGAGGAGTGCGGCGCGCGAACAGCAGATAAGATGAGTTACAGTCAGAAACGAAGCAGCATGTAAAATTACGGTATTCTGGAAATTATACGGTTTAGTATAATTATATTGAATAATTTAAGTGATATATGTGCACACATACTAATCATAGGTCAAAACAACTAAAGCTAAGTTTGGCTGAATTATAAAAGGCAGAAGTGAAGTAAAATGAAGAGCCGTTTGGGAGCCGAAAGAGCCGGCTCCTCTTGGTGAGCTGAGCCAAATGATCTGGCTCACTAAAAAGAGCCGGAATTCCCATCACTAACCGGAAGTGCCACTGCTAGCTGACGCTGCCTCCATTTGAGCCAACCCTCTACTACTGCTGCTGGTTTATAGCTAAGAGAGACACAAATCAAACTAAACCAAACAATATATAGACCGATTCAAATGGCCGGGACGGCTTCAGTAGCTGGCGAAGTGTTCGTCGATGCTTTGCCGTATTTTGACCAAGGTTACGACGCAGCAGGAGTCCGAGAAGCGGTGAGTAAACAGAGAGCTAAGCTAACTGGAGCTAGCCGCTAGCTCACCATGCTTCACTCAGCTAATGGACAAGACACACTGTAGAAACACTTTAATGCTACACTTGGTGGTTAGAAACTACAACAATTAGTCTGCCCACAGTTAGATATGCTGATGTTTAGCATGCTCGTTTGTTTTAGTGAGTTATTTAGCCAACAGTAGGTAACTGTTCGTGTTTCAATTGTATGTTAGCTAGCTATCTGCTTCCTGTGAAGAGTGTAGTCTGTGTAGTAGCTGATACTCTCACATTAAAATCCATTGAATATTAATGTGTTTTGGTTACTACAGAACTCCTCAGAGAACAAGACCTTTTATTAAGTGCTCAATTACCCATCATCACTCTTTCTTAGACAGATATGTTGACAGTTCATAGTAGAAGAATCACAGGTGTGACTTTAGTCTCCTCCATTTAGACGTACCAATAAGTTACGCTAGTCAGCCAGCATTTACAAGCCCAGGGAAAATGGAAAATCTATCTATCTTATTATGTATTATTCCGATAAGTAATTTATAAGAAGCCAAATAACTGTCATTGACTTAACAAGCGCAGCATTTACACACTCCGATACAGTAGTCGGCGGTACTGTATTCACACTTTCTCCCCTGTAAGAGATCTCTGGCCCCCAAAAATGTTGATGATCTCTGGTTTAAAGTACACCTTCTAAGCTATCACAATGGAATATTTCCACATGGTAGAAACTAGTATAATTTCTGGTGGTGTAAGTCAGCTATGAGAAATGATGTGTGCTTAAAAAGTCCCTTTCTTTTTCCATTTAAAGATGACATGACACTGATAAATTTGCCTTCAGCCAGAGAGTGAAACTAGCTGTTGTAATCTTTTTATTATGTTATTAGGGCCCGAGCACGAAAGTGCCAGGACCCAACGGTGTCCTGGCACGAAGTGCAAGGAACCTATTGTTTTTCTGGGGATTATTATTATTATTATTAGGGCCCGAGCACGAAAGTGCCAGGACCCAACGGTGTCCTGGCACGAAGTGCAAGGAACCTATTGTTTTTCTGGGGATTATTAGGGCCCGAGCACGAAAGTGCCAGGACCCAACGGTGTCCTGGCACGAAGTGCAAGGAACCTATTGTTTTTCTGGGGATTATTATTATTATTAGGGCCCGAGCACGAAAGTGCCAGGACCCAACGGTGTCCTGGCACGAAGTGCAAGGAACCTATTGTTTTTCTGGGGATTATTATTATTATTCTTTTTCCGCTGGTAGATCGCGTTTTTGACGACCTTAGCCATCCCCAAAACTCACGAAAAGTGGAGTATGCGTCAGAACTGGTGGGAAATTCAATGTTCTGGAGTGACTGGGCTCGGGTGTCTCCAGAGGGCTCCATAGCGCCCCCTAACGTACGCAGTTTTTCAGAGAAAGTTTCTTCGATCTTCACGAAATTCAAGTATGTCATTGCTCACGCCCTCATACCTGGATTAAATGATTTTGAGATTTCTTCGGCAAACAGGAAGTCAGCCATGTTGGACTTCCTGCGTGATTTTAGAATTTACGAACGCATATTTGAAGACTTTAGGATGCACAAAAATTTATGAAACTTTACACACACATCCAAACTAGTAATTACTTCATTTTAGTGGTGAAATTTTGCTTGGGCGTGGCATGTTGGCTCTCTAGCGCCCCCTTATGTCTTTCAGATTTTGAACATACCTTTAGGTACTCGAAAACTCATGAAATTTGGCAAGATGATAGACACCTGTGAACTTTATTTAAATATATAGCCATTAGGCTCAGTGTGTTTAGCCGGCTCTATAGCGCCCCCTAACGCGTTGAAATTTTAACTTTGTCAAAGTTGATCCGATAATCATGAAATTTGGTATGCATATCCCACTCATCATTTGAAACATATTCCTCATTGGGTTTCATTAGCTCCGCCCACCCGGAAGTCGGCCATATTGGATTTCATGTCACTTTTAGCATTTTATAGGCCGCGTACTTTAACGAACTCCTCCTACAGATTTAATCAGATCGATTTGAAATTTGGTCAGGACCATCTTAAGACCTTGAAGATGAAAAGTTATTAAAATCGTGAGTTTTCACTTAACGAGCGGAACGTGGCGTGGCGTCCATTTTGAGCCATTCGCCATGAAACAGGCAGTTATTGTAACTCAACTGTACATAGTCCGATCTGCCCCAAATCTCTCAGGTATGATGGTGGTCCAGTACTGATGACATGTATATGAAAAATTATACTCATAGCCCCGCCCCAAGACGTTAGCCCCGCCCCCGTTCATATCTCATGAACCGTTTATAGTAGAGTCTTGCGGGAGGTGTCATATCACTCAGCAGAGAGTGCCTGTTTCATTGGGGATGGTTAGCCCCGCCCCCTACACATTAGCCCCGCCCCCTTTCATAACTCATGATCCGTTTGTAGTAGAGTCTTGTGGGGGGTGTCATATCACTCAGCAGAGAGTGCCTGTTTCATTGGTGAAAGTTATGCCCGCCCCCTACACATTAGCCACGCCCCCTTTCATAACTCGTGATCCGTTTGTCGTAGAGTCTTGTGGGAGGTGTTATATCGCTCAGCAGAGAGTGCCTGTCGTAGAGCCTTGCGGCAGGCGTCGTGGCGCTCGTCAGAGTTTCGGCTTCACGGTGCCCGGCCGCGTCGGTCGGCGTCCCGCCAGCATCCTCGACGCGCAAGGGGCGAGGGCCCGTTCATCGCTGCTTGCAGCTTTAATTAGGGCCCGAGCACGAAAGTGCCAGGACCCAACGGTGTCCTGGCACGAAGTGCAAGGAACCTATTGTTTTTCTGGGGATTATTATTAGGGCCCGAGCACGAAAGTGCCAGGACCCAACGGTGTCCTGGCACGAAGTGCAAGGAACCTATTGTTTTTCTGGGGATTATTAGGGCCCGAGCACGAAAGTGCCAGGACCCAACGGTGTCCTGGCACGAAGTGCAAGGAACCTATTGTTTTTCTGGGGATTATTATTAGGGCCCGAGCACGAAAGTGCCAGGACCCAACGGTGTCCTGGCACGAAGTGCAAGGAACCTATTGTTTTTCTGGGGATTATTATTATTATTATTATTATTATTCTTTTTCCGCTGCAAGATCGCGTTTTTGACGACCTTAGCCATCCCCAAAACTCACGAAAAGTGGAGTATGCGTCAGAACTGGTGGGAAATTCAATGTTCTGGAGTGACTGGGCTCGGGTGTCTCCAGAGGGCTCCATAGCGCCCCCTAACGTACGCAGTTTTTCAGAGAAAGTTTCTTCGATCTTCACGAAATTCAAGTATGTCATTGCTCACGCCCTCATACCTGGATTAAATGATTTTGAGATTTCTTCGGCAAACAGGAAGTCAGCCATGTTGGACTTCCTGCGTGATTTTAGAATTTACGAACGCATATTTGAAGACTTTAGGATGCACAAAAATTTATGAAACTTTACACACACATCCAAACTAGTAATTACTTCATTTTAGTGGTGAAATTTTGCTTGGGCGTGGCATGTTGGCTCTCTAGCGCCCCCTTATGTCTTTCAGATTTTGAACATACCTTTAGGTACTCGGAATCTCATAAAATTTGGCAAAATGATAGACACCTGTGAACTTTATGTAACTGTATAGCCATTAGGCTCAGTGTGTTTAGCCGGCTCTATAGCGCCCCCTAACGCGTTGAAATTTTAACTTTGTCAAAGTTGATCCGATATTCATGAAATTTGGTATGCATATCCCACTCATCATTTGAAACATATTCCTCATTGGGTTTCATTAGCTCCGCCCACCCGGAAGTCGGCCATATTGGATTTCATGTCACTTTTAGCGTTTTATAGGCCGCGTACTTTAACGAACTCCTCCTACAGATTTGATCAGATGGAGTTGAAATTTGGTCAGGACCATCTTAAGACCTTGAAGATGAAAAGTTATTAAAATGATGAGTGTCCACTTAACGATCGGACCGTAGCGTGGCGGCCATTTTGAGCCATTCGCCATGAAACAGGCAGTTATTGTAACTCAACTGTACATAGTCCGATCTGCCCCAGATTTCTCAGGTATGATGGTGCTCCAGTACTGATGACATGTATATGAAAAATTATACTCATAGCCCCGCCCCAAGACGTTAGCCCCGCCCCCTTTCATATCTCATGAACCGTTTATAGTAGAGTCTTGCGGGAGGTGTCATATCACTCAGCAGAGAGTGCCTGTTTCATTGGGGATGGTTAGCCCCGCCCCCTACACATTAGCCCCGCCCCCTTTTATAACTCATGATCCGTTTGTCGTAGAGTCTTGTGGGAGGTGTCATATCACTCAGCAGAGAGTGCCTGTTTCATTGGTGAAAGTTATGCCCGCCCCCTACACATTAGCCACGCCCCCTTTCATAACTCGTGATCCGTTTGTCGTAGAGCCTTGCGGCAGGCGTCGTCGCGCTCGTCAGAGTTTCGGCTTCACCGTGCCCGGCCGCGTCGGTCGGCGTCCCGCCAGCATCCCCGACGCGCAAGGGGCGAGGGCCCGTTCATCGCTGCTTGCAGCTTTAATTATTATTCTTTTTCCGCTGCAAGATCGCGTTTTTGACGACCTTAGCCATCCCCAAAACTCACGAAAAGTGGAGTATGCGTCAGAACTGGTGGGAAATTCAATGTTCTGGAGTGACTGGGCTCGGGTGTCTCCAGAGGGCTCCATAGCGCCCCCTAACGTACGCAGTTTTTCAGAGAAAGTTTCTTCGATCTTCACGAAATTCAAGTATGTCATTGCTCACGCCCTCATACCTGGATTAAATGATTTTGAGATTTCTTCGGCAAACAGGAAGTCAGCCATGTTGGACTTCCTGCGTGATTTTAGAATTTACGAACGCATATTTGAAGACTTTAGGATGCACAAAAATTTATGAAACTTTACACACACATCCAAACTAGTAATTACTTCATTTTAGTGGTGAAATTTTGCTTGGGCGTGGCATGTTGGCTCTCTAGCGCCCCCTTATGTCTTTCAGATTTTGAACATACCTTTAGGTACTCGAAAACTCATGAAATTTGGCAAGATGATAGACACCTGTGAACTTTATTTAAATATATAGCCATTAGGCTCAGTGTGTTTAGCCGGCTCTATAGCGCCCCCTAACGCGTTGAAATTTTAACTTTGTCAAAGTTGATCCGATAATCATGAAATTTGGTATGCATATCCCACTCATCATTTGAAACATATTCCTCATTGGGTTTCATTAGCTCCGCCCACCCGGAAGTCGGCCATATTGGATTTTATGTACGATTTTCCCAATTTTTGAGTTTTATTGGCCACGTACTTTAACGAACTCCTCCTACAGATTTGATCAGATGGAGTTGAAATTTGGTCAGGACCATCTTAAGACCTTGAAGATGAAAAGTTATTAAAATGATGAGTGTCCACTTAACGATCGGACCGTAGCGTGGCGGCCATTTTGAGCCATTCGCCAGTTATTGTAACTCAACTGTACATAGTCCGATCTGCCCCAAATCTCTCAGGTATGATGGTGCTCCAGTACTGATGACATGTATATGAAAAATTATACTCATAGCCCCGCCCTAAGACGTTAGCCCCGCCCCCTTTCATAACTCATGAACCGTTTATAGTAGAGTCTTGTGGGATGTGTCATATCACTCAGCAGAGAGTGGGTTAACCCTAACTCAACTGTACATAGTCCGATCTGCCCCAAATTTCTCAGGTATGATAAGGGTCCAGTCCTGATTATATGTAAATGCAAAAATATAGTCATAGCCACGGCCCCTACACATTAGCCCCGCCCCCTTTCATAACTCATGATCCGTTTGTCGTAGAGTCTTGTGGGAGGTGTCATATCACTCAGCAGAGAGTGCCTGTTTCATTGGTGAAGGTTATCCCCGCCCCAAGACGTTAGCCCCGCCCCCTTTCATAACTCATGATCCGTTTGTCGTAGAGTCTTGTGGGAGGTGTCATATCACTCAGCAGAGAGTGCCTGTTTCATTGGTGAAGGTTATGCCCGCCCCCTACACATTAGCCACGCCCCCTTTCATTACTCATGATCCGTTTGTCGTAGAGTCTTGTGGGAGGTGTTATATCGCTCAGCAGAGAGTGCCTGTTTCATTGGTGAAGGTTATGCCCGCCCCCTACACATTAGCCCCGCCCCCTTTCATAACTCGTGATCCGTTTGTCGTAGAGTCTTGTGGGAAGTGTCATATAACTCAGCAGAGAGTGCCTGTTTCATTGGTGAAGGTTATGCCCGCCCCCTACACATTAGCCCCGCCCCCTTTCATAACTCATGAACCGTTTGTCGTAGAGCCTTGCGGCAGGCGTCGTGGCGCTCGTCAGAGTTTCGGCTTCACGGTGCCCGGCCGCGTCGGTCGGCGTCCCGCCAGCATCCCCGACGCGCAAGGGGCGAGGGCCCGTTCATCGCTGCTTGCAGCTTTAATTATTATTCTTTTTCCGCTGCAAGATCGCGTTTTTGACGACCTTAGCCATCCCCAAAACTCACGAAAAGTGGAGTATGCGTCAGAACTGGTGGGAAATTCAATGTTCTGGAGTGACTGGGCTCGGGTGTCTCCAGAGGGCTCCATAGCGCCCCCTAACGTACGCAGTTTTTCAGAGAAAGTTTCTTCGATCTTCACGAAATTCAAGTATGTCATTGCTCACGCCCTCATACCTGGATTAAATGATTTTGAGATTTCTTCGGCAAACAGGAAGTCAGCCATGTTGGACTTCCTGCGTGATTTTAGAATTTACGAACGCATATTTGAAGACTTTAGGATGCACAAAAATTTATGAAACTTTACACACACATCCAAACTAGTAATTACTTAATTTTAGTGGTGAAATTTTGCTTGGGCGTGGCATGTTGGCTCTCTAGCGCCCCCTTATGTCTTTCAGATTTTGAACATACCTTTAGGTACTCGAAAACTCATGAAATTTGGCAAGATGATAGACACCTGTGAACTTTATTTAAATATATAGCCATTAGGCTCAGTGTGTTTAGCCGGCTCTATAGCGCCCCCTAACGCGTTGAAATTTTAACTTTGTCAAAGTTGATCCGATAATCATGAAATTTGGTATGCATATCCCACTCATCATTTGAAACATATTCCTCATTGGGTTTCATTAGCTCCGCCCACCCGGAAGTCGGCCATATTGGATTTCATGTCACTTTTAGCATTTTATAGGCCGCGTACTTTAACGAACTCCTCCTACAGATTTAATCAGATCGATTTGAAATTTGGTCAGGACCATCTTAAGACCTTGAAGATGAAAAGTTATTAAAATCGTGAGTTTTCACTTAACGAGCGGAACGTGGCGTGGCGTCCATTTTGAGCCATTCGCCATGAAACAGGCAGTTATTGTAACTCAACTGTACATAGTCCGATCTGCCCCAAATCTCTCAGGTATGATGGTGGTCCAGTACTGATGACATGTATATGAAAAATTATACTCATAGCCCCGCCCCAACACGTTAGCCCCGCCCCCTTTCATATCTCATGAACCGTTTATAGTAGAGTCTTGCGGGAGGTGTCATATCACTCAGCAGAGAGTGCCTGTTTCATTGGGGATGGTTAGCCCCGCCCCCTACACATTAGCCCCGCCCCCTTTCATAACTCATGATCCGTTTGTAGTAGAGTCTTGTGGGGGGTGTCATATCACTCAGCAGAGAGTGCCTGTTTCATTGGTGAAAGTTATGCCCGCCCCCTACACATTAGCCACGCCCCCTTTCATAACTCGTGATCCGTTTGTCGTAGAGTCTTGTGGGAGGTGTTATATCGCTCAGCAGAGAGTGCCTGTCGTAGAGCCTTGCGGCAGGCGTCGTGGCGCTCGTCAGAGTTTCGGCTTCACGGTGCCCGGCCGCGTCGGTCGGCGTCCCGCCAGCATCCTCGACGCGCATGGGGCGAGGGCCCGTTCATCGCTGCTTGCAGCTTTAATTATTAGGGCCCGAGCACGAAAGTGCCAGGACCCAACGGTGTCCTGGCACGAAGTGCAAGGAACCTATTGTTTTTCTGGGGATTATTATTAGGGCCCGAGCACGAAAGTGCCAGGACCCAACGGTGTCCTGGCACGAAGTGCAAGGAACCTATTGTTTTTCTGGGGATTATTATTAGGGCCCGAGCACGAAAGTGCCAGGACCCAACGGTGTCCTGGCACGAAGTGCAAGGAACCTATTGTTTTTCTGGGGATTATTATTAGGGCCCGAGCACGAAAGTGCCAGGACCCAACGGTGTCCTGGCACGAAGTGCAAGGAACCTATTGTTTTTCTGGGGATTATTATTAGGGCCCGAGCACGAAAGTGCCAGGACCCAACGGTGTCCTGGCACGAAGTGCAAGGAACCTATTGTTTTTCTGGGGATTATTATTATTATTCTTTTTCCGCTGCAAGATCGCGTTTTTGACGACCTTAGCCATCCCCAAAACTCACGAAAAGTGGAGTATGCGTCAGAACTGGTGGGAAATTCAATGTTCTGGAGTGACTGGGCTCGGGTGTCTCCAGAGGGCTCCATAGCGCCCCCTAACGTACGCAGTTTTTCAGAGAAAGTTTCTTCGATCTTCACGAAATTCAAGTATGTCATTGCTCACGCCCTCATACCTGGATTAAATGATTTTGAGATTTCTTCGGCAAACAGGAAGTCAGCCATGTTGGACTTCCTGCGTGATTTTAGAATTTACGAACGCATATTTGAAGACTTTAGGATGCACAAAAATTTATGAAACTTTACACACACATCCAAACTAGTAATTACTTCATTTTAGTGGTGAAATTTTGCTTGGGCGTGGCATGTTGGCTCTCTAGCGCCCCCTTATGTCTTTCAGATTTTGAACATACCTTTAGGTACTCGAAAACTCATGAAATTTGGCAAGATGATAGACACCTGTGAACTTTATTTAAATATATAGCCATTAGGCTCAGTGTGTTTAGCCGGCTCTATAGCGCCCCCTAACGCGTTGAAATTTTAACTTTGTCAAAGTTGATCCGATAATCATGAAATTTGGTATGCATATCCCACTCATCATTTGAAACATATTCCTCATTGGGTTTCATTAGCTCCGCCCACCCGGAAGTCGGCCATATTGGATTTCATGTCACTTTTAGCATTTTATAGGCCGCGTACTTTAACGAACTCCTCCTACAGATTTAATCAGATCGATTTGAAATTTGGTCAGGACCATCTTAAGACCTTGAAGATGAAAAGTTATTAAAATCGTGAGTTTTCACTTAACGAGCGGAACGTGGCGTGGCGTCCATTTTGAGCCATTCGCCATGAAACAGGCAGTTATTGTAACTCAACTGTACATAGTCCGATCTGCCCCAAATCTCTCAGGTATGATGGTGGTCCAGTACTGATGACATGTATATGAAAAATTATACTCATAGCCCCGCCCCAAGACGTTAGCCCCGCCCCCTTTCATATCTCATGAACCGTTTATAGTAGAGTCTTGCGGGAGGTGTCATATCACTCAGCAGAGAGTGCCTGTTTCATTGGGGATGGTTAGCCCCGCCCCCTACACATTAGCCCCGCCCCCTTTCATAACTCATGATCCGTTTGTAGTAGAGTCTTGTGGGGGGTGTCATATCACTCAGCAGAGAGTGCCTGTTTCATTGGTGAAAGTTATGCCCGCCCCCTACACATTAGCCACGCCCCCTTTCATAACTCGTGATCCGTTTGTCGTAGAGTCTTGTGGGAGGTGTTATATCGCTCAGCAGAGAGTGCCTGTCGTAGAGCCTTGCGGCAGGCGTCGTGGCGCTCGTCAGAGTTTCGGCTTCACGGTGCCCGGCCGCGTCGGTCGGCGTCCCGCCAGCATCCTCGACGCGCAAGGGGCGAGGGCCCGTTCATCGCTGCTTGCAGCTTTAATTATTATTCTTTTTCCGCTGCAAGATCGCGTTTTTGACGACCTTAGCCATCCCCAAAACTCACGAAAAGTGGAGTATGCGTCAGAACTGGTGGGAAATTCAATGTTCTGGAGTGACTGGGCTCGGGTGTCTCCAGAGGGCTCCATAGCGCCCCCTAACGTACGCAGTTTTTCAGAGAAAGTTTCTTCGATCTTCACGAAATTCAAGTATGTCATTGCTCACGCCCTCATACCTGGATTAAATGATTTTGAGATTTCTTCGGCAAACAGGAAGTCAGCCATGTTGGACTTCCTGCGTGATTTTAGAATTTACGAACGCATATTTGAAGACTTTAGGATGCACAAAAATTTATGAAACTTTACACACACATCCAAACTAGTAATTACTTCATTTTAGTGGTGAAATTTTGCTTGGGCGTGGCATGTTGGCTCTCTAGCGCCCCCTTATGTCTTTCAGATTTTGAACATACCTTTAGGTACTCGAAAACTCATGAAATTTGGCAAGATGATAGACACCTGTGAACTTTATTTAAATATATAGCCATTAGGCTCAGTGTGTTTAGCCGGCTCTATAGCGCCCCCTAACGCGTTGAAATTTTAACTTTGTCAAAGTTGATCCGATAATCATGAAATTTGGTATGCATATCCCACTCATCATTTGAAACATATTCCTCATTGGGTTTCATTAGCTCCGCCCACCCGGAAGTCGGCCATATTGGATTTCATGTCACTTTTAGCATTTTATAGGCCGCGTACTTTAACGAACTCCTCCTACAGATTTAATCAGATCGATTTGAAATTTGGTCAGGACCATCTTAAGACCTTGAAGATGAAAAGTTATTAAAATCGTGAGTTTTCACTTAACGAGCGGAACGTGGCGTGGCGTCCATTTTGAGCCATTCGCCATGAAACAGGCAGTTATTGTAACTCAACTGTACATAGTCCGATCTGCCCCAAATCTCTCAGGTATGATGGTGGTCCAGTACTGATGACATGTATATGAAAAATTATACTCATAGCCCCGCCCCAAGACGTTAGCCCCGCCCCCTTTCATATCTCATGAACCGTTTATAGTAGAGTCTTGCGGGAGGTGTCATATCACTCAGCAGAGAGTGCCTGTTTCATTGGGGATGGTTAGCCCCGCCCCCTACACATTAGCCCCGCCCCCTTTCATAACTCATGATCCGTTTGTAGTAGAGTCTTGTGGGGGGTGTCATATCACTCAGCAGAGAGTGCCTGTTTCATTGGTGAAAGTTATGCCCGCCCCCTACACATTAGCCACGCCCCCTTTCATAACTCGTGATCCGTTTGTCGTAGAGTCTTGTGGGAGGTGTTATATCGCTCAGCAGAGAGTGCCTGTCGTAGAGCCTTGCGGCAGGCGTCCGTGGCGCTCGTCAGAGTTTCGGCTTCACGGTGCCCGGCCGCGTCGGTCGGCGTCCCGCCAGCATCCTCGACGCGCAAGGGGCGAGGGCCCGTTCATCGCTGCTTGCAGCTTTAATTATTATTCTTTTTCCGCTGCAAGATCGCGTTTTTGACGACCTTAGCCATCCCCAAAACTCACGAAAAGTGGAGTATGCGTCAGAACTGGTGGGAAATTCAATGTTCTGGAGTGACTGGGCTCGGGTGTCTCCAGAGGGCTCCATAGCGCCCCCTAACGTACGCAGTTTTTCAGAGAAAGTTTCTTCGATCTTCACGAAATTCAAGTATGTCATTGCTCACGCCCTCATACCTGGATTAAATGATTTTGAGATTTCTTCGGCAAACAGGAAGTCAGCCATGTTGGACTTCCTGCGTGATTTTAGAATTTACGAACGCATATTTGAAGACTTTAGGATGCACAAAAATTTATGAAACTTTACACACACATCCAAACTAGTAATTACTTCATTTTAGTGGTGAAATTTTGCTTGGGCGTGGCATGTTGGCTCTCTAGCGCCCCCTTATGTCTTTCAGATTTTGAACATACCTTTAGGTACTCGAAAACTCATGAAATTTGGCAAGATGATAGACACCTGTGAACTTTATTTAAATATATAGCCATTAGGCTCAGTGTGTTTAGCCGGCTCTATAGCGCCCCCTAACGCGTTGAAATTTTAACTTTGTCAAAGTTGATCCGATAATCATGAAATTTGGTATGCATATCCCACTCATCATTTGAAACATATTCCTCATTGGGTTTCATTAGCTCCGCCCACCCGGAAGTCGGCCATATTGGATTTCATGTCACTTTTAGCATTTTATAGGCCGCGTACTTTAACGAACTCCTCCTACAGATTTAATCAGATCGATTTGAAATTTGGTCAGGACCATCTTAAGACCTTGAAGATGAAAAGTTATTAAAATCGTGAGTTTTCACTTAACGAGCGGAACGTGGCGTGGCGTCCATTTTGAGCCATTCGCCATGAAACAGGCAGTTATTGTAACTCAACTGTACATAGTCCGATCTGCCCCAAATCTCTCAGGTATGATGGTGGTCCAGTACTGATGACATGTATATGAAAAATTATACTCATAGCCCCGCCCCAAGACGTTAGCCCCGCCCCCTTTCATATCTCATGAACCGTTTATAGTAGAGTCTTGCGGGAGGTGTCATATCACTCAGCAGAGAGTGCCTGTTTCATTGGGGATGGTTAGCCCCGCCCCCTACACATTAGCCCCGCCCCCTTTCATAACTCATGATCCGTTTGTAGTAGAGTCTTGTGGGGGGTGTCATATCACTCAGCAGAGAGTGCCTGTTTCATTGGTGAAAGTTATGCCCGCCCCCTACACATTAGCCACGCCCCCTTTCATAACTCGTGATCCGTTTGTCGTAGAGTCTTGTGGGAGGTGTTATATCGCTCAGCAGAGAGTGCCTGTCGTAGAGCCTTGCGGCAGGCGTCGTGGCGCTCGTCAGAGTTTCGGCTTCACGGTGCCCGGCCGCGTCGGTCGGCGTCCCGCCAGCATCCTCGACGCGCAAGGGGCGAGGGCCCGTTCATCGCTGCTTGCAGCTTTAATTAGGGCCCGAGCACGAAAGTGCCAGGACCCAACGGTGTCCTGGCACGAAGTGCAAGGAACCTATTGTTTTTCTGGGGATTATTATTATTATTCTTTTTCCGCTGGTAGATCGCGTTTTTGACGACCTTAGCCATCCCAAAACTCACGAAAAGTGGAGTATGCGTCAGAACTGGTGGGAAATTCAATGTTCTGGAGTGACTGGGCTCGGGTGTCTCCAGAGGGCTCCATAGCGCCCCCTAACGTACGCAGTTTTTCAGAGAAAGTTTTCTTCGATCTTCACGAAATTCAAGTATGTCATTGCTCACGCCCTCATACCTGGATTAAATGATTTTGAGATTTCTTCGGCAAACAGGAAGTCAGCCATGTTGGACTTCCTGCGTGATTTTAGAATTTACGAACGCATATTTGAAGACTTTAGGATGCACAAAAATTTATGAACTTTACACACCACATCCAACTAGTAATTACTTCATTTTAGTGGTGAAATTTTGCTTGGGCGTGGCATGTTGGCTCTCTAGCCGCCCCCTTATGTCTTTCAGATTTTGAACCTACCTTTAGGTACTCCGAAACTCATGAATTTGGCAAGATGATAACACCTGTGAACTTATTTAAATATATAGCCATTAGGCTCAGTGTGTTTAGCCGGCCTATATAGCGCCCCCTAACGCGTTGAAATTTTAACTTTGTCAAAGTTGATCCGATAATCATGAATTTGGTATGCATATCCCACTCATCATTTGAAACATATTCCTCATTGGGTTTTCATTAGCTCCGCCCACCCGGAAGTCGGCCATATTGGATTTCCATGTCACTTTTAGCATTTTATAGGCCGCGTACTTTAACGAACTCCTCCTACAGATTTAATCAGATCGATTTGAAATTTGGTCAGGACCATCTTAAGACCTGGAAGATGAAAAGTTATTAAAATCGTGAGTTTTCACTTAACGAGCGGAACGTGCGTGGCGTCCATTTTGGAAGCCATTCGCCATGAAACAGGCAGTTATTGTAACTCACTGTACATAGTCCGATCTGCCCCAAATCTCTCAGGTATGATGGTGGTCCAGTACTGATGACATGTATAGTGAAAAAATTATACTCATAGCCCCGCCCCAAGACGTTAGCCCCGCCCCCTTTCATATCTCATGAACCGTTTATAGTAGAGTCTTGCGGGAGGTGTCAATCACTCAGCAGAGAGTGCCTGTTTCAATTGGGGATGGTTAGCCCGCCCCCTACACATTAGCCCCGCCCCCTTTCATAACTCATGATCCGTTGTAGTAGAGTCTTGTGGGGGGTGTCAATCACTCAGCAGAGAGTGCCTGTTTTCATTGGTGAAAGTTATGCCCGCCCCCTACCATTAGCCACGCCCCCTTTCATAACTCGTGATCCGTTTGTCGTAGAGTCTTGTGGGAGGTGTTATATCGCTCAGCAGAGAGTGCCTGTCGTAGAGCCTTGCGGCAGGCGTCGTGGCGCTCGTCAGAAGTTTCGGCTTCACGGTGCCCGGCCGCGTCGGTCGGCGTCCCGCCAGCATCCTCGACCAGCGCAAGGGGCGAGGGCCCGTTCATCGCTGCTTGCAGCTTTAATTAGGGCCCGAGCACGAAAGTGCCAGGACCCAACGGTGTCCTGGCACGAAGTGGCAAGGAACACTATTGTTTTTCTGGGGATTATTATTAGGGCCACGAGCACGAAAGTGCCAGGACCCAACGGGTGTCCTGGCACGAAGTGCAAGGAACCTATTGTTTTTCTGGGGATTATTAGGGGCCCCGAGCACGAAAGTGCCAGGACCCCAACGGTGTCCTGGCACGAAGTGCAAGGAACCTATTGTTTTTCTGGGGATTATTATTAGGGCCCCGAGCACGAAAGTGCCAGGACCCAACGGTGTCCTGGCACGAAGTGCAAGGAACCTATTGTTTTTCTGGGGATTATTATTATTATTATTATTATTATTCTTTTTCCGCTGCACAGATCGCGTTTTTTTGACGACCTTAGCCATCCCCAAAAACTCACGAAAGTGGAGTATGCGTCAGAAACTGGTGGGAAATTCAATGTTCTGTTGAGTGACTGGGCTCGGGTGTCTCCAGAGGGCTCCATAGCGCCCCCTAACGTACGCAGTTTTTCAGAGAAAGGTTTCTTCGATCTTCACGAAATTCAAGTATGTCATTGCTCCACGGCCCTCATACCTTGGATTAAATGATTTTGAGATTTCTGTCGCAAACAGGAAGTCAGCCATGTTGGACTTCCTGCGTGATTTTAGAATTTACGAAAACGCATATTTGAAGACTTTAGGATGCACAAAAATTTATGAAAACTTTACACACACATCCAAACTAGTAATTACTTCATTTTAGTGGTGAAATTTTGCTTGGGCGTGGCATGTTGGCTCTCTAGCGCCCCCTTATGTCTTTCAGATTTTGAACATACCTTTAGGTACTCGGAATCTCATAAAATTTGGCAAAATGATAGACACCTGTGAACTTTATGTAACTGTATAGCCATTAGGCTCAGTGTGTTTAGCCGGCTCTATAGCGCCCCCTAACGCGTTGAAATTTTAACTTTGTCAAAGTTGATCCGATATTCATGAAATTTGGTATGCATATCCCACTCATCATTTGAACATATTCCTCATTGGGTTCATTAGCTCCGCCCACCCGGAAGTCGGCCATAATTGGATTTCATGTCACTTTTAGCGTTTTATAGGCCGCGTACTTTAACGAACTCCTCCTACAGATTTGATCAGATGGAGTTGAAATTTGGTCAGGGACCATCTTAAGACCTTGAAGATGAAAAGTTATTAAAATGATGAGTGTCCACTTAACGATCGGACCGTAGCGTGGCGGCCATTTTGAGCCATTCGCCATGAACAGGCAGTTATTGTAACTCAACTGTACATAGTCCGATCTGCCCCAGATTTCTCAGGTATGATGGTGCTCCAGTACTGATGACATGTATATGAAAAATTATACTCATAGCCCCGCCCCAAGACGTTAGCCCCGCCCCCTTTCATATCTCATGAACCGTTTATAGTAGAGTCTTGCGGGAGGTGTCATATCACTCAGCAGAGAGTGCCTGTTTCATTGGGGATGGTTAGCCCCGCCCCCTACACATTAGCCCCGCCCCCTTTTATAACTCATGATCCGTTTGTCGTAGAGTCTTGTGGGAGGTGTCATATCACTCAGCAGAGAGTGCCTGTTTCATTGGTGAAGTTATGCCCGCCCCCTACACATTAGCCACCCCCCCCTTTCATAACTCGTGATCCGTTTGTCGTAGAGCCTTGCGGCAGGCGTCGTCGCGCTCGTCAGAGTTTCGGCTTCACCGTGCCCGGCCGCGTCGGTCGGCTCCCGCCAGCATCCCCGACGCGCAAGGGGCGAGGGCCCGTTCATCGCTGCTTGCAGCTTTAATTATTATTCTTTTTCCGCTGGTAGATCGCGTTTTTGACGACCTTAGCCATCCCCAAAACTCACGAAAAGTGGAGTATGCGTCAGAACTGGTGGGAAATTCAATGTTCTGGAGTGACTGGGCTCGGGTGTCTCCAGAGGGCTCCATAGCGCCCCCTAACGTACGCAGTTTTTCAGAGAAAGTTTCTTCGATCTTCACGAAATTCAAGTATGTCATTGCTCACGCCCTCATACCTGGATTAAATGATTTGAGATTTCTTCGGCAAACAGGAAGTCAGCCATGGTTGGACTTCCTGCGTGATTTTAGAATTTACGAACGCATATTTGAAGACTTTAGGATGCACAAAATTTATGAACTTTACACACACATCCAAACTAGTAATTACTTCATTTTAGTGGTGAAATTTTGCTTGGGCGTGGCATGTTGGCTCTCTAGCGCCCCCTTATGTCTTTCAGATTTTGAACATACCTTAGGTACTCGAAAACTCATGAAATTTGGCAAGATGATAGACACCTGTGAACTTTATTTAAATATATAGCCATTAGGCTCAGTGTGTTTAGCCGGCTCTATAGCGCCCCCTAACGCGTTGAAATTTAACTTTGTCAAAGTTGATCCGATAATCATGAAATTTGGTATGCATATCCCACTCATCATTGAAACATATTCCTCATTGGGTTTCATTAGCTCCGCCCACCCGGAAGTCGGCCATATTGGATTCATGTCACTTTAGCATTTTATAGGCCGCGTACTTGTAACGAACTCCTCCTACAGATTTAATCAGATCGATTTGAAATTTGGTCAGGACCATCTTAAGACCTTGAAGATGAAAAGTTTATTAAATCGTGAGTTTTCACTTAACGAGCGGAACGTGGCGTGGCGTCCATTTTGAGCCATTCGCCATGAAACAGGCAGTTATTGTAACTCAACTGTACATAGTCCGATCTGCCCCAAATCTCTCAGGTATGATGGTGGTCCAGTACTGATGAACATGTATAGTGAAAAATTATACTCATAGCCCGCCCCAAGACGTTAGCCCCGCCCCCTTTCATATCTCATGAACCGTTTATAGTAGAGTCTTGCGGGAGGTGTCATATCACTCAGCAGAGAGTGCCTGTTTCATTGGGGATGGTTAGCCCCGCCCCCTACACATTAGCCCCGCCCCCTTTCATAACTCATGATCCGTTTGTAGTAGAGTCTTGTGGGGGGTGTCATATCACTCAGCAGAGAGTGCCTGTTTCATTGGTGAAGTTATGCCCGCCCCCTACACATTAGCCACGCCCCCTTTCATAACTCGTGATCCGTTTGTCGTAGAGTCTTGTGGGAGGTGTATATCGTTCAGCAGAGAGTGCCTGTCGTAGAGCCTTGCGGCAGGCGTCGTGGCGCTCGTCAGAGTTTCGGCTTCACGGTGCCCGGCCGCGTCGGTCGGCGTCCCGCCAGCATCCTCGACGCGCAAGGGGCGAGGGCCCGTTCATCGCTGCTTGCAGCTTTAATTAGGGCCCGAGCACGAAAGTGCCAGGACCCAACGGTGTCCTGGCACGAAGTGCAAGGAACCTATTGTTTTTCTGGGGATTATTATTATTATTCTTTTTCCGCTGCGAGATCGCGTTTTTGACGACCTTAGCCATCCCCAAAACTCACGAAAAGTGGAGTATGCGTCAGAACTGGTGGGAAATTCAATGTTCTGGAGTGACTGGGCTCGGGTGTCTCCAGAGGGCTCCATAGCGCCCCCTAACGTACGCAGTTTTTCAGAGAAAGTTTCTTTCGATCTTCACGAAATTCAAGTATGTCATTGCTCACGCCCTCATACCTGGATTAAATGATTTTGAGATTTCTTCGGCAAAACAGGAAGTCAGCCATGTTGGACTTCCTGCGTGATTTTAGAATTTACGAACGCATATTTGAAGACTTTAGGATGCACAAAAATTTATGAAACTTTACAACACACATCAAACTAGTAATTACTTCATTTTAGTGGTGAAATTTTGGCTTGGCGTGGCATGTTGGCTCTCTAGCGCCCCCTTATGTCTTTCAGATTTTGAACATACCTTTAGGTACTCGAAAACTCATGAAATTTGGCAAGATGATAGACACCTGTGAACTTTATTTAAATATATAGCCATTAGGCTCAGTGTGTTTAGCCGGCTCTATAGCGCCCCCTAACGCGTTGAAATTTTAACTTTGTCAAAGTTGATCCGATAATCATGAAATTTGGTATGCATATCCCACTCATCATTTGAAACATATTCCTCATTGGGTTTCATTAGCTCCGCCCACCCGGAAGTCGGCCATATTGGATTTCATGTCACTTTTAGCATTTTATAGGCCGCGTACTTTAACGAACTCCTCCTACAGATTTAATCAGATCGATTTGAAATTTGGTCAGGACCATCTTAAGACCTTGAAGATGAAAAGTTATTAAAATCGTGAGTTTTCACTTAACGAGCGGAACGTGGCGTGGCGTCCATTTTGAGCCATTCGCCATGAAACAGGCAGTTATTGTAACTCAACTGTACATAGTCCGATCTGCCCCAAATCTCTCAGGTATGATGGTGGTCAGTACTGAGGACATGTATATGAAAAATTATACTCATAGCCCCGCCCCAAGACGTTAGCCCCGCCCCCTTTCATATCTCATGAACCGGTTATAGTAGAGTCTTGCGGGAGGTGTCATATCACTCAGCAGAGAGTGCCTGTTTCATTGGGGATGGTTAGCCCCGCCCCCTACACATTAGCCCCGCCCCCTTTCATAACTCATGATCCGTTTGTAGTAGAGTCTTGTGGGGGGTGTCATATCACTCAGCAGAGAGTGCCTGTTTCATTGGTGAAAGTTATGCCCGCCCCCTACACATTAGCCACGCCCCCTTTCATAACTCGTGATCCGTTTGTCGTAGAGTCTTGTGGGAGGTGTTATATCGCTCAGCAGAGAGTGCCTGTCGTAGAGCCTTTGCGGCAGGCGTCGTGCGCTCGTCAGAGTTTCGGCTTCACGGTGCCCGGCCGCGTCGGTCGGCGTCCCGCCAGCATCCTCGACGCGCAAGGGGCGAGGGCCCGTTCATCGCTGCTTGCAGCTTTAATTATTATTCTTTTTTCCGCTGCAAGAATCGCGTTTTTGACGACCTTAGCCATCCCCCAAAACTCACGAAAAGTGGAGTATGCGTCAGAACTGGTGGAAATTCAATGTTCTGGAGTGACTGGGCTCGGGTGGTCTCCAGAGGGCTCCATAGCGCCCCCTAACGTACGCAGTTTTTCAGAGAAAGTTTCTTCGATCTTCACGAAATTCAAAGTATGTCATTGCTCACGCCCTCATACCTGGATTAAATGATTTTGAGATTTCTTCGGCAAACAGGAAGTCAGCCATGTTGGATTTCCTGCGTGATTTTAGAATTTACGAACGCATATTTGAAGACTTTAGGATGCACAAAAAATAATGAAACTTTACACGCACATCCAAACTAGTAATTACTTTATTTTAGTGGTGAAATTTTGCTTGGGCGTGGCATGTTGGCTCTCTAGCGCCCCCTTATGTCTTTCAGATTTTGAACATACCTTTAGGTACTCGAAAACTCATGAAATTTGGCAAGATGATAGACACCTGTGAACTTTATTTAAATATATAGCCATTAGGCTCAGTGTGTTTAGCCGGCTCTATAGCGCCCCCTAACGCGTTGAAATTTTAACTTTGTCAAAGTTGATCCGATAATCATGAAATTTGGTATGCATATCCCACTCATCATTTGAAACATATTCCTCATTGGGTTTCATTAGCTCCGCCCACCCGGAAGTCGGCCATATTGGATTCATGTCACTTTTAGCATTTTATAGGCCGCGTACTTTAACGAACTCCTCCTACAGATTTAATCAGATCGATTTGAAATTTGGTCAGGAACCATCTTAAGACCTTGAAGATGAAAAGTTATTAAAATCGTGAGTTTTCACTACGAGCGGAAAGGGGGCGTGGCGTCCATTTTGAGCCATTCGCCATGAAACAGGCAGTTATTGTAACTCAACTGTACATAGTCCGATCTGCCCCAAATCTCTCAGGTATGATGGTGGTCCAGTACTGATGACATGTATATGAAAATTATACTCATAGCCCGCCCCAAGACGTTAGCCCCGCCCCCTTTCATATCTCATGAACCGTTTATAGTAGAGTCTTGCGGGAGGGTGTCATATCACTCAGCAGAGAGTGCCTGTTTCATTGGGGGTGGTTTAGCCCCGCCCCCTACACATTAGCCCCGCCCCCTTTCCTAACTCATGATCCGTTTGTAGTAGAGTCTTGTGGGGGGTGTCATATCACTCAGCAGAGAGTGCCTGTTTCATTGGTGAAAGTTATGCCCGCCCCCGACACATTAGCCACGCCCCCTTTCATAACTCGTGATCCGTTTGTCGTAGAGTCTTGTGGGAGGTGTTATATCGCTCAGCAGAGAGTGGCCTGTCGTAGAGCCTTGCGGCAGGCTTCGTGGCGCTCGTCAGAGTTTCGGCTTCAACGGTGGCCCGGCCGCGTCGGTCGGCGTCCCGCCAGCATCCTCGACGCGCAAGGGGCGAGGGCCCGTTCATC